>NW_017805002.1:1242224-1323840 GCF_001891065.2 Hippocampus comes
TTTTTTTTTTTTTTTGCGCGGTCCAAGACACAATTACAAGATGAGAATAAGGAGCTCCTGTAGGCCACACCTCACACCGAAATGCTCACAGACAGAACAACCAGTCAAACTGACTCTGGTTTGTGAAGTCACTCCCTATGCTGAGCCCCTAAACAGCACACATCCAACACACATACTATAGTACATATAGCAACTATATTTTATAATATTACTTTTTTAATATTCTCTTTTGCTATTTTTTTTAATACAATACAGTACCATTTTTCATGGTGGTATTGGGCGTTGCTGGAAGAAATAATGACATTTCAATTAATTTCAATAGGACAAACTGATTTGATGTATAAATGCATAAAGTTACACGCCTGGTCACAGTATGACTAAAAGTCTGTAGCATTAAAGACACATTCACTTAGCCACATTAGCCGCCACAACCAGTCAGCCATTTCAGTAAGGAAAAACATGTTGAAAGCAAAATGGCAATCGACTTCGTATCTTCCGTCTAATGTGGAAGATGAGCTTTCATTGTTGCTTGTCCAAACACATTGTTTTCACATCCACAACAAACACCCCATTTGGACGCGTAGACTTGGGGAAAATCAGTTTAAAAACCTCATTGTTTTCATTCTTCTTTCAACAACTGTTACATTATGTGTGAGGAACAGTGCACATATGTCCCAGTTGACTAAATGTAGCAGCTAGCAAGCCAATATATAACCAAACCGTCACGGACACTTATATATTGGAATCAGACTCTGTTTTGCTTTTCAATTTCATAAGTTTGATATGAGCCTAAAACTGAATGTATTAGTATTTTGTTTTACGAAACTCGTAGATCCAGCATATCTGGAAGGCACCACTTTGCATAACCACATTCATATTGCAGATCCCACTTATGCCACTTGAAAGCAAAGCAATTAAGAATTCTGTAACTTGATCCAGTGTGAATCCAGTTTTGAGCACAAGTTTGCTCTCGATGTCTGAGTGTCTTATTATTGAAATGTTCCAAAATAAAACTGCAGTCTGCTCACGTTCATTATTCTTCATTGGTCTGACGAGTGATTTTTCTCTCTCTGCTTTTAACATTAGTCTGTGTCTTTGGTCCATGTAGTTTTCACTCTTGAGCTGAAGTGAACCGAGCCGCAGCACCGTTCTCTTGCAAGCGAACCCGAAACCACGTATGCAAGCGGTCGTGTTTGGAAGATAGCGTTCAAACGAATGACAGCAATCACAACAGAATTTGTTTTAACCCAAGCAAATGTCTGCAAACAAGACTGCATATCACTCATGACCAGAATCGTTCAATAACAAGCCAGCCAGCTCTTCACTGAAGAACTAGACCCCCCCATGCTGAGTCTGGCACTGATTTCTGGTCCATCTAAGGGATAAAGGAACACCAACTCATGGGAAGAGGAGCGTGTGAAGAGGTTTAATTAATACTTGTCCTGGTAAGTATCGGAATGCTGCCTTGTTATATATCATTTATGTAATACCACACTTCTAAAGAATAGTTTCAGAGTCCAGTGGTTCTCCAACGGGCGTCAATGAAGACCTAGGGGTCTGCCAGCCCAGATAATTTGCATCATTTAAAAAAGTGTAGACCTACATATGGAGACGGCGTGCCCATAGCACCAACATAATAAGTACTCCTCCCTCACTGTGATGTTTAATGTTTAATTGATATTAGGATTATGAGGTTTCCGTGGATAAAACTCTTCCCTAGAGCCCAAATTTTGGAGAGCCTCTGTCATAGACCACATGGCACTGACCCAAATTTTGGGTCTTGAAGTATTCTCTTTCGACAATCAAAAATAAATGGAAGCAGGGTGTTGGATGTCCACAGTACCACAACAAATCTTTAGCGGGAGACATCTCATCCGTCCGAAAGATTTAAGATGACATGCACATTTTTGTTTCCCAAAAAGGCCTGTTTGTAGTTTAGAAGATCATGTCGGTACTTTGGGGAGCAATGAAGTAGACCGCAGAGCTCAGCCTCACCTCATCGTGAGAGGATGCATTGTGGCGGCAAGGGAAAAAACAGGGGCGGAAGCTGGCTTGTTGGTTTTGGCAAAGGACGGCGCAATGTGAAATATGGTTTTACACACAAACACAAGCAAAAGCAAACAGGCGAAAAGCCGACTGCGTTGACAGAATGATACAGCATGGCATTTCCCTCCTCGAGTACCAACCAAGATGTACATGAGTGAACTGAACACTGTTATCAGTCAGTGAGACTTAAATTGTCAGTGAGGCCTAAGGGCTGGACACAAAAACTACTATTTGCCATATGATTGAGAAAGCATCTGGTCCTCCTTGATCATTATGTTTCATTTTTCCCCACAGCGGAAAAATAGGATGGTGGATTTAGGTATGGGTCAGTTACTGGTTTGAAAATATAGCATGGTTTAAAAAAAAAAAAAAAAATGAAAACTTTCCATCACTGGTATGAGCTGGGTTTTTTTCATACAGTATTTTAAAGTATGTGATTGATTGGCAACCAGTTCACGGTGTACTCCGCCTACTGCTCAAAAACAGCTGGTATAGGCTCCAGCACGCACATGACCCTTGTGAGGACAAGCGGATTAGAAAATCGATGAGTGGATTTTAGTCATCAGTGCAACATTTCTAACCAGCTACAGGAGACAGCATGTATACAATTGAGTCGCGGATGGTGAAGTGGTACCCTCGCCTGACTTGTGTGCTGGCAGCGTGGGATCGGTACCCACTCAGTGACGGTGTAGATGTGGTTGTGAATGCTTGTTTGTCTATATATGCGGCCTGCAACTGACTGGCGACCAATTCAGGGTGTGGTCTGCCTTCCGCTTGAAAACAGCTGGGATAGGCTCCAGCAACTGTTGAAAATGGATGGATAGATGGAGATATGTATACAATTGATGAAATAATACTGTACATACAATAGATTCGTGACCTAGGCAGCCCAACTAGCATGGCTAACATCAGGTCCTTTCCTCCCTGATGTTACTTCACAAAACAGGGAAGAGCAGATAAGTAGCTACTCAACACACGTGTTCTCATTATTTTATTTGTAAATGCTTCCTTTGTGTCTTTGCATATCAATGACACTTTGTCAAACCAATTTTCTCTATCATTTCAGAAAATGTATGGATGGATAGACATCATTACGGGAAGTCATAGTTGTTGCCGAGGGTATCTATCACCTGGGGGGAATGTGGGTGATGCAAACCCCCGCTTTTTTGACATCCACACTTTTCATGCTGCGGCACTCTCACATTAAAAAAAAATGTAATAACATTCCAGCCCGTGTTAAATTTAGCACCTGTGTGTCATTAATAATGGATGGCACGCTGTAAAGGGCCTTGGGGTCAGACTTTATTTGTCCATCGGTGTCAATGTACCTTGTGATTGGCTGGCAAACACTCTCTCTATGGACCACCGTGTTTCATGCCAAAAGTCATTTTAGACAGGCTCGAGTTTAGCCGCAGCCCTAATGGCCGATGGAAAATGGATGGATGGATGACATTTGACTGTTGCCATACTGTATTGGATATCATTCAAAATAAACAGGATTCCTGCCTTCTGAAAGGAGACTGCTTGAACATTGTAACTACGACATATGTGGCAATTTAAAAAATGTGGGGTTTGACCGTCATGTGTCATATAGTGAAAGCAATAGGATTCATGCACGAATACAAGCCATCCAGCCATGTACTATTCAACTTAGAGTCATCAATGAATTTAACACGCATGTTTTTTTGAATGTGAAAGGAAAGGAGAAAACTCACACAAGCATGGGTAGGAAAAAAAAAATAGCAAGCTCCATGCAGGAAGGCCTTGAGCCTAGATTCGAACACAAACTTCAGAACTCTGAAGTAGACATGCTAACCGCAATAATACTGTGCTGCGCCCAACTGAACTACTTCAGCCAAATATAATTAAGCTGTATGCGCCACTCATCAACGGATGTGTCAAGCAAAGCTGCCAACTCTCGCGTCACGCCAATCATCTGAAAATGTACCTTGACATTCGATATGTCTTTGATGGCAACTGGCCCTAAAAATTAGTCATTCCTGAACGACAGACACCATATTTCACGGATGACAAATTTGGCAATAAAACCAAAGTGGGATGAGTCATCCGGGGAATGATTAGCCAAGTGAAAGAAACCTGGCATATCACACTGAAGCTCTGAAGATTTATCCATAAACATTCCTTATGTCCCCAAACTCCAATCCCTCTAATCTTAGTCCTGTTCAACACATTAGTAATGCAGTTAAAATCTTGCAGTGGGAAATTCTAATAAATCCTACAAGCGACACGTGAATATTTGAAAAGCACACCATGACCGACGTTAATGTATTCATAAGCAATGTGAGGATCTCGTGCCTTGGGAATACTTTGCATCCAAATGACACCGGCGCTAATCACTTTGATGAAAACAATCAGTGGCACCCAGCCACGCCTTGCCCACAAGCCATTAGTTAAAAATGCAATCATTAGAAATGTACACAGCTCATGCGAGACTGACACGTGCCTTATCCCTCCCTTCACAGTTCACTCTCTACCGTCTCTTTTTTTCATTTCCTTTGCCTCGATCATGACAAGACCCACCCCTCCCCCATCTTCTCCCTCCGTGGCTATTGTGCTGTGCAGGTAGCAACGTTACTGCAGGCCCTGCAGGAGCATTACTGACCGGCATTTGTCATCTAACGAAGCTCGAACTGAATATACAGTATATGTGTGTAGCGGGGGAGGGGGTTGCATTTCCCATGGGATGGGATGTATTTCCCATCTCCAGTATTGCCTGGTAATTAAGAATGAATGAGGGCTGAAAACAACAAAAAAATATTCCGAATTAAATAACAATGACACGAACAGTAATTCACTGCATATGAGCGGTTCACCGTTTACAAATTCATCGACTGGCATTCACGATGTGTCCGCTGCATGCACGACATGAAAGGGTCCGGCTACACAAATTGACAAGTGTATTTCGGCGGCTTGGGGATGAAGTGGTGCTCCGAGAGCAAAATGAAAATCGATCTTTAAATCTTTACAGGACTTAGGGGTTTTTTCTTCTTCACACTCTGGGCTAGTTGTCATCGCAAGCCTACTTGCGACCCCCTATCTCTGACCTTTGTGAACACGGTAATGAAAGCCGTACCCAGCAATAGGCTAGTGGTAAACTGGGAAGAGGCGAGCAGTGGCTCCTTCCCGTGAGACAGGACCGCCCCTCAAAACTGCTGATGTCAGCGGGGCCACCAAATTCCTTGGTGTATTTTGATGCAAAACCATGACATGTTATTTGTTATGCCAGGGAACTGTTTTAAATTGTGAAAGAAAAAATGCACAATTTGGCTCCTTTAAAGCAACAATCAAAGTCCTTATATGTGGTGGTGGTTTGTTTGAGACTGACCGAGGGCTTCAAGTCAGGGCCGGGGTCTCAAAATTAGGTTACAAATCTAGGGTTTAAAGTAAGTGTTTCAAACCAGGATTCGACTTCAAATTTGGGTTGAAATTTTTAATTAGTTTTTCAAGTTTGTAAAGTAAGTTTCCATCCATGATTACGGTTTTAAAGTAGGGATTAGGGTTTATAATTGGGATTTCAAATGAGGGTTAGGGTTGGGATTTTAAACCAGGGTTAAAGTTTTGAATTCCGGTTTTGAGCCAGCGTTATTGGTTCAAATTCAGGTTTTAAGACTGTGTTATGGTTTGAAATTAAGGTTTCAAGTTCGGGAGAGGGTTTCAGAATTGAAAAACTAGAAGTAACACACCTGGGAACTGCTTTGAAATATGGTGGGGGAAAAAAAAAGCATAATACAGTACAACCCCATAAAAGATAAGATGTTTTTTTTTTTTACTTGTTAGAATGTCTGTGCAGATTCTCAGTCATTGAGGTTCTGGTATTCGGCAAAGGTTGAACTGAAGGCAAGTTGACAAATTCTCGGTTGCTGAACACTTTTCACCTTTAACTCGAAGAACATTCTTTCGTTCAAAGACAATTTTGAGCTTTTTGTGGTTTGCTTTGCACAATCTTGATCAAGCCAACTGTGAAGTGACAAAAGCGTCCGTGTCTTGTCTCGCTCAAAGCACTGACTTTAGTTTGACTTCAGCTACAAATAAATGCGTGTGTACAGTAGTTTGCATGTCCTCGTGTGTGTGGATGGCTCTGGCGTCTCCTCTTTTTTTAATGGGGGCGATCTGTCCTTGTCTGGCTGATAAAAGGAACCCCCCCACCCCCGCCCTCCACTATCTGATACCTGGGCGAGCAGCTCCAACCCGCAGAACACACGCCAAGTCAAACCATTAAAACCGGACAAACACTTTCAGTTTATGAGACATTCTACATGCGTTTAAAGAGCTCTTTGCCCTCTTCAAAGATCCTTTAAAAGCTGCTGTAAATTCCAGCGCCGGAGCCCTGAGTTCTTATCTTGTTTTAGGTTGAACTGTTAACCTGCGAGGTCAAAAAAAAAAGAAAAAAAGAAAAACTATCCTGAATCAAACAGGGTGATACCACACGCCCACATGGATTTAAGGTCAAGGCTGTTTGGCGTCTGTGGTTTGCTTATTCGGGTTTTGCCAGTGAGGCTGGCTACAATCTGTCACCACGCAAATATTTGCGGATTTCGATATGTTTTGATGACAAGTCAGGATCACTTTACCGCGCATGTTGGGACAATTATTTGGAACCAATCTAGACATTGTTCTGCAACACTGCCATCGCATCCAGTCGTCGCCTGCCAGACTGCAAATATTTACAAAATGGAACAAGGCGCTTCCGCCAGATGAAGAAAATTGATGGTATTAAGAGCTTCAAATGCTTTTGTTTAAATTAGACCGGTTTATATCAAAGCCCTCCGAAGCCACCCCCCTGCCCCCCACCTCCCTACAGCAAATGACAACTGACAGCAATGGCAGAGTGTTCCCAGAGACTTTACATGCGACGTTTCCCCATCATACACAGAGTTGTTTGTTTCTGCAGTACAGAGGTATAGAGGTGATGCATCCCCGAGTGATCGTGTAAATGTTTCACACCGCCTGTATTAATGAGAAGCCCCCGCTCGCAGCAAGACTGTGCGTCTCTCCGCCGAGATTAGTCACAATCAGTGATGCAAACAGGCATCTCGGGGCAATTTTGTGAGTGGAAGGGGCTGCTGATGTCAGAGAGTTTGAGAAGCCGCATGGTTTCAAGCCGGGTGGGGAGTTTTAAGCGGTGTGACGCAGGGGCTAGGGTTTCAAATATGGGTTTCAAGACAGGGTCAGGCTTTAGTTTCATACTGGATCAAGGGTTTCAGGGAAATGTTAGTGTTAGGTTGCCCAAAAAAGGGTCAGGTTAAAAATGTCAAACCTTGATTCTAAGCCAGAGTCAGAGTTTCAAGTCAGTTTTAGGGCTCCATGTTAGCTTTTTAAAGTCTAAGTTCTGGTTTTAAAGTTGGGTTTCAAATAGGAATTACAGTCTCAAATTAGTGTTGCAAATCAGGTTTAGGGTTTAAAATACTGGTCCCGGGCCTGGGCTAAGGTTTCCAGCCTGGGTTTTCAGCTAATGTTACTTTCCAGTCAGGAATAGAGTTTGAAATGAAGGTTTTAAATCCAGATTACAATTTCCAGTAGGGTTTTATGCCAGGATTTAGGCTAAAAATTGGGTTTCAAGTTTGGGCAAGGATTTCAAATTGGTATTTCGAGCCTCGGTTAGGGTTTCAAAGTAGGGTTTCGAGTCAGGAATAGCAACTCAAAGAAGGGTTTCAAATCAGGCTCAGGGTTTAAAAAAAGGTTTCCAATCTGCTTTGGGGTTTCAAACAAGAGTTAGGGGTTTAAAGTTGGGTTTCAAGTACGGGTAAAATTCTCAAATGAGTGTTTGAAAGTACAGATTTCCAACCAGGGTGGGGGTTTGAAATTAGCGGTGCTGGTTCGAGTTCCCTGTCAGGAATTGGGGGTTACAAAGTTTCAATTAAGGCTTAAAGCCGGGGTGAGGTTTCAAAGTAGATTTTTAAATCTTAAAAAATGTAAATCTAGAGATCAGGGTGAGGGTTTCAAGCAGTTTTAGGATTTTGAATCAGGGTTTTAAGCCTGGGTTTGGGTTGCAAAAAACGGTTTCAAGACAGGATTACCATCTGAAAAGTAGCATTTGAAATCAGGCTCAAGGTTTTAAAGTAAAGGTTCACAGCCTGGGTGATGGTTTTCAGGTTAGGTGTTCAAGCCACGGTTTAGGGTTTCAAAGTACAAAGTAAGATTTCAAATCAGGGTTATGGTTTCCACTGAGGGTTTGAAGCTTGAGCTATGATCTTAAACAAAGTTGGGGTTTGAAATATATGGCTTCCATTTTGGAGTAGCGTTTCCAAGTTGTTTCAATCCTGGGTTAGAGTTTGAAATTAGGGTTTCAAGTCAGAATTAGTTTTTCATTTTTGACGTAATTCATTGACGCAACTCGGAAAACCGCGAGCACCAAAATTAAGCTTTACATCCGTGCTGTCTTGGTATTAACCTCTTAACAGGTCATGTCCAAGCACTTGTCAATCATGCGCTGTTGCTATTTTTGTCTTTTTTCCAGGTACAACACTTCCTGCCTGTAACCAGATGATGAATTTGCGGCGACATTGTCTGTTCACACCCAGCGCGTTGATCGTTTGCCAGTCGATACGCTCTGACTGCCAAGATGGATGTCAGATGCTTAACGTGTCCATCGGGAACATCACACGACATGATCAGCGGTGCACTTTAGAACGAATCACCAGCTGTTAAGCGGATGCTGGTGACGCAATGATTCAAGAGACACGATGGTGTGGCTTCAACGTACGGGAAATGAGTTGTGTCACTGAACCACATTCAAGCAAGGAGGCAAGATGTCAAAATATCTTCAATTTGAAGATGCTGTTTTACAACACAAGCAGAAATGATTTTGTTTTTTTGGAATCGGTTTCATGTTTTATTTCACTGTCACAAGACTTTGAGGAAATTAATGAGGTCTTTCACTTTTGTTGAAGTTCAAAGCAGACAACCACCCCCGCCCCACAATTTTAAACCGTGACATGTTCTCATCAAAATATTCAAAGGACACTCGGGCTGGGAAAAGATGTCTCAGTTGTGTCGACCACACAACTTGGTTGCCACAAAAATGCATGCATCAAAACTATTAATGAAGAATTTTAAAAGCATATTTGCAACAACTGGAACCAATGTTCTGTTTTTCCGCACCGACATTTGTTGCTGTGGAGGGTGGCGCATACGCCCCACTCTTCCGCCAACAAATGTATCACTCAATGGATTATGCCAAGGGTTTGGAATTGTTTTTAATCTTTGAAATTGACAAAATTTAAAGTTCTATGTCATGATGCAAAGCAGAGCTGGCTTTCTGTGAACACAGAGGACATAAACATGAGACGAGGTGGTGGCTGAATCATCCAGCCACCCGCCACTGTAGTATTGTGATGTACGATGTTTTGTCTTTTTTATTCATCCATCCATCCATTTTCTGATCCGCTTTATCCTCACAAGGGTTGCGGGGCGTGCTGGAGCCTATCCCAGCTGTCTTTGGGCAGTATGCGGGGGACACCCTGAACCGGTTACTAGCCAATTGCAGGGCACACAGAGATGAACAACCATCCGCACTGTCTTTTATATTCATTAGGCAAAATAATATATACTGCCATCGCTAGTTACAACGCACTATATTGTATTCATTTGCAAATTAATACTGTATCAATTTTGCAAAAGCTTCTCCAGCGAACTAAACTTAGCGTCGCTTGCTTCAAAATGCGTCTACATGGCGAAACAGTGATCGAGCGCAACGAGCGTAACCTGACGCGATTACTGTGGCAAATATATTTAAAAAAAAAAAAAAGAATAAAGAACATGCAAGCCTGACAGTCACTGCTGGAACATTTTTTTACATCCTCACGGTCAATTGCCAGGTGTGTGCATGAGTCGTCCACTGGATTTTTTTTCAAGATTGTCCAGCATTGGTCCCCATCACTCGATGCGCCACAGGCCAAAGTGTTCGACCAAACAGCTATGTCCACCTAACGATCATCACCGCCGTGTCTCGAACACCCTAGTGCTGATGCCGACGCTGCAATTGTCCAAAGAGTTATGGGTTCGTGACTCCCCTCTGCAGGTCTATAAAGCAGACAAACAGAAGCAGCAGTAGTGGTCATATGTCTGCCTGCTGCACTGCAGGGACCATTACTGCCTCCACAAGGCTTTAGCGTAACCCAAATATCATTTACAGTACAGGCACTCTTTAAGCCCCTTGCAATCAACATACCGATGATAAGCAACAGCGCCTACTTTGGCCGGCTCTTAAGACACCTTTAGGGCCTTGCACTGACCCCCATATGCTCTGAGAGAAAGTGTGCGAGTGGAAGCTAAACAGGGGGCTAATGGTTTCATGGCAGCCTGCTGGAAATAAGCGCGATGCTGGAGTGAAGACAAACATTAACGTATAGTTGACAGTTACAGTTACTGTATACATCAACTCTCCTTGCGCCAAGTTCCGAATTGGGAATGACATTTCAAAAAACTCAAATATAAACTTGATTGAATATCTCACATCAAAGTAAAATCTGCTTGTTCGTCTATGCCAAGATATTTCTTTGTACACGTCAGTTTTGGTGGGAAACGGCATTTTGCGTTTTTAATTTTATGACTGGTTATGACTTGGTGTAGCTTAAAGAAAAAAATACCAATATTCTATAGCTGTCAGTCATACAATAGTCGAACAATAAATACACTACTTTTAAAGACATCGCTTATTTCATTTCAGTCATTACTTTTTAATCTCGGTTTTTATAAGCCCTGCGTTCACAGAGCACAAAGAACGGACAACAAAGTCATCCGTTTTAATTAAAGCGGCATGTGCTCCATTATTCAAGCCGCAAGAGCAACAACAATAATGAATTTCATGCAGCCTTCTGAATGATGATAATAAATCCGCTCCTTGTTTAACAAAACAGTGACACTTTTACAGGCTGACTTGTCAATATTTCATAGGTGGTAGGAATTGCTTTTTGCATCTATTCATGAAAACAAATGGCTGATGGTCTGAATTCAAGTTGTGCTGAAGGTTTCTGTCTAATATCCCAGCGGTGATAAGCGAGAAATTGGTTTTTAACCTCATAATTAAAGTCGACCTGAGAAGTTTACAACATGTCATTGGCAATGAGACTTCACGTTGACATGGTGCAGTTTGTACATAAAAACTGATTAAAATGGTGGTGTTGTGGCTTGCCGCTTACAAAAATGACACCAATGTCCTTTCTGTTTATATCACAGTTGTCAAACCACATCCATTACTCTATATGGCTCACGAAACCAAATAGTGTGTCTACTTGATGTTTCTTGTTGAATGGGTTTGTTCTTTTAATTTTTTCCACAAAATAAGGACTGAAATAACACAATTTCATCAATATTCTTGGATAAAACCACCCATTTCCCCCAGTGAATCCCCTAAATCAGGGGTGCCCAAACTTTTTTGACCAAAGATCTACTTTTCGATCAACCAACCTCGCGCGATCGACCCATTACCGCGCATACACACGCACGCCATGATGAGCAACAGCCTGACGCTGAGGCATGCGACGCACTTCGGCAGCCGGTTAACGATTGTAGCTCACGCGTACCGTTTTAAAATGCTTCTCTCGGCCGTCCAAATTCCCATTCTTTGCCCGTCCCCTCGGTGAATTGTGCAAAACAAACTCTGAATGAGAATAATGATAACGATAAAAGATATAGCGCAACAACTTTGATCACAAGCTGCAACTGCAGACTGCTGAGCGCAAACAACTCCCGGTAACGCAGTCACACATCACCATAGGTTAAAGATTACTGCTTAATTTTATTTTCTTTTTTAAGTACTTTTTGTGAAAGTGAGTCTGATAGAATGATTAGGGTGCAGCGTGCATTAACACAAAAAATATATGACTAGCATGCACAGAGACACAAATGTTTGGGTTTTTTCCCTCTACACTCCTCGGATCGAGTTGGGACGAGTCCTTGATCTACTGGTCGATCGCGATCGACGTAATAGGCACACAGACGTTATTTATACGATATGTATCATTATATCACGCAGCTCTAGAGACATCCATTTTCTGTCGGCTACTAGTTATCTTGATTAGCTATGCGGGTCAACTGGAGCGTATCCCAGTTGATTTTGGGCGAGAAGTGGGGTACACCCTGCAGTGGTCGCTAGTCAATCACAGAGCACATATAGAAAAACAACCATTCACACAAATGGACACTATACAGTAGAGTGTTGAATGAACCTAACATGCACACAAAGCCCGAGCACACACACAAAAAAATGTGTATGTATTATGCATTCAATTTGTTGGTCCATTTATCGGTACTTTCAAGCAACTCATCCAATAGCTTTTTTTTTTTTTTTTTGCCTTGATTGACCTAACTCTATCTCCACTGGTTTCAATGCAAATAACCTAAACACGTTTTTTTGTTATTTAATGGTCTGTACAGCTCTAATGTACCACATTTCAAACTTGTTTAATGGCGTGCGCTTTCACTGTAGTTTTGATTTAGCGTGTGGGTCACATTAGCATGGGGTTTTATCCACATTTGGAAGAGGCTTTTTTTTCTCTTTACGTCATGAAGCGCATCTGGAATCGAGTAAATCAAGTATTTAATAGACTGTAAAGGACTTCATTAACCATGATGGGAAATTAAGGGGGAGGAACATAACGACGTAAGGTAAACGTACCATCAAATGTATCTGGTGGCATTGTGTTAAGACTGGGAAGCAGCATCTGCAATCCTGTGGAATGCAAAGTCTTTCAGCGAGCACTGCGTCCTGTTTGCCTTGAGGTCATTACCGCCACTTAACCTGACAAAGCACTTTGTTTCCCCTTATCTTTCCAATGGCTAAGTGTTTTGCATGTCTGTTAGACTTTTGGGCTGGCATCCCATCAGCGTGTTTGCTTGTGACACACATCGGAGATGGATCTCTTTTAAAAAATAAAAAAAAATTTCAATACGGCATGGACTACCCCCTTTTGACTCCCTTCGGATGGGTGAAGCCCTGGAAGAGGCAGACGTCAGTGTGCGTGGAGCAGTGTTGGGGTAAAGTGACATGGATTAGCCACCGTTGTTATGGTAACAGGTGAGCCCGGTGCCTTGGTGTCATTAGGATGACTTCATTGTGTTTAGATAACGTTAAAGGTCAAGGGTGTCATTAAGGAAGTTTGTTATCAGAGAAAATTAACCTGTCAGACAATCATGTACTCAGTTTCTGACAGGCCCGGCATGCAACGTTTTCAGGTAACAAATGATCGAGTTCGCTCATCTGTTTCGGAATACATGTTCATGTGGTATGTTTAGTTACTGTGACTATTGCTGTATTTCCTTTGGGTTTTTTTTTCCTATGTATAGTATGAGGCCTGGAAGGTGTCATAATAATAACTGAGTCGGTGTAGGTTTATGATAGACTATGGAAGTTTCAACTTCCAAAAAATTTGGATAAACCTGCCGCACTAGGAACTTTATCATCAATTGAGGACCTCCTGAAATTCATTTTTTTCAATATGGGACAATCAACAGGAAAAAGAACAGTAGCTGGCCACCTGGGGGAAGTTTGAGACCGACAGACGGCTACACTGTTCATTGAGATGTATCACCTCTCTCGAATCATCAGAACGGCAATAATGTTAGCCATTCTACACAGAGGATAAAAAATATATCGCTGTGAGCTCTGTTATATTGTCTGTCTACATGTGTTGCTCCCCTCTTTGCTTTCAGTGTTCCATGTACAGCACTTAGTATACAGCGGTGGTTGTTTTAAAGTGCTCTGCAAATACAGTTGAGTTGAGTTGAGTTCAATTCATTGTTTAAAGAGTTGAAGCACCATACCACAGATGCTATTTAGCATCAGCATTAAGCTAGAGCACTGAAAAGTTAAGCTTTGGGATTGTTGTAAATACACAATGCGTGTAAGATGTGCTTTTATGACGAAAAACTCCAAGATGTACAACACTTCTCTCGCCAAAAGATGATGGAATGGCCTCCAACTCACTTGGGAGCGTAACAAGGACAAGCGCCATTGATAATCAATGGGCAATGGCCGTGGCGACAGTGAACCCCACTTCTCTCACCAAAAAGCAAGTGCGATTTGCTCACCCATCTCACAACTGACACTAACGATGACAAGATAAATAACAAATGGATGAATGGGTTAAAATAACAAAATCCTTTGTAGCAATAAAGAAATGCAAATGTCACATCTGAAAACTGCCTTTGAACGCCGGACACTGATTTACATCTTCTGATGACACCCTCGTATAGTCTCTAGCCATACGCAGACGTCATTGATTGAGTGGAAAATAAATCAGAGAGACCCCAAAAGAACTCTGGCAGATTCCACATCTGAAAAGATAGATGAGATAATAATAAGGAAGATGGTGAAGGCAACATACAGCTTAAACACAGAGGGGCCGATTCAAATGCATGCTGAATGGCTGGCATGCTAATCAGGACAGTATGAGACGGTGTCCGCACGCGTGCGTTTGTGTGTGTGCGTGTGTGTTTGTGTGTGTATGAAAGGGTCTTCATAGGCAGTCATGCCAGCATTCAGCTCCCATCAATATCAGGGCCGATTAATGAGACTGTTAGGGTAGGAGGAGGTTAAAGTGTGGGGGGGGGGGGGGGCAAGTGGCCAGGTGTCGAAGAAGGCACAGAAGGGGAATAAAGAGGGCACGGGTAGTGATCCGTGAGGAATTCCAGTTGAGCAGCAACAAGAGTGTTTTGGGGACAGGCAGGGGGCAAGGGAATATTGTCCCAAAAAACTGCTCATTAAAAATCTGCACACATTTTTTTTTCTTTTTAAATCCTTTGAAACAATTTTCAGTGTAAACTTCCTGCTGCTGTCAAACAAAAGGTTCTACTTAAGCCACAGACTATATGATGTCAAATGATGCCTGTGGCATGGAAGTTTTGAAAAAAGGTTAATTTGATTTATAAATAATATTGAGACATCTTATTTGAAATGAAATATCTAAAATATATATCAATATAATAATACAAAAATAATTGTGTTTATTGTATTAAGAGTGAATATGTTTACATGATTGATTTTGATTATTTCAAAGTCAGAGTTTATCTTTATCACCACAAGAACTTCATTTGGAGACCAAAACCTCCTTTGAAATGAACACTGCACTCATCACAATACTTCGCTGTAACTGACTTACTATACTATAACTTATTATACTTAATACTTCCGCAAGCAATCAGCTAAAATAATCACAAAGATAAAAATATTTTACTCAATTTAACTTCCATAAAATTTATGTATGTTGATTTTACTTATCAACCAGCTATACACAATTTGTTTAAATATGGAAGAATTCAACAAAATTAGAAAAAAAAAATACTATGCAGTGATGAAAACGAGAAACATTTTCAATTCTATTTCCCTTCAAAAAATGAAACATTTTTCGCATAGTTTTTTTTGCCATTTCAATATTTTGTTATTTTAATGGAAGCAACATAAAATTTTTGCGTTTAATAAAAGTTCATGCAAAAATGTTGCAGCTTGTTGTGTTTTGCAGCACAAGCTAAAAACATAGGCTTGATCGTAGAAAGACATGAAATGTCCAAATAACTTGAAATTTATTTTACCTCCGCTTCAAAAGGGACCCAACTGGAAACATGCTGAATTGCCCCGTGGAACATAAAAGAAGTGGATGTTGTTATAAGGGAGTCTGTGTGAGGCCCTTTTTCTTCTTGTATAGAGCTTCAGGGGCGAAAATCATGTCTCGACCTTGAAAAAGGCTGCCCCCCATCTTCCGCTCCCCCGGGGAAGGAAAAGGCCCCGGTGTGGATGACAAGGGGTCGTGTTCTTTTAGGCATTAGCACAGCCAAGGTCGTGTTTTACCGTCGGTCGCGCCTGTTGTGTGTGCGCCTGGGTGGCCACGCATGTGTCTGAGCAGTGGGTGGAGTGTGTGCACATGTATGAGGTGGATGTGTGCAATAAGCACGAGTGTTTATATTTCAACTCTACTTTTACTTGCAACATCTTAGACGTACGTTCTACTACTCAGGAGTGAATGTATTTCAACAGTGGATATAAAAAAAGTCGACACACACCTGTTCAAATGGCAGGTTTCTGTAATCTAAAAATGAGGCAAAGATTAATCATTTCAAAATTTTTTCCGCCTTTAATGTGACCTATGACCTGCGCAACTCAAATGAATCACAATTTAGCACATTTAAAAATTATGTTAAATGGGTAATCCATTTCCACACATTTGGTTGATGGATTTTGTTGTTGGCCAATGAAAACCATGCAGAATTGTTTGCCCAAAATTCCCAAAGTATGTTTGGTGTAAACAACAGCGCTCATCACCAAAAGGACAGCATTCTGGCAGCGAAGCAATGTAGAGGCCACATCATGAGTCAGGTCTGTTTTTCTGAAGCAGGAACGGGACCCTGAAGGCGCTTTTCCATTTCTGGTTCTGGAAAACCCTGCACATGCTCTACTCTGGCCTGGCTCGGCCTCTGTAGCATCTTCATGACAACAGGCACCACTCAATTGGGGTGGAATTGGGGCGGAATCAACTGAATCAACTGAGTGTCTGCAGTGTGCAGGGTTCTACCATAAGATTTCACGAGCGGTGATCGATTCAAAATATAAATGACATTGTGCAGCAGTGGACAGTGGCCCGAAACAGGATCGTGTTTACCGTATGTGGAAAGACGGGGCTCGCTGTCATTCACTTGAATGGATCCGGCAACATATACACACACATACATATATATATATACATATATATATATATATATATATATGCGTGTGTGTGTGTGTGTGTGTGTGTGTGTGTGTGTGTGTGTGTTTATTTATTTATTTATTTTAAGGTTCACGGGTTGTCGAGGGGGGGAATGTGTGTTTTCCGCCTCGCCTTTGTGTCCGTAACCCCAGTCATGTGACAACTGGTTCTCACAGGGGCACCAGGCAGCAAGTAACAAGAGGGCAGCGTGTTAGGGCCACAAGCCCGTTTTCATTGTGTGCTCTGGGAGCCTCGCAGCTACAATCACTCCTGGAAACGTCAGCGTCGGAGTGGAGTCCAGCGCGAACCGGACCACAAGGGACAGAGGCAGCACTGTGCCAGCTTCGGTCTGGGAACCGACTCAAGCAGCGGCCGGCTGTATTTGCCTCTCATTTATCTGTCTTTGCGCCCTTCTTCTGCTTTCCCATTCTCATGGCTTGCGGGATAAAGGGAAAGCACACGATCGGAACACAAGTATTGACATAGCCCCTTGAATCAACTGATGAAGTGTAATTTGTCATTTTTTGGACAACTGTATGCTTCCACCAATGTGGCAACAGTTTGAGGAAGACCCTATTCACCATTTAGTTTCAAACGGGAATCATTTAAAAGTAGATGTACTATGAAAATAAGGATTTTGAATGGCTTTTAAACAAATAAGTAGTCTGTGGAGTGCTTATCCGCATATCGGGAGTGAAATTAAAAAAATCAAATGGCTGCAAAAATTCTCTGCCACCAAAGTGTAACACATCTATTAAATTGAATCCAATGTCGCTTTTCCTCAGACCTTCGGATAAGTGGGAAGTAACAAACACTATGTTGAAGTGTAAGAGTAAGTCATCCACAGACTGTCATGATAGCAACAAGACGCGAGTTAAAAAGGTTATTTGTCATATTCCAGTTAATTCCTCTGTTTTTTTATTGGAAAATGGCACAACCTGTTGTTTTTCAGAGATGAAAGTGGACTTTTCTGAAAATTCCGGAAAAAATAAATAAATAAACACACACACACACACACACACACACACACACACACACACGCACGCACGCACACACACACACACACACACACACACACGCGCGCGCGCGCGCGCGCGCGCACGCACGCACGCACTTGGCCGATCAAGCATGAATTAGTTTACACAAAACGCAATTCAAATACTCGACATTCAATGATTAATCTTCCTTTTGTGTGCACACGTGTACCCTTTATGGCTTCCGTTCGGGCCGAAATTTCAAAATCTCCAAGACATGGCGAGGCCGTGAGAATGCGAGGCGAGGGTATTACTGTTGTGGCGACTCCACTCAAGCTAAGCGAGCCTCAGCACTCAGCAGTAGATAGTCCGCTGCTCTCTGCTGTACGGGTTTCAGCGCGAACATGTACGCAAGCGCGTCTTTTGATTTCAACCAATCAGCGCCGACGCAAATGACGTCACACACGACAACAGCTAAGCTAAGTTAGCCGAGACGACACTTGAAGTCGGACGGACACGATTTTCTGCCAATCTGTGTTTTTCCCTTTTTGGCCAAATATATTTTTTTACGACAACTGTCTTGTCCACGGCGTCTTTTATTCGTTCCACTGGGGTTTCGCAAGTGTCTTTATAAAGAGACGAAAAATTGTTTGGGGACTATCCCCCACATTCTAGTTGAGATGGTATAACCCAAGTGGCAAAATGACGCTTGCTACTGTTGTTGCGAGTTGCCATTCGTTCTACTAAACCATTAGTCAAACGCCATCATGTCTTCTGTCGTTATTACACAAACAAAAATCTCTTTACTGTTCCTAGTGTGAGTGCCTCAATATGGCTACGCTCGTGAAAGCAATACAACGAACTCAAATGCGTCTTCGTCCAATGTTGTCAACTAATATCCGGATTAATTTTATTTTCCTCAATTCTCCGGAGAATTTTTCATAAAAATTTGAAAAACCCGGAATTCCGGGAAAATCCGGAGGACTTTCATCTCTGGTTTTTGCTATTGAAGTTCTGACAATCTGTCTGTGAGTGGTTCATTCTGATGTTTGCAAAACGGTGACGTCACACTTTGCCTAATTTACATAAAACCGCCTCCACGCCGATGTTCTCCGTCCATGACTTGAAGGCGAGGCTGCAGCAACATCAGTTATTTTCAAGAGACAACTGTCATCTGGCCACCGTACTACAAGGAACATCTCTGTGTCAACAACTAAAGGTAAGCAGAGCTGCAGTGTTGGCGCAGATCATCGTTAGCTAACAGTGTTATCAGCATTAGGTTCTGATCACTGACACATACTTTCCTGTAAATGTTTGTCTAAGATGCCAACATGAGTCGGGGGGAATTTGTGTTTGTCGAAGCACTGATCTGCCACACTAATTAACAACGTTAATATCTGCAGATAAGTGAGGAAGTGCTGCCTGCATAAAGGAAAATACCAATAGATTGGGTGATCATGCATTATGGGGAAATATGGTTGGAATAGCCACAGGTGACCTCGCACAGGTGCCATTCATTGGCAGTTTGGATGTGGAGAGGTGAACATTTTTAATTAGCAGGTATCATCAATAGATAAACAACGCTAAATTCCAACGCTATTTAATGAGGGAACCTGGATGGCATCAGCAATGGAGAATCATTTTGTGAATTTGCCAAGCAAAGAGTGAAAGTGATATGCAAGGAAACGTTCTTAACAGCTTGAAGCTTTGATTAATGATTAATATTAATTGAGATCTGCCTGAGGTGTGCTATTTTACGTTGGCCTCTTCTTTTCCGTCAGAAATAATCAAATGTTTTCCCAGTCCAAACGGCAAGGTTCAAAGTCCACACATCCTATCTTAGCTAAATCTCAGAAAAGGATGACAGCAAAAAACAAAACAAACATGTCCTTTGTGACTTCCACTTCATTTTACAAGCCGCAAAATAAAACTACGAAATTTGCTTTGAGCTACACTCGCTCTGCCAAAGCAATGACAGCAAGAGTTTCATGCTTCCAATCCCTGCTAGTTTAAGATTGCACAGATATGTCCGGATAGGCTGTTAAATCCCTGAAGGCTTCACACTGATTTCTTGGGGGGGAGCCTTGACGGCTTGAGCTGGTGGTTATCACAAGGTCAGCGTCAACCATCAGCTAAATTAAACTAAATAAATAGCAGTGAGTGGGGGTTGTGGGAGGTTGTGTGTGTGTGTGTGTGTGTGTGTGTGTGTGTGTGTGTGTGTGTGTGTGTGTGTGTGTGTGTGTACTCTGGTAGGACTCCTTTGGAAATAAACGCCACCAACAACTATGAGAAAAACCGCAAGACACACATACAAAGGTCTCCTTGATTTCCAGATAGCTCCAGGATTCCCAAGGGTGGGGACCAGTCCTGATGAGGACAGTGTCTGGATGTGGTGGGGTGGCAGTCCGAGGATGTGGGGGAGGTTGGAACATTGCGTCGTGGACACGTCTTCTGCGGGTGACCCAACAGCATATAGCGAGGCCTCGTCTGGAAAACCAGGCCCATCCGCCGCATTCAGACGAAAGCTAAAAGGTTAATTGGCTCTGGGCGCCTCCGCACCTTCCTTGGCGTAATTTACTGTGATTAATGCATGAAGGTTACGGGCGGACTCATTTGCCCGTCCCCGACAGAACGCAATTAACCACATCTGCGTGGACCTGGATGGAAATGCTGTGGAGGCCTAACATCAGCTCCCTTGTTGCACCATTATACGCCTTGAAACATTCTGGAACAGTTCCTGGCCAGCGCTACTCTGTAATTTTTATAGGGAAGATGCCATGCTCAACCAAAGGCTTTGTTTTGCACAAAAAAAAAAAAAAAAAAAAAATTAAAAAGTACATCTGAACCCCCAAAATGGAATGCTCGCGAAGTCGAATCATTTTGAAATTAACCAAAGGTTCCAGGAGCTCTGTCAATCGCTGGATGGATAGTAACTACAGTGATTTGTTTTGACAACTAATTACTAAAGCCGGTTAGTTTCTACAATGGCACCTTGACTTCCAAAAGCACCAAATGACAAGTTTTCTGAGTTTCGAACCGTTGCTTGGTCAATTCTTTGCTTTGGCGACAGAAGCGAAAATTTGAGCTTCAGATTTTGCACAATGCTGCCAAGCTCTTTCAATGTGGAATTCTAATTTGAGGTCAACATGAACTTTATTCCGACTTCAGTTACTGAGGAATTTTTGGGGCCTCTAAAACGATGTTTGAAATCTCACCTTCTGTGGCCACTGAGAAATTAGATTTAAAAAAAGAAGCGCTACATCAATTCCACTAACTAACCTGACATTTGGCGGCCGTATCTTTCATACCTGGACGCACAACAAAGTCTCAAGGACTATCCATCTATCCATCCATTTTCTGATCTGCTTATCCTCACAAGCATCAGAGGGGGTGCGCTGGAGCCTATCCCAGCTGTCTTCAGGCAATTTTGGCAGGGTACACCCAGAACAACCATCCGCGCTCACACTCACACTTAACGACAATTTAGAGTGTTCCATTAACCTGCCCTGCTTGTTTTTGGAATGTGGGAGGAAAACGGAGTGCCCGTAGAAAGCCCACGCAGGCACGGGGAGAACATGCAAACTCCACACAAGGAGGCCTGCACCTCTGCACTATGAGGCCGATGTGCGAACCAGTCGCCCACTGGGCCGCCCGTCTCAAGGACCAATGGCCGAAATAAACATTTTGGTATGAGCCAACCACTTTCCATCATTTTCAAGGCCTTTTAACTTGACTAACTCCAACCAGTGAATAAAATGCAAAACCTTCTTGCCTGGATGACTTTGAAAGACGTTTCACCTCTCACCAAGGAAGTCATGACTTCTTGAGCATCATGAGAGTTTAATGATAATTTTGAGGATTCTTAGAAAGTGAAAAACAAAAATCAACACCAGATAAACCGCAAGACATGAAATTGATTCGACATGTCTATCACAACAGGATACATGAAAAAGTCTCAATATAAAGAAGTCCGCCATTTTGTTTGAGAGTAGCCACTTCGGGCAAAATAGGGGGCTCATACTTTGACAATGAAAAAGGATGTAAGAGGGCCGGCCCTGTTCATCTGTAACTTCAACCATCGCTTCACTGCACTGTAGCGGAGATGCTAATGGTCTACAGCAGAAAGTTTCCACCTGGAAGCAGTGACTGTTTTGTCCAGAGACAAGAGTTTTGAGTCCAAAGCAACCCTTTACAAATTCTCTTTTTCCCATCTCGTTTTCCGCCTCGGCCCAACTGGCACCGTTCCCAGTGTCGATTATTTCCATGTCTCTTTTATACCTTCCTGCCAGGACACTTTCTTTCCAGTTGTATGAAATGTGAGCCTCGTAGGTAGCTAAGCTCCACTGTCTCAGAGTGTTGTCTTTGTTAAGCAAACGTGTCAACTACGCTGGAGAAGATGTTTTTTTTTCCTTCTTTCCTTTTTTCAAGGGGGATTATTTTCTTTGGACATCACATACATTACAAACACATTATGGCACCTAAGCCTCACCTCTCAAGGGATTTAACATTTAATAGAGCCTTGTTGTGTTAAGGACATGATGGCCACATTCCCTCGACAGTGAACAGCCATCGCTAATCTCTGCAAGCGAATGTGTGTCCGCATTAATTTTGCTGTGTATTCTGTCTGTTGGCGTGCGCCTGCATACATTGGGCACATTTTGTCAGACAGACGCCGTGACCTTGTGCCTGCGTCTGCATGTGTGTGTGTATGTGTGCGCGTGTGTGTAAATAGCATGCTCTGGGTGCCTGTTTCGAGACTTTCGCTGCAGTTTGATGACAGCTCTGTATACATTTTAATCTTGGATTACTTGTGCCCCGGCTCAGGTGGTGGCGTTCGGTCAGCTCAGTGCGTATTAACATTCATTAGAACATCCTGCACAACAAATTCATGACCTGCTGTCAAATGGCAAAGGGAACTGATCCATGACCTAAATAAAAAAAAAAAAAAAAAAAAAAAAAAAAAAACACGGCATTCCGAATATCATAAAATGGCACCCGGAGGCAAAACCGAGAAAATGTAGCACATTCATTCATTCTTGCAGTTGTCAAAAAGATTGAGAAACTAATTTGATTCTTTTTAAATCTGAAGGACACTCAGCTGGCATTCGCTCGAACAAAAAGAACACATTTCCATTCAGTCCACAAAATGATTATGGCAATGTTTGCCTCAATTAAAAGGAGCGCTTTCACCATGAGGCTTTCATAAGCTTACCAATGTCATGTTTAAACAAAATGTTCCCCCCGCCCCCTGCAGCCTTCGTTTAGAACCAATTACAGCAAAGTCAAAATTGCATTCATTGTTATTTATCGGGGTGGAGGGGGGGGGGGGGTTCATTGGCAGAAAAAGTTGTTTCAGCTCCTTTGAAATGTACCCCGACCTTGACTGTGGGACACCACAAAATAATACATTCATACCTTCGGCAGAGTTTATGCAAAAGAGCCTGGAAATGAATATTTGATCGCCTTTTTTCCTTGTCAAGGTTATGCGGTAGTTTTTGATTATGGACACTTTGTTCCGTAGACTTTCCCATAGCAACAACTCATACAGCAATCTCTGCCACCATTTTGGAAATCATATCAGGAAGCGGATCATTGAATAATATGCCAACGTGGTCAGCTCCTGAGGGGATGCAGAGGGGGAATAGCGGTTAATTAGAATACTAATTAATTTACTGGCAGATTATACTGGATAATGTCCGTATCGTCACGGGTGTAAACGACGCGGGCCATGTGTCCATGCGACTCAAAACGCTGCTTTGGACAAGCCTAAGTGGTGTTTTCTTTTTAAATTAAACACCAACAGATGTGCACGCGCTCGGCATGACGACTTACCGCACTGAAAGAAAACAGTGTTGGTTCCCAGGGTCCATAAAAATCTAAACCGGATTTTTGATCCAATGTTTTTTTTTAATGTCGATATTTTTTAAATCAGATTTTTTCAATTGATTTAAAACATTTTCAAATTAATTCCAACTTAATTTGTTCCAATTAAAATGCAAAGCTGCATCTCACTAAAAACTGGAAATTCAGTTGGTATAATTTTGGCAGTAGGAACTGGCCAATATGTTTTAATTAATCTATTTAACTGTTTTATACTGAACTCCAGTGTACATTCAAATATATTAATTTTTTTATGCTTTTAGGGATGATTGTCTTTGCATTCCGAGATTAGTGGCGAGTACAAGTGAATGTGAATTGGATTAAATAATGCACGCGTTGTTTGGAAAGTGGGCCTTTTGGGTGTATTTTTTCTTGAGCCTTGATTTCATTCAAGATTATTTTTGGTTCGATTTAAATAAGACGAAACTGGGTTGGCGCCATGGCGCCGTCGTTTAGTGTAAAAAGCCTCTGCTTCGAAGCGGCACTGCTATAATGATACGGTAACATAATAATATGGCAATTAGCATATGAATACAGCAGAATAGAGCTCCTTAAGGAGATGTTTACTTCGCTAAAGATCGAGTCTTGCATAAAACCGCAAATTCCTCAACTGATTTTAGACTCATTATCTTAAATGAATATGCACGTTTTAGTGTGCAATGCATAGCAACGTAATCTCAAAGATGAACAGAGCTCTTGAAGGACATGTTTAGTCAGGCAATGAAAGTTGAAAAATTTGCAGTAATTTCCAGGAAAATATGGACTTAAGTCTCAATTGACAAAAATCCCGTCAGACTTAAGCTTACGTATGTTGTTCTTTTCAGATAACCACAGAACCAGAAATGAACCTTACTGTGTCACAAACAGATGATTGCAAACGTAGGGGAAAATATGACGACTAGTGACAAGTCATGAAACTGACGAGAGATTTTCACTGCTTGTATGCAGATAAGCATCATGGTAACCTGTGGCGATTTCCGACATGTACATCATTTACACTTAAGTCAATATTTTATGCACCTTTTTGCATACTTGCAAGGTATGGCGATTCGCCTGTATCGTCTCACGTCCATCATGTGTAACCAGGAAATTTGTGTGCAACTACCAGGGGTGATTTGGGGAAGTCAGAGGGTGGCGCAAATTTCCAGTTCGTGCAATTTTCCTGAGATGTGAATTCCATAAAGATCCATTTGGAAAATATGCCAAACTTTAAATGTGAAATTAACTTGCCTAGTGAATTTGGAAGTCATACTGATCTCTGCCAGTGACCTGAGCGCGGCTCACTTAGAGCAGGGGTCCCCAACCGCCGGTCCGCGGACCGGTACCGGTCCGCCGGACATTTGGTACCGGGCCGCACAGAAAGAACTTGCCTTAATTCCGTTTTAATTATTTCGGAATACGAAAGATGTTTTATTTTGAAAACTTACCGGATTCTCCGTTACATCCGTCTGTGTCCAGCTTGACACACGTCAAGCCAAGCTTCTTCGGAACGTGACCAATTAGGCTAAAAACAAACACCGGAGCTCGCAAAATGAGTAAAAAAAACTGCTGGAGATCGCAAATGACGGCGGCCTTAAAAGTACGTTCGAGACAACTGGATTAAAGTTATGGCTGAATACTCTGAGATCGCCACAATAGCACTGTTGCTATTTCCGACATCCTACCTGTGTGAGGCGGGGGGTTTCTGCAGCAACGGCGACGAAAACAAAATTACGAAGTAGACTGGACATAAACCACACACTTGAGGTGTCATTGTCTCTCCTATTACCCCGAGATGGGACCGTCTGGTTGCAGAAAATCAAGCTCGGTGCTGTGGTGAGTCGTCATTTTCATGCACTTTGAATTTGCGTTGTATCGTATTTTGAAGGCATTAAACATTGCCATAGCGATTGGAGTGTTGCGGCCAGATTAGACGCTCCTTGTGTTTATTATTATATTTCGAAAACACCACAGTTTTCATGCAGCTCATACCATATTATTTTGTTGTATTATTTCCGCCACACCTTAAATGCCGGTCCCTGAAAATATTGTCTGACATAAACCGGTCCGTGGGGCAAAAAAGGTTGGGGGCCCCTGACTTAGAGGATACGTTGAAGGAGTGTGTGTTTTTGCATTCACTTTTTTTCATTCAAAGCAATGTAACCCTTTCAGGGACAGCTGTTACTAACTACAGTGGACAGTTTATCATGTTATCAGGTTACAGGTTATCATTATTGGTAAATGAAAGATTTAATTATTTAATTTAATACTGTGCTCTTACTGAAACTGCTTGCTGAGCAGAAAGTGCCAATTGAATGTGCGTGTGTGTGTGTGTGTGTGTGTGTGTGTGTGTGTGTGTGTATTTTAATGGTACAGTGGGTGTGGGGGCACCAAAAATGGCATTTCCACGGCATCATTTAAGCTTGGACTGTCTCAGTTAGTTCAAACAATCTGGTGTACAGTAAGTTCGTAAAGGTTTAATGGTAGTGGCAGTGCGCTACACACAGCATGTTCCAAAGACTCACATTCTTTGTGGAAACGTGCGCATATCCTGCTGCTCCAAATGGGACCAAGAAAATAAGAGGAACCTCCGGAAAACTTGAAAACATTCCCTGCTTCTGTTCATTCACTTAATGTTTCCTTGTCTTTTTTTTTCATTTTTGCACAAAGTGGTCAACATGTGACCATTGAGCATTCCGCTGGCTATGTCCAACCACCCCACCCATGTCCTTTCTTCATAAACTTTTGGCTTGGCCCTTTGTTTGACTAATACAGTACCGTCGTGGCTTTCAGAAAGGCCTGCCCTATAGCCCAGCCCAGCCTCCATCAAGCGGGACAGACAAGCCTCAATCCTCATTCTACGCAACTTCCACTCTAGTTCCCAAGATTAGGCAAATGAGCCCACCAGCAGTCTATAGACACCAACTTGAACCCCGCTCCCGCTCTCCATCATCAGTCCTGACACCCTCTGACAGAGCGCACATGCAATTTTATTAACTTGCATATTTACGTGACAATTTCAGCTCACTTCATTTCCAAACCACAAACCTATGGCAAGCGGCCAGTTGGCTGCATTTAACTTCAACCACAAAATTCAGTGTATTAGCTATCAATAATGGGGGGTGTTCCAGGCAAATCCCACGCCAGACAACATATGAATAAAAAAAACAAATTGCACATAACGCGCACATGACTTGGCCAAAAACATCATAAATTGCACTGCAACAACAACAATAATGAGATGATTAAATGAATGTGACCGCGCTGCTGACGGCGGAGTGGTTCATTTGCCTGGACTGGTTTCAGTTCCCACTCTGTGCTCAGGGTGAATAGGAGTGTGAATGGTTGTCGGTTTTGATATGCTCCATGTGATTAACTGGCACCCGGTCCAGGGTTTAGTCTGCCTTTTGCCCCGATGTCAGCTGGGAGAGGCTGCAGCTCCCTCTGACCTCGAACAGGACAAGCAGAGAAAAATGGTGGATGAATGGATGGATGGAATGAATCCCTCTCTGACAACGTTGATCATAACTAGACTGCCGACGTACCCTGTGTCTCTGCCAGTTTATTTTTGTAATGGTTATTTTTGATGAAAACAGTTTTTATACACATTACACTAAAATCAAAAATGTAATCAAAATTTAGCCTATGTTTCAATTCCTAAAAGAGCCGCAATGATGTTCAATTGTTCTCGTCTCTATTCAGACATATTTGCTCTCCCTCCATCCATCCATCCATTTTCAGTAGTGCTTATCCCCTTTTGGGTCACAATCACAAATGACCTGGAGCCTCCCCCAGCAGACTTTTGGTGATACACCCTGCACTAGTCAGGCGCATATAGACCAAAAAAAAAAAATCAATTAGCCCGACATACATGCATTTTGAGAAAAGCCACACAAGCAGGGGGAGACTCCACATAGAAAGGAAGAAGCTGAAAATTGGAGCCAGAATTTCAGAACTGTGAATCAGATAAGCAAATAATCTAAGTACCAGAAATAAACAAGTTATTGTAGATCAAGTCCGCATTTTGATAACTTGTGTTCTTCCATGTCGCGGGTCAAATGATCCCCACGAATAATTTGGTCCCTGTTCAGATGTGTTTTTTAAGAACTGCTGAATGCAGCACTTTCAGATGGCTAAAAAAAAAAAAAAAAAAAAAAAAAATCAAAAACAACCAGCAAGTCATGATTGCAAAGTTGCCAAGTGTTCATTTTCCACATTCTACCTCCCGAGCACAATGGATACATTTCTCACCAGAATCCAGACCTTTCCTTATCAAATAATGAAATCTGATATCATAACTTCCTTCCCGCCGCTTTGAACGACATCCTACTAACAGCAGGCTCTGTCTTATTGAGCCGGAGACTGCGATTTTCTGCCACCGGGCTCTCTAAGTTGTCGGCATCCCTTAACCTTCCAGCACCTTTCATTCCCCCGCGGCTGTGGCAGGAAGGCCAAGTCAGCTAGTAAAGGATCAGAGGTCGGGGTGCAGGGTCAGGCCAGGTGAGAATGTCAGGAGTCTCCTTGAGAGGAGATATTGATCTGTTAGATTGGTCGAGAATGCATCTGCTTTTAGGAGCTGTCCTTCAAATATTTAAATCTTGTGATGCTTGGCCATGCCCCGTAAAGTGACCGACCCAAGGTTGCGCCATATCGCGAAAAAAAAAAAAAATGGATGGTGTCTAGTCGGGATGTACAAGGGTCCTCTGTTTATGATGCTACCATCGCACAAAGATTTACTGTAATTATGCTTTTACTATGGTAGGTTAAGGTATAGACTCGGGTATGGTTTTGGGTTACATACAAATGGGACTCCATCGTAAATCAAGGACCCCTTCTTTGTTCATTACTTAAAAAGACCAACTGCTGATGTTGAACTTTCCTAATAAGATGGAAAGGGAAGTCAAGTAAAAAAAAAAAAAAAAATCTCTACAATAACATGTTCTATGCGGCCCCAAGGGTATAAACATGGCATTGTAATTATTAGTGCGTTTGTGGAATATGAAAATCCACCCAACAATTAATTGTTGCTGTACCGTTCCATCTCAAATGTCCACTATTTATTTCAACAAAGTACTTCTATCGAATGACAAAGTGTGTGGCGAATGACAGATTGATTTTTTGGGGGGGTTTTTTGAGAGGGGGCAGATTAAACCAAGACTCGGGAAGCACTTTTGATTGCGCATTGATAACGTAATCAGGTAATTTTATTTTTCTCAAATAACCATTATTCGTATTCTGATTATGGGAATCATTTTTCTCATGCTGTGTGCTGATTGTTCCCCCAAACTTCCTCCCATACTCCCAAAACATACATGTTAGCTTACTTGAAGACACTATATTTTTCTTTGGTGTGAATGTGAGTATGACTGCTTGTTTCTCTATTTGTATATGCGCCCTGTGACAGCGTGGTGACAAGTCCAGGATGTACCATGTTTTTTTTTTTCTTGCCCCCAAACTGCTGGGACATGATCTAGCTCACCCACAAATTTAATGATGACATGCACTCTCAAAAATGCAAGGAGGGATGGAAATTAACGACTTTGAGTCAAGGGTTAAGTTTGTTTGTGATTTTTACACATGAGCTGAATCATTTGCACATTGTCACTTTCCCTCATGACCATTTGTTTGAACTCCTGTCTGGACTTGACGTGGTGCTTATTTTAATTTCCCCTTTGTGAGTTGTGGCCTTTGGATTGCTGCACTGCAGACATTTGACGATCTATGTCGTCATATTAAAAACAGCTGCGCATCAGCTTGCCATAACAGCCTAAAGACACCGCTGGGCATTTGCAATCTGTCTTGTCAGCACAGAAGAAGGACAATCATAGAAAAAAATACACATACATATTCATTTTCATTTGTTCGTCTTGGCAGAAAATATCAAGTGTGTATTCAAATATGGTTCGGCGCAGGATAAATATGAACTGCAGCTTGTCAGCGTGAAACCACCTAAAATAGCACCCTTCAATTTGATGTAACAACCGTCTCCGTTTTCACAGCGAGAAACTTAATGCACATTCTGTCTACTCGCACAGGAACGCGGATAAAACGGCTTCTTGATGCACAGAGTCCAATCCATGACACTTAATTTATTCTGCTTCTGCAAGCTAATCTGCAAAAAGATACGTGACACAGTCTCGGGAACGTAAGGACAGGATGGATGTAAGTCGGCAAATAAATCCCCAGCTCTGGCGGCTTTAAAATTTGTCTGCTCACCCGAGAGGTGACAGACAGTGGAGGTGCATCTTTGCTTAAATCCACTTCACTTAACGCGGGAAGATATCACCATCCTTCCAAACTGAGGAGAAGAGTATGAATCCCGCGCGGGCCCCCCGAAGAGAATAGCGCTTCATCATAGGCTGCAATCAGCGTGTTTGAAGATGGAGGACAGCCAAAACAGCACTTTAAAAGGCTTTGAAAGGAACTCTAAATCCTGTTGATTGGGTCTAAACGCCTTTATTCTGTGGTGTAAAAGAAAATGCTAATGTTTGTTTTAGATGAAGTCAATATAAGACTAAATACCAGGAGGTACAAAAGAGGAAGCACAGTGCCGTACTGGTGAGTATATCCGCTCAGATGTCTGAGCTATAGTGTTCGAATCTTAGTTTCGGCCCTCCATTTGACATCGCAGAATAGAATGATGTCGCAGAAATGATGAAAAAGTGAGCGTAAAAATAATAATAATAATAATAATAATGTGTATGTTCTCACCAGACGTGCATTTGATTTCTCTGAAGACTGCAGCTTCCTCCCACATTCCAAAAACAGTCATGTTAGGTTCACTGAAGACAAAATAAAATTTCTATCCGTATGAATGCGAGTGTGAATCATTGCTAAATGTGCCTTGCGATTGACTGGCAACCAGTCCAGGGTGGACTGAAAGTCAAAAGGCTCCACCTCACTCACAATCCTAATCAGGACGAGGGGAATAGAAAATAGATGGAGTGTGCCCTATGACTCTTTGGCGACCAGTCCAGGGTGGATCCTGATTCTCTCACCGATTTAGTTGGGAGAGGCTACGGCTTACCCACCGGGCTAAAGAAGTACTATCGAGAATGCACCGATGGATGTGCTCTGATTAACGACCAATCCAGGGTGAACCCCACTTTGCCTGGCAAAAGTCACAGAATTCGGACAAGCTCAAAGGAAAATGGAGGGCTCGATCTGTTTTGTAATTCAGTGGCCAGCGGTCCAGGTGAATCCCATTTCTCTCGCCAAAAGTCACCTAGCTCACCCGCAATCCTAATGAGAGCAAGGCTGCTTGTCTATCTCTGCCCGGAGAATGGCTGGCAACTACTCTAGGGTACAACCCATGCAGTGTGTACCCTGCTACTCGTACCAAAAGTCGGCTGGAATGGACTCCAGATCACCCATGACCCTAACGAGGGCAAGCGTAATAGAATATTGACAGATGGATGGATGTACAACAGTGTGTCCGGTCATTGGAATCAAGACTGCGCATATTTCCAAAAAGCCGCAAGAACCTCAGGATGTCAGGTTACATTGCCCATATGCGAACATGCAATTTACCCATTTAGCATGCTCATGCGGTTATAGAACACATCGTTGAAACATCATTGCCGTTTTAAATGATAACATTCGGCCCCATGTTTCTCAACTGGTCTAGAACAATGTGCGTATGATGAGAAAATCTCGAGCGTTTAGCCATGTTTAGCGTCTGTTTGGTTGCCGCTTGGCTCTATCACGGCTTGAACCTGAAGTGGCTCTTCGGCATGAACTGCGCCAAAGCGCATTTAATCAAACTTCACGCCAGTGCATAAAGAATTGTCATTAAGGCAAATAAGCTGTGTTAGAGCTGTGATGATGCCTGTTATTTAGTGGCGTGGTCGTATATTTGTTGCACAATCACTCCTGATTGGAGCCAAGGCTTCCCTTTTTTTTCGTGTTTCCACAAAAGCCTGTTTTCATCTAGACATAAAGACACCAAGAAATCTTGAAGCAATTCTTTCATATAATCATAATAATAATTACGACGTATGAAGCCCGGTTGGACCCTGCAGCAATCACGTTTATTTTCACAAGCAATCAACCAGTGGCTTTATTGCCCCAGAGGAGATGGAATGTAGAAGATTCCAAAGCAGAAATTGCTATAATTTGATCAAAATTTGTTGGTCGAGTAATTCAAGATCCGCGGTCGTTTGTTAAAATAGCGCAGACCATGATAAATAGTAGACTCGGCCAACAGATAACAAGCGAGGTGAGCCAAGATCTTTTTGTTATTTTTAGTTGAATCGGTGTTTGTGTGCAGCTGAATGACGCGTTGATGTGCTCTCTGGGAACTTCACGGTCTGGAGTACAGCTGCCGCAGACAGACTCTCCCGTCCGGGAGCAGCGGGAATCCGCAAAACAAAAAAAAAGAAAAGAAAAAGACAATCTCGGCTCTCAGCTCAGAAGAGTAGTGTGTCCTTCAGCGGAGCCAATCACTGCCGCAATCTGCACATTTTCTTCAGAGAATGATAAACATGTCAAGGAAAAATATGGCTCTCTGTTCCGGGAGGGGCGTGATACAAGTCAATAATTAAGCAAGACTGGCCAAACAACTCAGACGACGCACATTGTTTGACATTGGAGGCAGCAGCTGAGAAATGAGAACTGACGCGATGCGTGGTGTATTGGGAACAAAGGAACAGCGGTAACACGCAAGGAAGAAATAGAGCTGCGCTATTGTCGGATTGCCAGCTAGCTAGCCACGCAAACTTGTTGAACTATTAACCAGAAGTGACATGGAATCTGGGATTTCACGGATAAGGGTCAGGACGCAAATATTTCCAGAGTGGCCTTCTCCAAACTGTTCCCACAAAGTTGGAAGCATAAAATGACCCCCTTAGATATACTATAGCTGTGTCCATCCAACTTTCTGAATCAACACAACGCTTCCACTCTACACTTCCTTGAGAAATTCTGTCCAATACTTGGGGGAAAAAAAATACATTTCAGACAAAAACAGGCAGAGATGTGTGCATTAGCCGTCCCCCAAATAAAAAAAGACACCACAAAGGTCACCATGGAAGAGGAACTTTATTGTAAATGACGTATCCCCTTTCTATTAGCAATCCGGTTGCCCCAATAAGAATTCAGTATTCGGTAGTGCACTTCCATACACAGGAAGATTCGATTATCTGGAAGAAACTTTTTTGAAATGCACTTCTTAAATCAATTGGTGAATCTTAACAGGAGTTGGACTAGCCGAAATACTTTGGGATGCCAGTGCTGTATTTCATTAACGCAAGTTACCATGATAAACCACACCCCAGAAATTGCTTGTGGCCAATGACAGCAAAGCACTGAACAGACTCGACACTTTCATGGTGGGGCTGCGTTCAATTTTCCGATACATTTAATGATTTGTTGACGTAGCTATACCATTCCCTTAATTCCCAACTGTATCTCCATGAACCTATCAAGCTTAAACAATGTCATGCGCTATTCAATTAAATATATTCCATTTTCTGCAGCAGAATTTTTCGCGATGTCACAGAACCCTGCGATTTATAGTGATTGTTGATTTGATGGGCACAATGTACTGAACAACACTGCGCTCTTATGATTTGCAAAGTGGCTCATTGCACAGTCTTCTTAAAAAAAGTAAAAAAATAAAAAATAAATAAAAAAAAAAAGAAAAGGCTATTATCCCCTCCATTCCCTTGGATACACTGTGATAACCATCAAATAATAGATTTTCCATTAATATCAACAATTCGTGTGTGGGACATGGTGTAGGCGTGTGTATGAAAATGGATAAAAGTCTATTGAAAAACAGCATACATCCCTGTGGTCAAAAAAAATCCACTGTTCACAGTCGAAAAAAAAAATATCACATGCTGACCTATTGAGCTATTGATGGAATGTTCCTTTCGACAGTTGCTGCACCAATGATCCATGTGTACTGTTTGTGTGTGTGTGTGTGTGTGTGTGTGTGTGTGTGTGTGTGTGTGTGTGTGTGTGTGTGTCTGTGTGTGTCTGTGTGTGCGTGTGGTGTCTCTGTCTTGCTAAGCCAGGCCAGAGCAATCAGCACATTAAAAAGTGCTGCTGACTAGAGGAAGGCAGCCGGTGCGGGATAGCGCGCTCCAACGCAAATATGTGATTACTGTTTGCAGAAAGTCCCACAGCCATTTCAGTCTGCAGAGTCTACATGCGATCCGTTTCTGGAGCGGATGGATTGAGGGGGTCAGGGGGGGACTAATGACTCATGCTTCGCTGACGGATGGCCGCAGTGTGTATAAAATGAGGCGCATTTTGACAGGAATGGTGGTCACAAGGGGTGGCGGGAGGGGCTTCCAGATTTAACCCCTTACTTTGAAAAAGATGAACAAGATGGTGGACGACAGGCAGAATGTCAAGGGAGGTTAATTGACGTCCTGCTATCAGCATACACACACAAACGATGCTCGAGAAAGTCACGGGGTAACAGATAGTCTATTGAAATCCAACCAACAAGGAAGACAACATGCCTTTCTGTGGTCAAATCTGCCAACGCAGCTTCAACTCATACCAGGTATTTTCTGGTCAAATTGGCCTAGTTAAAAATGTTAAATCAAAGATAAACACAAAGGGAAAATTTTCAGTAAAAAAATAAATATATATCTTTTGCTGCACTTGTAATTTGTTTTCTTTTTCAAGTGAATCCGGTGAATATATTAGGATTGTGGGTGAGCTAGAATTTATCGCAGGTGACCTTTGGCGAGAGAAACGGGATTCACCTGGACTGCTGTGAAAGCAATTGACAGGAATAATGACAGGACTTCCGTCCCATCCTCCATGAACCAGAATGTAGCTGGCTTATGGAAAAACAATCATCAATTCAAATCTCTGTCATTTTCTTTCTTCTAATTTTTTCCCCCATTTCAGCTTGGTGGAGGCATGCACTCTGCTTAGTCACATTGTAGTTATGTATGTGAGCATTTTGGCATTGCTAAAACAACAAACTGATCGTTTTGGAAAGTACCGTACAATACCGAACTATATACTGTACAAAGTCAAGGCAAAATCTGGTTCTATGTCCTCTTAGCTGGCAGTTTAATCAAGTATTAAAATGTCTTTGAGATTTACTGGTTATTTGTACGTTCAGGAGAAATGCTATACAGTGAAACTCCTCTACAACGAAACCTACATGGGTGAAAATACCCCCTAGTGTGAAAAAATCTTCATGCATTAACACCATTCCCACTTTCCTGCCCCCCATACAACGAAAAAAAACCCTGTTACGTTATACGAAATCTTTTTCTCTGCTCTTGCCTCATGACGAGATTCACTACAACGAAGTCGAATCCAACAGCGACCTCTACTGCTTCGTTCGGAAACGGCAACAGCAACCACCACACTGGTTTACACATGCGCAGTAGTCCAGGAAGTATTTGTTATTGTTAGTTTCAGACGCAGCAAGAACGTTGCATTGCTAAAATGGCGACAAAACGGACCTTTGGATGTCAAGCAGCTAAGACAAGAAGAGCTGTGACGCTGGAAGAGAGGGTAAAAGTGATCAAAATGAAAGACGGAGGAAGCAAAATAAAAGACATTATCCAAGAAATTGATGTAACTGAAAGTGAATGCTGATCGTAAATTTCGCAATTTCTTTCCCTTTTTTTTCTTTCTACACGGACTACATGAAGTGTCAAATAAGTGTATGCTCATAATTATGCACTACTGCAATAAAAATAAAGAGTACACATACGTTTGTGTGTGTGTGTGTGTGTGTGTGTGTGTGTGTGTGTGTGTGTGTGTTGAGTGAGGCTTGCAGTTTAAAGACATCGGTGGCAGTTTTGTGGTAGCTATGTTTTACTTTTGTCAAGAAATCTTACAAGTCAAACTTTCCTTTTCCATTGGCTGATAATTTTGCTTCAACTAAGGAATACATTACTCATTTTGTTTTGTTTTTTTTTTCTGGTATTTTTAAGCCCGGCTTTTGCAGTGTATATAATCGTCAAACGGTTCTTATTAACAAAGACATTTAAAATTGAAAAGGAACAGTAAACTGACACAAAAGAGTAACTTTATTTTTTGTTTTTTTTCCACCAGCAGTCAGACCGAGGGTAATTGAGTATCTTTCTCGGTTGAGTTTAATTGCAGGCCTATCAGTCTTTAGCCAAGGTCTGTGCACAGTAAAAGCTGATGGCGCCGGCGGTAAGTCAATGATATCACTGCAAAGCCGCCGTATAATGGATGCCTGTTCGCTAAATCCAGCCATACTTTACGCCTGACACAAACTTGCACCTTCTCCAGGGCATGAGCAATGACAGCCATGCGGAATACCACACACACGCCCTCTCTCCGCACATCCCCAAACCTCGACTTTCCTCGCCACCCCGTTGCCACGGCGCTGGCTCAAGATGTCCCTGAGCGAAACAATGATCGTTGCGATGAAACCTCTCGTAAAACCGCTTTTTTAGTGCATAAATCCTTTCTCCCATGAAGCATGTTTTTGGATTATGACGGCGGACTGTGCAGGGGAATCTGGGCTGTGGCTGCAGTGGGAGGAACCGGTTAGGGAGGAAGGTTGGGATTACGGCCAGCCAGAGGAGAATGGGGTTTGGATTGTCGTGGCGTAGGCGCAAGAAGGCTGGGAGAGCTTCAAAAAGAGTACAAGATCGTGCTGGCACATTCCAGGGAAAACATTGCGTCCCTCAACGTGGCCCAGATAATTCTTCTTATCGATGTAGTTGTCACTCTTATTTGGAATTGCGCTGAAATAGGCAGCCAGGAAAAATCCAATTGGAAAACCTTATTTGGTAGGACATTTGTATTGTAATATCTGTTTCTTGTATTTGTGTGACGTCATAGAGAGGGGAGGAGCCAGGTTGGGGGAATATTGGCTCCGGTAGTTAGTCTGAGTGTGGAGCGCATGGGCGTGAGTTGTGGCTAACAGCAACTCCTATGAATGTGTGTGTTTATTGCTTATTTTGTTTATTAAAATGACGAATTGTATCAGCGACTGCGTGCATCCTTCTCTCCGCTACTGAAGGGCATTACAGTATCATATAATGGCGTCATCCAATGAAAATCATATAGGATGTCCAAATAGCACTCCATCCATTTACAACACATCCCCTGTACATTTAGTACCAGGAAAAATTAGCAACGAATCTTTTTTTTTTTTTTTTCAACAAGGGGAAAGTCTTGGGGTTCACTGACCTATTGCATGAAAACCGGGAGGGGAAGGGGTCATTCCACATTACCTACACACCCCAAAACACCTCCCCCATTTTGTTTTCAAAAGACAATAAAAGACGACAATCTGGAGTGGGATAATGAACAGAATCTTTTAAGCACATGAAATATTTTTTTGCTGAACTGACACATCGTGACAAATTCACGCATTATCCCCCTACTGATCGCTAAGCGTCTACTCATCTTTATTTTGTGTTTGTGATGATTGAAAGGTTAAACTTCAACTTAAACTATGATTTGTGCTGATTTTAACCAAAAATATCAATGCAATTTTTTGATGACCCTGTGACCTTTGTCACCCATCATCGCAAACTGTATAAGGAGAAAAATACCTTGTCATTGTAAATATTAATACAGTCCCCTCCAAAAGGTATTGGGATAGTGAAGCCAATTCGACTGCCTTTCCTGTGAGCTTAACTTTAGAAGACCAATATGAGGCGAGAGATCAACATTTCAGCTTCCATTTCCAGGAAACTGGATTAGTTTCAAAGACTGCAATCAATTGGGGCTTTGCCGGTGGAGATTTGAAGACTACATTTACACTAGAGTGACTGGAGAATCATCTGTTTGGTGTTTTCAGAGAATAAGAATTAAAAATTTAAATTAAAATAAAAACTGAAATGTTGATCACTGTCCCAATATTTTCCTCGCTTGTCCACTGTCAACATACGGTGAAAAGAGTTACATTTTGTCCAAAGTAAGCTGTCAAGCCCTTTGTGGCCAGTCTTTTTTATGAATTGTTTTGTTGGTCCTGAAAAAAAAAAAGCTAACGGAAGAATGGCTCTGCTTCACTTCAATTGAAAATGTGGAGAGTTGAGCCGGGGCGTTGCCGGAACAGAGCTGTGGTGAAAACAAGGAGGTGTTTGGAACAAAGGATTATCTTGAGGGAAAAGATGAGACAAAGACAAGGTGCTGCAGTCCGCATAAAAGAGGCGAAAAATCTTCAGTGTAACGCACATTTTTTTGTTGAAAGCCTAATCTCCCCTTCCTCAGCTAGCAATTTGGGACAAATTTGAGACAAGCGATTTACACACTTGAATGGGACCCTGCGGTTGTCACCTCCTCTTCACTCCTTGTGAAACTGACTTAAGTCTTCCTGTTTGGAGCGTCTGACACTGCCATTCAAGTGCACGGGGAAAAAAAAAAATCAACACTATTCAACATGCACATCTGGTGCTGTCTGAAAAAAATAAGAAAAAAAAGCCATTGCATATGTCGCGTAAAAGCTGCCAGCACACTCGTGTCATTCCTGACAGCTTAGGCCGAAATAACATCCTAATATCCGAAAACAGAGTGACTGGTAACATATGCAGATACGCAAAGTGAGACATTGTTGGTCCAGTTCTGATCTCATATTAGCATTTGTTAAAAATTATTATTTTGAGAGGTGTTGATGAGTGGGGTGGGCGACAGGTGCTGGATACTCAACGAAAAAAAAAAAAAAAAGGAGCCAATGGAGCTCTTTGTCAGAATAAGCACCCAGAAGGATAAGACAAAGGAGAGGAAGATGGCGGCAAATGTTTTGAAATGGTGTGGTGAGAGCGAGCGCTTGAGAAGGGCCCTCCAGCAACAAGAGTGTCTGCAGCAACAACAACAGCATAAGTGAGAGTTTAGCACACCTCCTTTAGGGCTGTGAAGCTGCACTTTCACCCCCTTGCCACAGTACTCAACGGCAATTAAGGATGGGCATTCAACTCTTATTTTGTTGTTTGACAATGTTGAACATTTCACGTAAAAAAAAATAAAAATAAAAAAAAATTGAAATCACATTACTTGCAAAAAGTTAGGGATATTCAGCATTGGGGTGACATTTCAGGAATTCAGAATTAGGATGAGAAATGATGAAGACATTTCCTTCTATGACTTTCTGTAACTCTGCTGCAACCTTTTTGCGACTCTCCAAGCTCAGGGGCCATTTTCCTCTGAGAACATCCAACCATCCATCCATCCATCCATCCATCCTCACAAGGGTCACCTAGGGACAATTTAGAGTGCTCCGTTGGCCTGCAATGTATGCTTATGGAATGTGGGAAGAAACGGGAGTACCCGGAGAAAACCCACGCAGGCACAGGGAGAACAAGCAAACGCTACACAGGAAGGCCAGAGACGGAATTGAACCCTGCACCTCTGCACTGAGAGGCGGACGTGCTAACCAGTCGATCACCGTGCCGCCCCTTCAGAGAAAATTCTGTTAAAAACCTTACAATGGCATTGTACATTTGATCAGCTGGTAGCTGTTGTTCTTCGTCTCACGGTATCAAAATGTCAAGAGCTTAAGGAAGTGCACTGTTTAAATGCCAAGTGTAATCGATTGCAATCAATGTATTGTATTGGTCAAATCATAGACGAAAATCAAATTTTGCTGTTCAACTCCTTGTTCGGGCAGCATGGTCCGCCTCACAGTGCAGAGTTGCAGGGTTCGATTCCGGCTCTGGAATTCCTGTGTGGTGTTTGCATGTTCTTTCTCTCCATGCCTGTAAGGGTTTTCTCCGGGTACTCCGGTTTCCTCCCACGTTCTAAAAACATGCATGGCAGGTGAATGGAACACTCGAAATTGTCCCAAGGTGTGATTGTGAGTTGGCTGGCAACCAGTTCAGGTTGCACCCCGCCTACTGCCCAAAGACAACTGGGATGGGCTCCAGCACACCCGCGAACCCCGTGAGGATAAGCGGATTAGAAAATAGAGAGAGCAAAAATAAATAAATAAATAAAACAACTGCAAACTGTGAAGCACGAGCGTGACCTAACAAAGATAGCCCTGATTCTATTTTTCCTCATGGAGGCAGCGGAGACGTTGCCAAACACAAACACCCCCACCATGTCCAATGCAACAACTTCAGCGCACGATTACGTATGTGCCACCTATTAAAAACATTTAAATGATGTGGTTTGATGCTTAATTGTGCGTCTGATTAAAAAAATAAATAAATAAATTGAAATAAAACAATGCAGCTTTGTTTACATTTTTGGCTTTGATGTAGTGTTACAGACAGTGTGCAGTTCAAAGTGATTCTGAATCTTTGGCCAACCCAGCTGGCAAGTAGGCGTGTATTATATACATAAATTTGCCACACTGTTATATAACAGTGCACAACGACTCATTCACAGATCAATTTTCAGAAACGGGCAGATTAAAAAAAAAATTGTTTGGCTGTTTAGTTTCATGCTTGATGGGTGCTCGAGACGAGATCCACCTATATGTATACAAGCATTTAAAAGTCAATTTTTCCAAATACATTCTCTTTAATGGGATGGAAATCAGTCTCAATGTTGTATTAAGCGATTAACGTTGGCAGGAAAAATTTTCACAGTTGACGTCATGTTGTCGTTGTTCTCGACCACAGATTCTCAGCATGTGCTACAGAGGCTCCCCCTTGTGGTATGCGAAGAATCACTGAAATATTTGAAATGCGTATGATGCTACTGTTTTGTTTTTTTTAGTCAGTACAGTATATTTATGAAGTCCAGTTCCAGTGTATTGAACATAAGTACAATATATTTGCATTTAATCATTTCGAAATGTTTATTTCGGAGCAAATTTATTTAACTTTTACGTTCAATACAACCAATTCAATCATGATTTAGGTACAGTTTTTTAAATATTCAAACTGTGCACAATGTTAGAATAGATCACAAAGATGTGACATTTTAATTTTCATCTTCTTCGTAATACAATGCTTGCCTCGTTTTTTGATTTAATTTTAACTTTGGTCATTCCAGTGGTACTGTACCTGGATAGTATTTGTTGAGGTTGGCCTTGATGCAAAAAGGTCGGGAACCACTGTTCTTCACCACAACTATTTATTGACAACACCTTTGCTGGTGCACTGCCATTTTGTCTCAATTTCTCCAAGACGCCATCAATTGATAAACAACTGCAGACAATTCACAGAATTACCAATAATCAATGATTGTTGTGCCCATCTCAAATTGCAACGGTGGTGCCAAAGAGGAAAAGTGAACCATCTATCAATCCATTCATTCATTTTCTATTGTGCTCGTCCACATTTGTGTTGCAGCTGAGCTGGCGCCGATCCCAACTGGCATTTGGTGTATACCTTAGACTGGTTGTTAGCCAATTGTGGGGCAGATGTTGACAATTTTCACACGTACTGTATGGACAATTTAAAGTCTAAGATGCTTGCTTTTGGAGTGTGGGAGTAAGTTAAATTAACTTTTCACAGCGACCTCTACTGAAAATTCACAAAGCCCAGGGAGACCATGCAAACTCCGCACAGAAAGCCTGGACCTGAGATTTCGAACCCAGACCTTCATACATGTGAAGCAGGTGTGCAAACCGCTCGAACACCGTTCTGTAAAATCAATCACATTCTGCTTTTGGCTTTTTTGTTGTGGTTTTGCATTAATGAAACAATTGAGGAACACTTTGTGTTTCATTGCGTCATTTGAGCCGACCTGACCTGCACCTCACACCTAAAAAGTGACTAATCCGGCTTCCGGGCCTTTGATTTCCATGTTAATGCCACAATGCTAAAAAAAAATAAATAAAATAAAAAAAGAAAAACACCCCATACAACTGGAGCCTGCAGGTGTTGGCACAAGCGTTCTCACATTATTGTCTGTGAGTGTGTGTGAGAAAAGAAGAATTTGAGCATGCTTTGAAACAGGGATTAATCCATGACTGTGTCTATAATCAGTGCACAGCTAAACCACTCAACATTATTTCGGGGCTAAATTCGTATTTCACCCACCCCATTAAAAAAAAAAAAAAAAAAAAAAAAAAGGACATAATACTGGAGGCGGTGAGATCAAAGAATCCCGCTTTTTGGGCGTAATGTGCTGTTTCACTGATCTCGTGGCAAGACAAGTTAAAACGTAGAGTAAAAAAACAACCCAGAGCTTCAGCATTCTGCTAAGCGAGGCAAAATATAGCCTCTGCATTGTGTTGAAACTGTAAGAGTCAGGGTGCCCGAGGGCCGTCTGAAGCAAAGACTCTCAATCTCTCCCTCCCTCTGTGTTCATCATCTCCACTGCAAATCACTCGAGCCGCTATGTGGAAATTGTGGAGGAACGGATGGAGATGCTCCACACTGATTCAAACACTTGACATCTTCCAGAAAGCAGCCTTATTCCAAACATGTTCTTTTAAATTAATGGAACACAGCAGACTGCTGATCGTGTTGACACCCAAGAGTGCAACATGACGCCTGCCCATGACAGAGCGTCAAAGTGCATCGCGACAAATTTGAGGACATTTTCCTTCCATTCGAGTCATAGTTAGAACAGGCCCGATTGTCCAGGGTGTGTTAAGAGTGACTTTACTCCCCAGGCAGATCAGAACATGTTTGAGGCAGACCATCTTAACAACAGAATTCAACCAACCACCAGCAGGTGTGTGGACAATCAAAAATGTTTACCGCTGATGCACCATCTTAAAAAAAAAATAAAAAATTTTGCAGCTACATCTGATAAAAGTTCGTTTTTATTTCATGACCCTGTAAAAAGTTTTTGCTTTTATAGTTTGTTTTTCCTTCCTTGCTGATCCAAGTCAGTAAAGACACTCGGATGTTTTAAAAAAAAAAAAAACGTTGAGGCCGACAAACATAAATGTTATTTGTGGGGCACACGTATACCGATCAGGCCTGGGCTGATCATCTCAAATACACTACACACACTAAAACAGCAGTAAGCAGCCAAACGGCAAATCATTCCTCATCAAGTGGGGCCTCTCACGTTTAAACAACAACAAAATACGGTTAAGAAATCGTTCGAATATCACTATGCACATAACATATTCAAGCCGCTATTGTTCCTACCGAGAACGTATTTGCGGTACAGTCGGAAGAAGGCATTTTGCTTCGTGGCATGGAAATGGCTTAATTCAACGGCTGCTGTCTTACATTAACTGACATTTACGGAGAGCAGAAATAGAGCCCCGTGCGGACTGTGAATAAAACAGTAGCAGCAGTGGTGATAAAGCGGTTAAAATATTTCCATGCTTAATCGGCAAAAATTACAAGGCTTGAGAGAAAGTATGGTGCAGATGAAAATGGTGCATCCAGACAGCATGGAAAGGTCACTGAAACGAAAACAGATGCGGTCTTGTTTTTAATTAAAACCAAGCACTCTCGCTAAATGAGAGAAGCAGCGACATGGGCTGGAGGTGAGACAATCATGCCAAGATAATGCTCAATTGCTTTTTTACCATTTTACAAAATTATGTTGTAGGTGTAGTCAGTACCTTGTTTTTCATTATTTAAACTAGCCACGATTGCGTTGATGCTATGAACTACAATGGAACCTCAAAGGCCGAACGTAATCAGTTTCATAACATTTCAACAGGGCTAAATGTCATACAAAGTATAAAAATAAGTTCCCCGATGCTCCCAGTTAAATGTAAAAACAATAAAATACTCCGCCATAACTTATCCCAAATGACAAAGGTGTAATGGGAAAGCCACAGGCGCCTTGAAATTGAGGTGCATACATTTTTATGATCGGGTCAAATTTGACCGGATTTTTCCCTTCCGATCAAAGCTACCAAGAGGCAAGTTATCAAACGTCTCAAAAAGACTATCCTGAGTGACTATTCTACGGTGTGAGGTGTTTTAAGGGTATTTTTCCACGACCTGATCTGCTTAGAAAGCAGTCTGAAAATTTAAAATGTCTGTGAACACAGGAGTTTGAATCCCCAATCCAGACATGCTATCATGTAGCCTAGGTGCTTCTATTTCTTCTTCTACTGCTATTCTAGACTGGGTCCCCAGCTGTATCGCACTGCCTTTCAGTGGCCAGTCTTGGTACTACAAACAACCTCTGGTGTGGGAAATATGACTTGCCATTGTTGGTGGAGCTATCGTTACTGTATGTGCGTGATGCGCTTTGTTGGTCATCTGAACACCACACACTAAAATGCAGGAAGAGAAACATTTTACAAATTTTTCATCACCCTGTAATCTGAAAAATTGGTTCATGTTTTATGTTTGTTTATTTATATTGTTGATGGCTGAAGACCCTCCCCACCAAAAAACAAAAAAGGTTCAGCACAGCAAGTGTGTAGTGATTTTATTTTACATGCATACAACGCTTGCTTCCTGATACTTCACTGAATTCAACTTGTTCAGGAAGAAGATTGACGTGCAATAATGTGGCAAAACATCAAACTGTGGTGCCTTCACCGACACCCGTGGCCACGTGTATTGTGTACGGAATAAAAGCCTGTTTAGACGCTATGAATAATAATATTCTAAATGTTTGGCCTGATCGTACGACATTCACTCCATTTAATAGTCTCTGCTGGATCTCTTTTATTGATTTCCCAGGCGCAGCAGGTCCCCTGAGATTTTCTATGGATCTTCCAGCTGCCCTCCCAAATGATCCATTGTGATTTGGTGGAGAAAAGCAGCCCTGCCCGGGGATGGTGGGGAAGACAGACAGGCTTTCTCCCCCCCCCCCCCCCACCTCTATTGTACACCTGATTTCAGCTTCCTAAGCCGCATTACTTCACGACTGCAGTGTGATTGCAGACATTGTGCTCGTTACCCCACTGGATATGTCTGCAGTTTTATTTCTGCCAGCTCTAATAGCCTGGGTACCATTTATAGTTGCTTACTCCAGTTGGAATCATTTACCGTACTTGGAAATGAGAATAAACTGAACACGGACGGTTTGTTGGGGAAGAGTGCATTATCAAAAGCAGCACTCTGGATCAGTGCTTATGCAAATCCTAGGAATGTTTCTCTGCCCAAATGGGGCATTCATCATCGTCGTCTTTTGCTGAATGCGAAACAACAATAAGAGCAGTGAGGCATCAATTTATTAGTCGCCACTGAGTCTTAATCTTTGCTGAGTTCTTTAGTTTGGATTTCCAAGAAAAAGCTGCGATGCTCTGAAGTGGTGCACGCTCAGACAACAAATAAATAATCTCGCCGTGGCTTGTGAGAATGACAATTATGCGCCTGTTTGAAATATAATCAAAATCTGCTGTGTCGCATGGAAAAAATCTACCACGTGCATTCAAGGAGAGGCATTCCAAACGATTCTTTGAGCTACGTTCTGTAAAACTGCTGATTAATTTTAGATGGAACAAATTTGAAAGTAAAGCAGATAAATTCGAAGGGAGATTATATTCCCACGATTGAACGTCAATTCCCGTGTGGTACCAGCAAAGGCAACAGAGGAATAAACAAGGTAAAATGCCCCTTAAAGAGTACAGTGACAAAGTATCTCCAGTATAAATAACCATATCCGTATGCAGTGAACAAATTAAGGTTTTCTGTACTTGTATCAAAAACAAACTCCCTTGAAGAGAGATGTTGACACTCGTTTTGTGGAGACGTTACAGTATATACCTTTACGTGGCGTCCCTTTCTGTCTGTGTAGCGTGCAACCATAGCCTGGAAGGAATCCAAAGAAAAAATGATTTCCTTTGTTGAACATTCACTTGTGTTCGCATTTCTATGACATTAGTTCTCCAATTGTATGCTTTTCAAGGTTGTGCGTGAATGTGATTCACAAATGATTTTCAAAGGTCTCGACAAAACTCCAAATAGGTTAATTAATTCCCGGTTTGCAGCCTTGGTGCAATTACTTGAAAAAGAAACAAATGACACTCAGGGACATTCAAATGCCCCCACCCCTTGCCCTCGATGCCCCTCAAATATCGTACCCAATTTAAAAAAGTCAACTCTTATTCCATTTGGAAGAAAATTGAATGCCCCTTTCACTTTTGATCATCATTGCCAGAGACAATTCTAAAATTGTGCCTCCCTGCCCTAAAAATGCCATTTCGCAAAAAAATATAAAGGGAAAGCACGACAGGATTGTAAAATATTCAAGGCAACAGATGCTCATCTCATACTTTAATCATCGTGTCAGTCAAAGAGAAAATCATCACGCTATTTATTGTCTTGTCATATCTGACGGGATCGGACAGCGTCACCGGCTAAAGTCAGTCTTAGCCAGAACTCGTCAACATAGTACAAGATGTTCTACATAGAACAGCACACCGGTAGATGTATTCTATACCTTGTTTTATCGTATACTATGGACATATGATGACTATCCGTTTTTTGTTTTGATGAGTTGGAATTTGAAGGAAATTTGAATGTCAAGAAAAGATGTATTCAATTTGTAGATTTATGGCTTTCTGGCTATGAGTTCCTGAGGCCTTTCATTGGGATCCACTGGTCATAGACATGCTACCAAGTCCATGCTGTCAAGTGAAATGGGTTTTGAGGGCTGAATTAAAAAAATTCCGCCCCAAAGAAATGGCCAGAATGTCTCCAAAATGGCCGCTTCAAACCAAAACGGCAGGCTTCCAGAGTCTTTTCTGGCATGGCCTCTTGGGATTTCGTTCATCTCATGCCAGCCACGACGACCAAATTTACGGTTGCCAAGTGAAATTGTCCGCAGGGGCTGAATTAAAAGAAAAATCTCTCTAATCATTTTCTCTTTAAAGCAGGGGCCCCCAACCTTTTTTGGCCCACGGACCGGTTTATGTCAGACAATATTTTCAGGGACCGGCATTTAAGGTGTGGCGGAAATAATACAACAAAATAATATGGTATGAGCTGCATGAAAATGGTGGCGTTTTCGAAATATAACAATAAACACAAGGAGCGTCGAATCTGGCCGCAACACTCCGATCGCTATGGCAATGTTTAATGTCTTCAAAATACGATACAACGCAAATTCAAAGTGCATGAAAATGACAATTAAAAGAAAAATCTCTCTAATCATTTTCTCTTTAAAGGACAACCTGAAAATTACATTGAATTGGCTGCTTCAAAATCAAAATGTCAGACTTCCTGGTCTTTGTACGGCTTTTTAGTAGTTTGTTGTGTTTTTACTGACTCTTACTGTTATTATTGTTGTTGTTATTTTAATTGCTTTGTTTTCTTCATGTTTTTGTTTGGCACTACATGAGAAACATTCTGACCACATTTTATGTTGTGACGTGAAATTGACAACGGGGAATTGATTTTCCAAAAAGCCACAAGACAAGTTTGTCTTACATACACCCCAAGAAATGGCCAAAAGATGTCCGACATGGCCGTTTCAACCAAGCGGAAGAGTACCTTTGTCCTTTCAGTAACGTGTTCTAAGACTTTTGTAGGTCTGACATTCCTACCATATTTCACATTGCCAAATGAAACTGGCATGGGGCAACAACTTTTTTTTTAATTTGGTTATTTCCTAGGGGATGAATAATTTTGAAATGCAAACAAACTGCAGGGTGCCATATAACAGTTGGTATTCATACCATGGCACTTCCACTGTAGGGAGTATAAAAATAGAAAAGTGATGCAACAATCAGTAACCAATGTTGCACATATGGAAAAATGTGCTCCGTTGTGGCAGAACCACGTCCTCTTTTGGGGAGAGATGACGACACCAAGCATTGAACTACAAGTAGAGATCAATCGATGATGATGCAGATTAGTTTCCAATGAGAAAGGTCAGCAAATGAGGGGTCACAGTGGGCGGACCATATGAACCAGAGAGAGGGACAGAGGGTGCATGGAGGGGGGGAGCAGAGATAGAGTGAAAACAAAGGGCAGTTGTCACGTGGGTCCAGAGTCGCTGATGGATGTGCGGCGTAGCGTCGTGTGTGCCGAGGCAGCGTTTTCAGGTAGAAAAAGACTCTCTCTTTGTCATGCAGATGACGATGCAATCAGGCTCGCTTTGTCTCGGCCCGACGGGCTGCGCTCCCGGGGACATTGAGAGCCCGGACCGCTAATCCGCTCCGGGTTTGTGTTCTCCGAGCGCGCATAAAAGGCGACGTCCCGGTACCTGGGGTGTGTGTGCGCGGATGGGGCTCTCCAAAACGAGGTCTGACCTCTCTCAGGCTACTCGCTCCCTTCTCTGCTTCCCTCAGTCTCTTTTTCTCCAGCTTGGTAGAGACAAGCCTCACTGTTTGTTTGGGTTTTTTTTTTTAATTCCGTCCCTGACGGCAGTATCATTTTGCAGCATGAACTTTAGTGAGCATGTCTGTCAGGCACAGACCCACAAAAAATGTCTCAAGAACCCGGGCACAAAAAGACATGGGAAATTTGCCCTTTTCTTTTTGCAGAAACATTTTAGGGTGATGTGCCCATTTTCAGGGGTCCTTCAACGAGGAATTTGTCCTAGGCATGTCTGTGAGTACAGCCACACAAAAAGTCACCAACTCATACCTGAAATGACACAGGGTGGAGGCCAATTTGGTTCTAAATGGCCACTGGAGAAAAAAAAAATTGCCTTGAGATTTTTTTTTCTTCAGTTCAGCCATTTGGTAGTCTATCATGAGTAGACTCACAAACGTCTCAAAAACCCATGTCGAACACACGGTGCAAGTTTGCCATTTTTGTTTCTTGTGTAGCAGTTTTCGTAATGTTGGCCATTTTCAGGCATAAGATATGTTTCTTTGAGGGATTTTTTTTTTCTAAATGTATTCCCCGGAGTCAGTTTCACTTTGCAACATGAAATTTAATGTGGCTAGTGATGGAAAACTTGGCAGAAAGACACACCTCCCAAATGATGCTCAAAAAAAATTTTTTTTAAACCCACACACAGCAAATTAAGCCAAGATATGTTTTAATTGAGAGTGCAAATGCAACCCGACAACGATATCCATTCCCGGCGGGTTTGTATGAATCAGGTCCACGCCAATAAACAAGGCTCAACGAAGAGAGCGCACCTCACCAATTAACATGCGCAAACCAAGATAGGCTACAAGAATAGCCCTGATAAAGATGCCTTTGTCAACATTTGGAGGGGTTACGCAGAGGTAATGAATGTTTCTCCTTCGTCTGTTTATTTGAATTAGTCGCCTCGTCTGCGTCAAATGTAACACTGCGGCGCTGAAGCTAACCCCCGTGGAAAACGAGTTTGTCCAAAAATATCATTCGACGTGAAAAATCTGGAATTAATATGCCTAACGGTATCTGTCTGCGGACCTCTGAGAATCACGTCTGAGAGACACTGTGTTTATCCTAAATTCTGAAGAGCAAATTAACAGTAAGCCTAGACGCTTGCACAGCAAAACAGCTCTTTTTCCATTTTGATTCAATCACTTCAACAACTCCATTGACGTTGAGAGACTGCAACAGAACAGAAGCGCCGTCCCATGTGACGCACTCCAGCGTGACCTCAATTGTAAACAGAAAGTAGCAGTACCTTTCTGACACAGTCTAATTGAATTGCATTGCAAGTGTGGGTGTATCTAATGAAGTGCCTAATGAGTGTACCGCAACACGCTAACAACGTAGCAGAAACCGACAGCACACGAGAATAATTAGCCCCTGAGCCCAATTCAACAAATTTCCGACCTTCACAAACCCCCTTTTTCTTTGTTATTTTCTATCTGAAGCTGCCATGCCGACCCATCAATGAGGCTCTATTAAGAGGGGAAATGGTGAGCCATGCCTGATTTTACTCTAGATGACCTAATTTACCAGCGCTAATAACAAGGGAAAAGTGGGAAGGAGGTGCTACATTTGCTATGCATGTTCAACACTGAATGGGAATTCAACTGGCAGAGCATGTCTGCTGAAATGAATAATAAAAAGCAAATAAACTTGGGCTGGATTTACACGGCAGGTCCAAGTGGCCAATTTGGATTTAACGCCTATTTAATATGGACGGGGTACATCCACCCTCAATTGAATTGTTGTTAAAATTTTACACAGCTTGAAAATAAACGGCTACATTTTTTATCCAATTCAATAGCCGATAAATAAAGTGAAATTTATTGCCATGTGTCTCATTTTCAAAGTAACACGTTACCTAAAAGTAGCCCAAATGTGTTTTTGAGTCGAGTAAAGACGAAAAATGGTGGAAGCCATCGCCATTCGTGTATATTAATACAGTGACAAACAGTCATAGAAAACGTCATTTTAAAAGGCTAACGCGACAATAATGTTATAGTCTCATTGCACCAAGTCTTATTCTTGCATGCAGGTCAAAACTGGGTCACTAAGTCGGCTTTTAGCGTTTTATATATATATGCCGATTTCCATGACAAATATAAATGTGTCTTGATGACATATGAGTTTGTAAATTTTTAGCTAAGAGCTACTTGCTTTTAATGGGAAGCCATTACAACCTTCACAGATTTATTTAGTTTAGTTTAGTTCCACGATGTTGCATCCAAAAACAGAAACGAAATACAGTACTGCTGAGCCAGACCATTCACATTGTGAAAAATGGATTCCCTCATTTTGAATGTGCAACCACTAAATTAATGAAAAGATACATTGACATTTTTGGCACTAAATGAACAAATCACAGCGTTTTTTTGTTTTAGATGAAATACTTTGACGTGAAGCTGCTTTTATTGCTCGTCAAAGCATAAAATGGCATAAAGTATGTGTTTGTTTCAGCATAGTCTTGGCACACCGTTCTGCTGATTAATTAGTATGCTGTCAGTAATAAAGGCGTCAAATTATGAAATAAAACAACTCAGAATTCTGACCCATTCTGACACTTGAATACACTGTATTCTTCAATCTAATACTTTGTTCCTTTAAACGTTCATACTTCTAGCATGCTTAGCGGTAATTTTAGCATCAGGTGTAGAGGGCAAATCTAGGCGGATTGGAACAGTTAAAGGTACAAAAGCCCGAAGGCATGGCTTGTGTAGTGCAGACAGCCGCAGTCAGTCGCAGACAGCTGAAGGTGTGGAAACCGTGCCAAAGAGTGCATCCTATCCTGGTGGGACCGAACCGGCAGGATCGCAATTCTCTGGCAAGGCTTCAAGAAGCACACCTACCTTCTTTTTTTTTCAGCTTTGATTATGCACGACAGAGCCAGAGAGAATCAGAGAAAAGGTCGACGGCATACAACAAACCAGCCCGCGAAGTGGAGTCTGTGATGTTGCGCAGCGTTGGCCGCAGCAAAACTGTAATACGCCACCTTGATCTCCCCCGAAAGAAAAAATACACGCGACCCGTAGACGCCTGAAATGTGACACACCTCCTTCAAGGGAAACAACAACTGGTAGCAGCACTAATTGAGATTGTGCACGCAAAGTGACAATACCGGGGTGCTGTGCAGCATGGATTAGCTCCTGAATAGAGACAGATTCTTTGTGAAAAGCCCACTGTGGCAGTTGGCATGCGCGCCAGTCCGCCGCATCTGCTCATTGGGGCCACTGAGAAAAACACTGGATCGTATATATGCCGCGCTCGCTCATTTTTTACCTTCTTCTAATCCCGTTTCTCGGAGATCCTGCCCCGTCGGGTTTTTGTTCCTCGGACATAAAACAAAATGCTTCCATGTTACACTAACACACACATTCCTTACAAAACAATTCTGGTTCAAAACAATGGAAAACATTTGCATATCAAAGCGTCTTTACCAAGCTCGGTAGGATTAGCTCTCATATTGTGTGTGCTGAAACATCATCGTATCATACGCTGAAGGCAGTACATCAAACGTACTTTGTCCAAAATTGTTCCATTTCATATTTTTTCAAACCGATATTATTGGGCAGTCCTTCTTAAGAGGGTCTGATGTTTTTACAAGTCCACAAATCTCAATGCCAAGGGAACACCACCAGAAAAATTCCGCAGGTTAATGATGTTTTTTCTGCCATCTGGAGAAAGAGCAATTAATTGCTATGCCTGTCACTTTACATTGATAGCATAGGTAGTTATAGAAAAAAGACGCAGTATGTTTGAAGTAAATAAATTATTTCTGGACCAGTGAAGTGAAACGGGATGACACACATTGGGCTGGGAATGTGATGCACACTGAACAAAAGTGACGCAATTGTCTTATTTTAATAAACAGTGCAGCAACACATGTCAACGAAACTACGACAACACTCAGAGGCATATACAGTATTCTTTATCCTTTAAAACGACTTCCATTGCAGTTTCCCGAGTAGTTGTGCTCGTCTCCTTCATGTATTACACTGTGGCGGCGGGGTGGCCGATGGTTAGCACATCCGCAAACCCGGGCAAAAACTTTTTTTTTTTCACCCCCCAATTGTAGTTGTTGACATCAAACTGACAAACAAACTTGGTATTTCGGAAAACAAACCTGGGAAAAGCTGGCTTCGCCTCCCAACTTTATTTCAACGTGAATATTTCAATTCAATCACGCTTTCGGTTCCATTATGATTCCGTGAAAGAAAAACGCACACAAAAAAAAACAAAAAAAAAAACAGGGAGAATGGACCCCGTGGACTGGCTGATCCCAACACCAGCTTGCATACTGGCCTTTCGCAGAGTGCTGCCGCATCATGGCAACACCTACCCAACCAGAAAATGTCTGCAGCACCGCAACGGATGTCAGAGGCCAATTGGAAAACACAAGCGGTTCCACCTAGAGAATTCCCAACCCCACTTTTAACTGCACGTGCTGCTGCGGTTTTATGGCCGCGTATAAATCTGAATTCTAACTCAACATAATTCGATGAGCCTTGTCGTTAGTATGGCTGTCGACTAAACGCCGATGATGATGATGAACGGGCCTGAAACCGGAGCGGGATAAATCCTCGGTGTGTTTTCCTGGACATGTTTGACAAAGCTCTCCTTATTTGCCTGTTCCACCTCCATTAATCTTCAAACACGCCCGCTCCTTTCCTGCTGGGTTAACCAATAATTCGATGCGGCTTCTCACACAAGCACTAATCAACAATTTAGTGCTGTACCTCAATCCCCCAGGATGAATGAAACGCCTCTGTAAGGAAAGACTCGAATGTACGCCATCTGTAGCTGTCCCACATTGCTACTTATAAGGGCGGCGGCACAATGTGGTCTCGGTGACGTGAAATAAATCAAAGCCACTACATCGTATTTCTGACTGCGACAGAGTGATGACGGCAACTTCCTAAAATGGCACCGGCACAGTAAAGCGCACAAACGTCTTACAGTAAGTGTTCTTATTTGAATGGTTTCCTTTAAGTGAATTAATTCAACTCCGGTCGTCATCATGACCTTCCTATAACTGTACGAAAAAAGTTTTAAGTGACATTTTGACCATGGATAGTATAGAAAAAGTGTGAGTACAATTCTTGGATTATGTTTTTATTGTTTCTTTAGCATATCCAAAATGTTGATGTTTAAGCATGAAAGAGTTTTGGACCAAGGCCAGCAGCGGATTTTTTTTTCCCCCCCATTTTACATTTTCAAAAAGTGGGTCACTTTGACCCACCTCATAACAGGAATGCCAAATGTTCCAAATGTGAAAGAACTACTATTGGCTAAGCTTGTACACAGCAATATTCAAAAGTATCCAAAAAGAGGTCAACAATAGTAATGTTCTAACAATCCACTGGAGGCTTCACTTCCCGTTGCATGCCGGGATTTTTTTTTCCTTTCTCTTTTCGGATTAGAGCTCCAGTGACCTCTTTTTCAACCCTTCAATTCTCATACGTAAGTCATAGTTTGCCACTTCATTGGACCGTCGGTGAGGGTGATCTATTGAATGGAAAAAAAAAAAAATGGGGCCCTGAGCGGAAGGAATCTTCACTTGGGTGGGGCATCATTCGCTATAGGTCTACCAAATCGAATTGGACGTCGAGCATTAAAAAGCCAAAACCACGTCGCCAAAAAAAAAAAAAAAAACGGCACCGAAGCACTTGTTATCTTAGTCCCTGTTCTCTTGCAGTACGGCACGGTTAATGCATGCATCCATGTAAAAAGCCATTTTTGCTCAACTCTGTTAGTACGGGGTTGCGTTTGTGGCGACTGCAACATATATTTTGCAAAATGTTCGGACACAGACGCTGTTACTTTTGCAAAAATTATGCGGGGTTGGCCATTTAACACTGGTGTACATGCGATTGTATGAAAGCCAGCTTGAAAATGACAAAGTGAAATACAGACCGACTGCAATGTCATCTCTTTTGTATTCAAAAAGGATTTAAAAATCTGAATAAACAAAAATAAAAAACAACTGTGTCACAGTGAAAGATTTTACAGTATTAGTGGGTTATTTTTCTATTTTGTCATCGTGTCACCTTCTGGGTTTATTTTCATCAACTATTTTATCATAATGTTCAACCGATGTGACTCCATATCATCTCATATGTAATGTAAATGGAGTTGTACGCTAAAAAAACTGACCAGAAGTATATTCAGATTCCCAAATGTTACTAAATTCTGTTAGTCTGGGGGTCCAAATAACGGCACATATTTTGTGACACACATACCGCTTACATTTGAAACAAATATTTGTGGGTGATTTAACTTCAGCGTACTTGCATATAAAACTTGTATTTAAATTACAAAGGTCCGGAAAGCAAATGCATAAAAATATATTTTAACTAAGTAAAAGCAGAAAAGCAGCTTATCAACAAATTTGCACCATGATGGGAGATTTTACGGGAAAAAAATGTGTTTGCGCCTTGTTTTTCCCCATCTATTTATTGTTTTTTCATGTTTTTCCGGACTTTAATTTACCTCTTTTTTTTTAATCAGAGCTTCCCATTGTGATGCATCAGTTAACCTAAATGTTTCCTCACACTGACTCAAAATTAAGGCTGTGACACTTGACATACAATGTAATTTTTTCTGTGTCATAAAATTGACCAGAAACACATTAAAATGTACAACTAATACGGTGTCGTTTCATCCTATATTTACAGTTACACTCTTCAATTGAAGCACAATTCTAGAATTTGTGACATACTGGCATTTTGGGGGGGGGGGGGTGAATGACACACACAAACTCATTCTCTTCTTTTCTTGTGCATTATGAATTCCAGTTAAAATAAAATAAAATGTGTTTTGCCTGATTACTCATGCTTCGATCAGAGTAAGTAGTACATTATAACAAATCTTCCCAGCCGGCATATTTAAATTTATGAGTGCAACTGTATATCGTAGTTATCTTAAATTTTTATGACGTGACACTTTCCAACCTCTGTAGCTCCCTATATCATATCAGCAGTGTCAACGGAATTGTGCATCCAAGTGTTACCAGAGAAGCACTTAAATGTACATGCATTTAATGATTTTTCATGCAAATGTCATCATAAAAATCCAATGTTGAAACAAGAGAACTTGCAAAACTACTATCCGTGCACATTAAAAGAAGAGGCAATTTTGCATTAGTTTTTGAGCATGTGTGAGTGTGCTTGAGTTCGCACGTTCTATACTTTCAAGTAAGACGACACAAAAAGTCGAGCTGTTTCTTTAAAAGTGAAGGATGCTTGTTCAGGGATGTTTATGTCACTCCATCATCATTATAGTCACTGTACCCCCATCGCCATCATCATCATCCTCATCCCCATCCCCATCTACAGACGCACTCCGCTGCATAACAGTGCCAAACAAACGCCACATTCGTCCACAAAAAGAGGGAGGAAATAAAACGAATGCGTTGCGTGTCATTTTTATTCCACCTCTTTTTATTAAGAATGCGGTCACCGGAGACCGTCGGCAACGTCAAAAGCCGGTACGAGGATGCGTGCGATTCTTTAAAACCCACACGTTAGCTTACCTTCAACAGCTATTACGACCGGCAAAGTCCAGAATATCCATAGAATATCCATGGTCGCGGTCACTCAAAAACGGCCCCGGGCATTCAAATAAAATAGGTCCAGAAAGCCATTGACTGCCCGACGCGTAGAGGGCACAGGCGGTCCTTCACCTCCAGCAGAGCGCGCTCGGATAGCAAAACACAAGCGACTCAAATCTGGACCAAATTTGGGCGAGACCAAACACACGCAGACACCGGGGGTGGTCATTGTGACTAATCATCACAAATGAGTCACGCTGTGTCTCTAGACCGTGTCTCGCGTGAAATAATGGTTATTTATTTAATATTTGTGATAATTGAGGACGATATTAAAATAAATATTTCAATTTTTCATGACCCGATTGGTCACCGGAACATTGGACTCCCCTTTTGAGCGAAGTTGTTTTCACCCAGCTGTCAATCAACAGGAGAAGGACCGTCCTTCTCCTCACCGCTTTTTACCTTTCTACTAGTTTTGTGATTTGGCACCGTGCAGGAGGCTTTAAAAACTGGAAAAAGTTTATACCTCAACTTGCACGCCACTCCAGATGGAAACACGCAAACCGTGCTGTTGAGTAGGGATTGCTTTATACAATACGGAGTGTTCGTTACGGGAGCTGTGCCGTAACAGGTGCTGCAGCAGCGTGAGTAAACGTTGCCTTTTTTTTTGTTTTTGTTTTGTTTACTACGTCACCAACCTGTTTTTTTTTAGTTTGTTTAAAAAACAGGCAAATGCAATTGTATCGTATTTTTTTATCCATTTTCATTAAATAATCATTAAATGTTGTTTAATTATAATAATGTGACGCTCAAGGATGAACACTTCGAGCGAGGAAAAGCATTTCCGAGTTGTTTGTATGTCGTCTTCAATGACAAACAATGTACGTACATGTTAGACAATTTTAATAAATTAACCAAAGATCAACAAAACGTGATCAAGTTAAACTACTCTCTCTTTTTGATGTAACTCACATGGTAAAGATAATCATACGAGATTTCTCTTTCTTTGTTTTGTTTTTTAACCATCTTTCATGAATTTGGGATTAAGATGGAATGTGAATGCATCACTACTGAGGCCGGAAATGATTTGAAAATATGCATCTTATCTTACACTGGTCAACAAATTTTTACAAAACTTTTTAATCAGAGATGCAAGTAAACTTTTTAAGAAGCAATTTTTTTCACTGATTCCTCACCTGCCCTCGTTTTTTTCTCTTGTACACCATTTTTTTGTAAAAATACTAATTATAAATCAATAATATAATAATCTTATAATTGTAATATAATAATGTACTACATTTATGAATTAAGGGGGAGATTCAGCAACAGGTGGAATTTTTTTCTGATTCGTCAAAGCTATAAAGTACGCTTGGTCAAATTCGTATTGCGCAGGTATTGCTTTTGTAGATCAAAGTTAAAAACAAAAAAAAATGTCAAAAACCTAACGTGCTAGAAAAAAAGTGAAGACATGTTTCAAACTGGCATCAAAAATACATTCAGAGACACATCAAGCCATCTCTGATTAAAATTTGCTGTTGATCAATGGTGTTAATGTGCATGGTTTAAAATTGGTGATTAAAAAACATTTGAATGTTTTGAACAGATCCTCCCATCAAATTGAGCTCCCCATTTGACGGAACAGACTTCATATTGTACTGTACATGAAACCCCAGCAGGAGAGTTTAGCAGTTAGTGAGCGCTCTTGCCATCTTACTCATCATACGAGTGGAACCACTTTGAAATACGTTGCCTCAGTTCGTCATCAATTATTCATCATAAATAATTAAAACTGGGATGTGCTCACCGTTTTTGGATCTACTAAGGCGATATAATGGTTTTTTTTCAACACAGGAAGACATGATTTTTGAAGAATTAATTCTCTGTTTGTTCATTCATTTTATAAAAATTTTAATACGTTACATTCTAAGAGGCAGAGGTTTCCGTAATTCTCGTAAAAATGTTGGAGCAAAAATTGAGTCAAATTTAAAGTGTATCAATTAAAAAATACTGACATTTCACAATAACGCAAAAATAAATCAATTCTGGCAACAACAAAATAAAAACGGTTACATTTGAGAGCAGTGGTAGGGAATCTACGGCTCGCGGTCCATACAAGGCCTGTAAGAGTATCTGCTCTTGCCAGCCATGCAAATAAACAAATAAAACATTAGAAAAAAACAAACAAACAAAAGCCCCCAAAGATTCAACACGTGTTCATATTATATAAAAATGAACTTTTCCTGGAAGCTGTGTAGAAGCACTCTCTGGCTTTCATTGAACCTTACTGATGTCTTGGCCCCATCCGAGTTGGACTCTATTGATTCCAGTTCACTTGACTGTCTTGACACGGGATGGCGTCCAGGTGATTAGGACACAGATGGAGCCAAATGTCGGGGGAGCACAGAGAAAGCAGCATGCCGGAGCTCTAATGACTTCCAGACAAGCCCCGTGTGGAACTCGGCCAAAAGAGAAGTGAAAATGTTGAAGAAATGACATTAATGCTCTTCTCAAGTTGCCCGCAGACATATTGCTTCCGGACTGCGTTCAAATGCAGCGTGTCGGTAAGAAAAGTAGCGGGAAGCAATGCGCGCTTTTGTGCAAAAAGTAAAACACACAAAACATAAATGGGACAAACTTCAATTACACTAGATGAGCAGAGTAAGGGAGACCTGATGCTAAATTCAGCATTGATTTGTCGTAGTTATTACAATCAACTCGTATCATTTTATTCATATCAGCTGCATGGGACAAAATAAACGTGCAATTTAGAAATATTTATTTTCATCACCACACCTAAAGTACTTTTAATAATAACAATAACAATAATAATAACTGCGTGTGAATAAGGATGGTTTTCTTTTGTTTTAAATCCAAATCCCTTTTAAAATCAGAATTTTCCTTTACGAGATTTTTTTTCGAGGGGAGGGGATTTTTTTGTTTTCAAAATGTAGTTTCTTTCACTAATTACATATCAGCCCGAGCACCAACCATGACTGGAATACTAATATTTTACTGTTTTTATGAATTAATTTTAAAAAATAACGTCTTTAATTGTATGGTGGGAAGCAGAAATTGCACTGCAATTTCATAGTACCGTCTAGAGATTATTGATGTTGGGAGGAAATTACTGTTATTAGCACTTCAAATTATTCGATTGAAGAAACATTTGAAACATTATTTTAATAATGATTGTAAGTTTAGTGATTTAAAATGCATACAAAATTATTTGTAACACGTATGTCAGTGTGAAATAGCTAACGTATTTTATTTACAATTAATTAAAAAGTTAATATTAATTTAATGCTTTAATTTGATCATGGTATATTTCGCATCATAGCCGGACAGATACAAAAATAAATAAATAAATAAGCTGGGCGCTGTACACAATTTTTTTTTCTTTGTACCTTAATTTAAAGCAAGGCATGAGAACATTCATTGATTGAAACACTCCAGCTAATTCACTTTGAGACAGGCAAGATAGATGGACTGAATTTATTTTAATGTCGAGCTTCAGGAAAAAAAACATCAAATGGGGTACTGCAAGCTCTACAGCCGAGTGTTGACGTGTGGTTGCATCAACGCTGCCACCTAAGGTTCAAACGTTGAACTGCCCTGCATTGTCTATTGAGAGTGTAACTGTGGCCACCGAACCTCTTATATGCAGTATTATACTGATATATATATATATATATATATATATATATATATAGATCTCTCTCTCTCTCTCTCAGCAATCGCTGAACAGAAAACCAACATTAAGTGCAATAACTCATTTTCTGCTTTTTAATTTTTTTTTTTACCAAAAATTAACTCACTCAAAATTTTAATGTTGTTGGTCCTGCATATTATTTCAAAGGCACAAAAAATGATTAGGCCGATGGATGTGGTGTGCAGGCCACCTGATATATCACGTCAATTCTCCATCAGAAAGCGTATCCATCCATTTTATACCGTGCTCGTCGTCCTTTGGGTTCCTGGTAATCGAAGCTATCCCTGCTGCCTTTTGGCAAGAGAAACGGGGAACACCCTGAAATGGTCGGCAGTCGATCACAGGGTGCAGATATCCGAGCCTGACTAAATTTTGACGGGAGAAGTGAGGTACATGCTTGACTGTTCCTCGGCCAATTGCAGGACCCATGTCGACAAAAAGTCATGCAAGCTTCTGGAAAAGTATGTCAAATGACATTTGGCATGGTCAGGTTCACCAAGGATTGGTCATCAGCCAATCAAATATAGACCAGCAACCATTCACATTGAAACCTATTATAATGTTCAATCAATGATTTTTTTTTTTTTCCAACGGGTGAAGTATGCATACTGAAAACTCTACACTGAAAGGTCTTAGCCGAGATTCACACCCGAACCTCAGAAATGTGAGGGAGACATGCTGACCACTATGATACTGAGCTGACAGCTTTAAATCAGTTTGGAAATTAAAAGAAAATCCCACTTCCATTCCTCGAGGTTAAACAAATGCTTTTGAAAAGAATTTAACGGCGCTTAGGCAGACTTCCTGCGGGTCAGCAGCTTTTCTCATCCTCTGGAATTTAAAGGTATTTACAAGAGCCACTTTGGGCTGGAACTGATTTCCACCTCTTAAAGGCCTTCCGGCAACATCAGGGGCACAAAGTCTCTCTCACTTTAGCTGTGCGATCTCGGTTAGTGCAGGGAAAAACCAAAGGATTAACCTTCAGTAAGATCACATTTTCACAAGAAGGCAGAGCCGAGTGGCGCCGGGTTCAACGAGCAACCCGAGCTAACCGGGATCATCCAAGTGTTTTGACGTGTGGAAAATAACTGATGTTATCTCCTCGGCCAAATGAAAAAGAAGCATTGCACCACAGGGACGCAAAGGCAAGCTGAGCTGTTCTGCTAAGGGAATATATCAACAGAGATGGTTTTGCAACTTGTTTCATAGGCTGGATTTGCACTGCAGGTAAACCGTAATATTTACATAATATGACTACTATTATGTATTACATCGAGTTTAGCCAAAACCGTCCATCACCAAGGCTGAACTTTTTCGCCATAATTCCAACAGATAGGTTTGGTGCTAAAACAACACCGATCATCACCCGAAGAACAAAATGCATATACGAAGCATTGTGGCAAAAGCATCACGCTTTGGGGCTGTTTCTCTTTAGCTGGAACTGGGGCCTAAACCAAGGTCGAGATAATTACAAAATAGTCCCCTAACAGCTCAGGCCACTGCTAGAAAGCAAAAAGAAAAAGTTAATTTAATTAAAAAAAAAAAAAAAAAAAGAGAAAAAGCCTACTTGAACATCTGAACTTTATTTGGACTTACTCAGCGGCACGAAATGGTGGCAACTGTTTGCTGGCTCCCATTTAACATATTATACAGTTGAAATATAATATTTGACTGTGATTGGTTAATTCTGACCACAGCCAAATCCCTAGTTAGACATGAATGATGCACGTGTATAAAACCACAATCATTTCAATAATTCATTTTTGCTTGCTCTCGCAAAAAATATTGATTTTTTTTTTCCAATTAGGTTGTATACGTTATTCTGTTGGTGGAAAAAGTTTTGAAATGATTTATCTTGGTCTCATACCACAAAAACCTGGCATTTTTAACAGGCATGTGGACTTTTTATATCCACTGTCGATAGACCACACATTTTCTGTTTTTACGCTGCACTTTCATTGGCAGATACGTATCTGGTTTTTCGCCACATTTTAAGAGGCCCGATTCCAATCTGAAGAGATCAGATTCCAGGCGACATAAATTCCAATGGTGCCACTTGAGGAAGAAAAAAAATGAAGTCCAAATTTTGTGACTTGAACCATGCAGTCAATCCATCAATAAATAGCACCCAGCCCACTCAGTTCCACCTCGTTGTTTTTGGTTAATTCAGTCCCGCTAAATGACTGATTAAGTGAGCCCAAAAGACTGTGTGGGATTTAATGCGGTTTTGGTCTAGTGGACTCCAGCGACTATTTCAAATCTAGGACCTAACATAGTTTTGACTTTTGTCATTTATCAGATCCAAATTGTTTTTGCTACTAAATGATCTGTGGCACATTAAGGGTTCTCTTTTCTAGTTTTGAAAAATAGAAATTGAAGCGCAAACATATTTTATCATTGTAATGATACGTCGTCCGTCCCGGATTGGGTTTGGACAAAATTACTTGCCCCTCGGCGGCTCTTTTTTTAACTAATTGATAAGAACCTTTCACATAAATCAGCTCAACTCTCATTATGGTTTACATTCCAGGGCCAGCCAAGGAAAATAGCCTTTCTCCCTTCAATGTGGACTCTGCCTCGACCAAAGTAGACTCGCTGTCAAAGTACGAAGGCTTCAGCTTTAGCTGCAGATGAGCCAAATGTTTTTATCGTGTCTCAAAGAGCCTTCTGCGGCCATCTTGAGCATCTTCCTGGGTTCTCTTAACTGTCTGAGTAATGCTTTGCTAATGTGACAACTTGGAATCTCTTCCACATCTGTGGTTAAAGAATACAGTAATGTAATGAAAACACGATTAAAAAGCTAAAACTACATTTTAAAAAGTGAACCTCTGTGTATCTCATGGCATGTGGTAAAAAGTTTATTTGAATTGTTTGACAATATTTGAAACAGATCGTGCAGTAGTAGAAGTCAGCAAAACATTTCGTGCCTATTGTGTGGGAAATTTAGCAGTCGTTTTCTTGAATGATTTGTTTAAAAATAATTGTTTTTGTTATAGAGCAAAATAATTTGGCAACAATTGTTTGGGGCATCTCTCTCTCTCTCTTCTCTCTCTCTCTCTCTCTAAGTGCGTGTGCATGTATGATTTTGTCATCTTTTTGGGGGGTTCATTTTCCAAAATGATACAATCAAGCACTTTTTCAAATGAAAATTAAGTTACATTTATTCATGCTAACTCAATTGATGTTTTTGCTAAATAAGTGAAATGCTGATAAAACATGTTAAAACAAGGCAAATGTTTGATGAGCAGGATAGTAAAATTGACATTGTTGAAGTCTATTGATTATGATCAGTCAAATTTCAGCACTGGTTTTCTTAGTTATAGTTAATAGTAAAATGAATATGTTTTGGTGATGGAGCAAAACAATTTGATCCTGTTCTTTGGGACATTTTTGTGTGTTTGATATTTTTCACCATTTTTCAGACAGATATGATTAAGTTTAATAAATAAAATTTACTACAACATTGAGAGAGAGAGAGAGAGAGAGAGAGAGAGAGAGAGAGAAAGAGAGAGAGAGAGCAGCCTTGAATGTTTGTTTGCATAAAATATTTTAAAACAGATTATGCACAACTTTAAAAAAACTTTGAGAATGTTGAAATTGATTTTGTTTAAATCTGTGTTCATTACTATTGAGGTTAAATTCAGTATTGGTTTTCTTAGTTTGATTAATTCGTGAAATATGTTGTGGGTGTGGGGCCAAATAATTTTATCCCATTCTAAAGTGGCATTTTATTTTATTTTTTTTATTTTTGCTCATATTTATTCATAATTTTCTATCATGCCTTTTTGGAGCATATAAAATAAACTACCGGTAATTTTTGTGGGTTTCCCAAGAAGACATGATTGACAAGTATTTGATAATATAAAGTATTGGTGCTCAATCAAATGTTTCTTTTTTCATTGAAAAAGAATAAATCATAACAGCAGTATACAATGCCTCTCTGGCACCCTACAAAGGCCAATACTGCACAATGTTGCAGCATGTTACATTGCTCTGTGTACAAACTGGATTTTAAAAAAAAAATCCACTTTATACTTTTTTTGTAATCCCACTGAAACATAGCCAATAAATAAATGTAAGAACTACGCAACAGCCTGGCGGATATGAATTTAAGTCCAAATTCATGTCAAACTTCATAGATTTTCAATGTGTGTCTGCTCCATCACAGAGAGCAACAGATGGAGGTGCACAATGAGATTTTACCACTAAGAGGATTCCTCGATCTATGTACTTTGGTGTACGTGTATATGTTTGTGGGAACAGAGACTCTTTCAGGATGACCCAGCCTGGCAAGTCGAGTTGTCACTTAAACTGTTAGAAGCAGCACATCATAGCAATCAGCTATCCTTTGCTTGGGGCATCTCAGTGAACGATTTAAAATAAGCAGCCAGATGGAATTAGAATGTGCAAAGTCTCTGAATTTTAACTCTATATGTCTGTGTGTGAGAATAGGTTTATGTTCATGCATTTCTGAAGAAGCCTGGTAAGACGCTTAAAACACTTTCTCCAAAGTAGGCATTAGACTGCACAGCATAGGAGTGTTGCAGGTTCAGGATTTAGATTAAAACTATTTGCCAATTTTTGACTCTTAAGATCTATGTCGCGCTCATGTGGAATTACTCGGGCTCAACCGATTAATCTGCCGATTAACTCTTAAAATCTGTCAAAATCTTAAAATCTCCCCCTTTTATAAGGTAGGGGGCATTTTTCAAATTACCGTACTATTTTGCGCAGTTATTTAAGTGGGTTAATATGCAGCAGTACTCAATGTTAGCCTCCAGCTAAACACTAAACTTGAGACCACAGAGCGCTCTCTTGTTATTCTCTCTTGCGTGTGAGCCGACTGGTAGGTGCCACGCGTCCTTCCCTCACGAGGCGGTCTGTGTGTGGCAAAAAATGGACCAGAAGACGAATGAAGAGAGAGAAATGTAAACATAGGGTGCGTTCAGAAATGAACTCTGACGCCCGTACACCACTCTGAGAACGCGTGTGTTCGGAGGCAGAGTGAACTCCGCTCCCATTAATTTCCGTGGGCATTTTTTAAATTACTATTTTGCGCAGTTCTTTCAGTGGGTTAATATGCAGCAGTACTCAGTGTTAGCCTCCAGCTAAACACTAAACTTGAGACCACGGGGCATTTTTCAAATTACCGTACTATTTTGCGCAGTTATTTAAGTGGGTTAATATGCAGCAGTACTCAATGTTAGCCTCCAGCTAAACACTAAACTTGAGACCACAGAGCGCTCCCTTGTTATTCTCTCTTGCGTCTGCACCGACTGGTAGGTGCCACGCGTCCTTCCCTCACGAGGCGGTCTGTGTGTGGCAAAAAATGGACCAGAAGACGAATGAAGAGCGAGAAATGTAAACATAGGGTGCGTTCGGAAATGAACTCTGATGCCCGTACACCACTCTGAGAGTGTGTGGGTTCGGAGGCAGAGTGAACTCCGCTCCCATTAATTTCCGAATGCAGCCAGCACTGGTGCACGGTGTCCTCAGTCGGAGCGCCGAGTGTGTGCACAGGCACCCTGTTTTTGGTGCGCTCTGAAAACTCTCCTTTTAAAATGTACTGAAAAATTCTGAGTGGAGAAAACCTTCGTAGTTCTTTTTTTAGGGCACTATCACCCCAATTATTTTCAGTGCACTAGTGCGGGAGTAAATCTTCAGAATGAATCAAAAGCTTTTCACTCATAGTACATGAGGCCCTCATCAGTGTAACGTGGGTGAGTAACTTATGTTCTCATCAAATGAAGGGTGATTTTAATCATTAGGAGAACAATTAATCCACTACTTTGAGTAAAAGTTATTCTCTTCCAAGTATAATTATTACTCTCATTAGACTGGGACCAAATATAGTCTATTTAGAATCAAATGTATGAAATTTACTGTGTGTGGTTCTGACATTACTTTGTCTCATAGACTAAAATCCATGGGTCTAAAATCCCACTCATGTTTCTCGAGAGGAAAAGATTGTGCTTCGAAACAAAGTTTAAATTTAAGTAAAAAAATCTTGATTATCGATTAAAATTAGTTGGTCACTCATTATTGAGTACAAATGTTTTTTTTTTCCTTCTTTAACCAAGTAAGTTTCAGTAGGATATCTGAATCCCAAAATTTCTGATAGCTGCAGCCCTAATTCATATTAAATGTATTTATTTTGGTATTGCTGTACATCCATCCATAAAAAGGAGGGTACAACAGTCCTTTGAGAATTGTAGTTTACCTTACATTATTAATACTTAGTGACTTTTATTATTTTACACTCGACAAATACTCCTTTAAAAAAATACTAATAAAAATTCTACAAAAATTAACCATTTTCAACAAAATAAAAATGAATCAAAACTAACAAACCTGCTCAAAAAAACTAAACTAACTGAATTTAAAAAAAAGTACAAATGAAATAAAAACGAACTAACTAAAAACACAGATAAAAGCACCCACTTTGAATTTTAACTTTAGTGAAACCACAGACAATTAAATGCGCTACATTTCGGGGTCTGTCCATCATCAAAGAGGCAATGGAATTGATGATGATTGCACTGAGTGGAACAAGTCACACGCGCGTTCGTTCTCTTGAAACACAGCAATGTTAAATATACGCCGCTTCAAATTTACTCGGAAATAACGATATAAAAAATTTAAAAAAAAATGAAATAAAGGCATTATATCAGTATGTCAACTACGAGATGAAAATATGCAAGAACGTGCTCGGAATGATTTCTCTTCCCATATTAACATTGGCACACATCTACGAAAAAAAAAAGCCACTGTGGCATTTTTCTCACTTTCTAAATATACAACTTTTGAACTGACTGATGTAGCTTTTGCTTGTATTTTGATGCCCACAAACTTGAGGATAAAGCACCCACTTTGAATTTTAACTTTAGTGAAACCACAGACAATTAAATGCGCTACATTTCGGGGTCTGTCCATCATCAAAGAGGCAATGGAATTGATGATGACGGCAGTGAGTGGAGCAAGTCACACGCGCGTTCTTTCTCTTGAAACACAGCAATGTTAAATATACGCCACTTCAAATTTACTCGGAAATAACGAAATAAAAAAAAAAAAAAGAAACAAAGGCATTATATCAGTATGTCAACTGCGAGATGAAAATATGCAAGAACGTGCTCGGAATGATTTGCACTGAGTGGAACAAGTCACACGCGCGTTCGTTCTCTTGAAACACAGCAATGTTAAATATACGCCGCTTCAAATTTACTCGGAAATAACGATATAAAAAATTTAAAAAAAAATGAAATAAAGGCATTATATCAGTATGTCAACTACGAGATGAAAATATGCAAGAACGTGCTCGGAATGATTTCTCTTCCCATATTAACATTGGCACGCATCTACGGAAAAAAAAAAAGTGACAAATACTCCTTAAAAAATACTAATAAAATTCTACAAAAATGAACCATTTTCAACAAAATAAAAATGAATCAAAACTAACAAACCTGCTCAAAAAAACTAAACTAACTGAATTTAAAAAAAAGTACAAATGAAATAAAAACGAACTAACTAAAAACACAGATAAAAGCACCCACTTTGAATTTTAACTTTAGTGAAACCACAGACAATTAAATGCGCTACATTTCGGGGTCTGTCCATCATCAAAGAGGCAATGGAATTGATGATGATTGCACTGAGTGGAACAAGTCACACGCGCGTTCGTTCTCTTGAAACACAGCAATGTTAAATATACGCCGCTTCAAATTTACTCGGAAATAACGATATAAAAAATTTAAAAAAAAATGAAATAAAGGCATTATATCAGTATGTCAACTACGAGATGAAAATATGCAAGAACGTGCTCGGAATGATTTCTCTTCCCATATTAACATTGGCACACATCTACGAAAAAAAAAAGCCACTGTGGCATTTTTCTCACTTTCTAAATATACAACTTTTGAACTGACTGATGTAGCTTTTGCTTGTATTTTGATGCCCACAAACTTGAGGATGGTCTTTAGCTACTTGCTGACTCGGCAGCCTCATGGATTTAGTTAGTTTTTTTTGTTTTGTTTTGTTTTTAATCACTTTTAACCACTTGAAAAATGTTTGTTCCTTGGAGCAAACGTACTGAAATCCAAGACTTTTCCTGGACGGCAACTTGGAAAAAGCACCAACGCCTTTTTCCCTTTGCACAAATCCAACTGACCTTTCTCGCGTGTACAGTACACTGCCTCACCAGTTTATTATGTACATAAAATAAGAGCAGTGTCTTGTGGGCTTTCCTAAGAGTTCTTCCCGACAGTATGTCAAGTTTATTTCACACAGAGATGTAAAAGAAATTATGTGGAGCTTCTGTGTTTAATAGCATCCACTATGTAATTATTTTTTGCTTTGAAGTCATATTTCGGTAGCTACTGTCCAAGTAATGACAAAAATAGCAAGGTGGAATGAAAGAAAGAGTGCCCACGTTAGCATGGCTTTGGTTGCTTTACAAAAAAAAAAAAAAAATTCAGCAAAGTCATTTCCGCTGCTGTATCAGTCAGCGTGTTGTCATTATAATCCTTCGATGTTGCTGTTGCAGACATTTTGTTCACACAACGGCATTGTGAAGTCTTTTACACGTGCGCAGATCAATACAAATTTTCCCAAAATCCCCATGCTGTATCAGTCAGCGTGTTGTCATTATAATCCTTCGATGTTGCTGTTGCAGACATTTTGTTCACACAACGGCATTGTGAAGTCTTTTACACGTGCGCAGATCAATACAAATTTTCCCAAAATCCCCAACGCCATCTAATGACTACGTGTGATCCGGAGGTACTTTCACAGTTGGAAATCATAAAAATGCTTGATTTAACTTGCTTGCCGCTTCGAGGGATGTTAGCTCTTTATTGTATTTCCTTTGTACTTAACCTCAACCCTGAGAGGAAGCTGGTAGAGAAACTGAGAACCTCCATGGGGATCCAATTATATTTTCTTCCCCTGTTCTTTGCAATAGAATAACTTAGTAACGGGATCTCCTTTTGATTTTGCTGTTTACGCCCTGCCGAGCAAGAAGCTCAAGCTGCGGGGTTATGTATCGAACGTGCTGCATGTTTGCTAGGTGACTAGTTAGCCACCCTACGCAAAGATAAAACATTTTTCCATGTAACGTTGTGAAGATTTTGCGCAGAAATCAAATGGAGGGGTGGAAAAAATTAATTGATTTTCTGAGCCAAATCAGTACACGCTGAATCTAATTGTGACTTTCCTTTGTGTTTTACCTCAACATAATTCAAATTCAGGTCGACGGACAACCAGAAAATAAAAAAAATGCATATATGGGCCATGTACATTTTTTTTTAATCCTTAAACGCAACAGTGATTGTTGTACCTCAATTTCTAAATGTAATCATAGACAGAAAACTACTTCTGGCGTTTGCAAAACTCAAAAGCACAAACGCTGTTTTGTACTGAGTACCGAAACATTCACAGAGCAAAAACACACTACGTTCAGTTCATGTTCGCCCCAAAATATGGACAAGTTCGTGAACATTCATTCCTTGAACTCATTCAGGGACAACATTGGCCACAGGTAAGATGTCGGTGTGGAGTACAATGGAGGGAGCAGGAAGAGTGAGAACTGGAGGAGGCCGAGGAAGAAGATGTGGAGGTGAAGAAAGGGAGGATGAGAAGGTGAGGGAGGAAATAGAAATTACTGATGATATCAGAGCTACACTGGTGGACAATGTAATCAACAGGAATGACCCAGAGGGGCAGCACAATGCGAACTAAGTTGTTGGGGTTTTTTTTCCTCTCAATTAAGTTAGATTTTTGTTGTTTGTTTTGTTTTTGTTTTTGTGTGTTGACATGGGAAAACAAAACATGACACAATGGTGTGCTTGTTTTGATGTTTATGGTAAATGCTGTCAACACCTTGAATAAAAATACAGAACTATGACCAAAGTATGACACTACACTGACATAGTTTAACTCGTGCACAGTGAAAGCAAAAGCCAGATGTATTTTTCATTCTCACCATCAGTGTGTAGTTGGCGCATTTTGTGGTTACTAATATGATGTGCCAAATGTTTGATCCAAATATATATATATTTTTTGACAAAGATTTGAAGAGTTAAACAAGACTTAATTGCTTTTGCATATGAAGTACAATGTTTTGCCATTTCGGTGAAATGTTTTCTTATTTGTGTGAAGAATTTTGGAAAAAAAGAAGTGCTTTTACCATCAGAAAAAAAAATTAATGAAACAAACAAACTTTCTATATTTTGCCTTTTTCTGCGGTCTTTTACATTTTCTTTTATAGTTTTTAGGACCCTGTAAACACAGTTTTTGCTTTTACTGTAGTCATGATAGCCTGAAGTCGGGTGTGGTGACTTTTTTTTTTTTTTTTTTTGCCAAGACCTAGAACAGTGGTTCGGTGAATCGGTCTCAGGGGTTCGACGGAGCCTCTGCATTGGAGGTTAAGATACACACGACTCAAGATGTCAATTAGTTATGATACACCCGCCTGGCCATCACTGGCTGCAGATGATCACACGACATTGCTTGTCCAATCAGTGCTGCGGGAAATTTAGTTCGCTCAGTCGTCACCGTGTGACTGTCATGATAGTACGTCATACAATTTTTTTAAAAAACTATACTTTTGCCATACAATTTTATTTATTTTTTTCTGTTTTTAATAAATGTGGTTTTTTTTTGTGTCTTGAATTTGTAAAAAATCAAATTTATTTTTCACTAATGAAGGGTTCGGTGAACGTGCATATGAACTGGTTGGGTTCGGTACCTCTAACAAGGTTAAGAACCACTGTCCTAGAGTTATAAATGCTCGATGTTTACAATCCCAGCACCAAGATCGGCCAATCCACAGACTACGTGATTGTGAAGTGACGTGAACATTGCCAATTAGGAGGCAATCTTAAGTTTGTGCCATTGCCGGACACAAATAGAGAAAGACCTGGTTGTGTTGAGTGTTTAACATGTCTCACAAGTCCTTCACCACTAACTACATACATACATACATACTCGCCCGCAGATAAGGGATCATGCTGAATTTAGAAGTTAAGTTTCAGCAAGAGCAAACATACTATAAAAGTTTCCCATACTGTAGATAACATTTTTCACCACCCAGCAGAATTTTATTGCAGGCTCAAGAAAGCCGTCATGACATTCAGCCGAGTTGACCAACCGAGTAATGAATGTCGTTTTATGAATCTGGGTGTCTTTTTTTTGTGTGTGTGTTTTGTTGCTAAAATAAGACTCTGCTATGAGCTTTAACACTTCGCTTGAAGATCCAGCCTTGAGTCACTTGCTCGTGTGTGTGTGTGTGTGTGTGTGTGTGTGTGTGTGTGTGTGTGTGTGTGTGTGTGTGTGTGTGTGTGCGTGCGTGCGTGTGTGTGTACCCATGCATGTATGTATACAGTGGTTGGCGTTGTCATCGTATGCGCAGCGCGCATGCACAGTATGTGTAGGCACGCGTGGAGAGAAGCGGCGTAGAGAGTGAGGAAGTGGAGCAGAAAACAGAGAGGCCTGACATAAAGAAATCCTGGATAATTCTGCCCTGAGATGTGCAAGCGGAGCATCCAGAGGTCGTTCCCATGGCAACCTTTGCCCAGGGAGATCACTGACCCCTCCCGCCATGCGGCACAAGCGGAGCACCGCTTTTGTAGGTCACATATGGCACCAGCGATCCAATCAGGTCTAATCTGGCTGGAGTTGTGGCTCATAAATAATACGTGATGAGAGGAGGAGGGGCAGGTTTACACACACCATCTTATCCCATCGGCAGACTCGAGTGTACAATAATGGCTGTGCGCAAGTGGATTAACTGACCCATTAAATGTATAAGTCAACAAATGTATGTTGTTGTCTATTGGTGATAGCTCAGTGGCATATGATGCGCCCCACGCAGTGTGTTGTTGCAATCTCCGACGCACAATGGTTTCACCTCACCCCTTGCATGACTATAAAATTCTGGTGGCGTTCAAATGAATTCATTTTCTGAGGTTGGACAATTAAAAATGTGTCGATCCACGATTTAAAAAAAATAGATAGCAGTCAATATTGTAACTTTGTCCGAAGTCAGCAGTCTATTGAATTTTCTTCTAGTTTGATATTGTAGACACAGGGTTTGCTCTGAGTGAACATTTTCTGTTGATTTAAAAAAAAAAAAGTATGATAAGCAGGCTCAAGTCACCCCTTCCAATGAAAGTCAGCAAATTATTTTTGGGTACTAAGAGTGGCAATCGATAAATATTAAGACTGTTCAAAGGCTACATATGTGTGTGTATATATATATATATATATATATGTGTGTGTGTGTGTGTGTGTGTGTGTGTGTGTGAGAGAGACTGTATTTCCAAGACAATACCAGATGTCACATTTTTTTAAACTGTTTTGATCTAGTCTCCTAAACTGTACTAAAATTCATAAAGTTTCAAACAGTTGGATCTGTTTTTGAGATTGTACAGAACTCTACTTTTTTGTTGAACGAGAAGACATGAAGTGCATTATTTACTACTTAGAATTAAAAATGTAAGTTTTCTTCTTAATTAATCTCATGTCACCCTCCTGTCAAATTACAGTATAACTCATGCATGAAGATACAAAAAATAAGTACAAGGGAGAAAACTTTACCCGGGGATGTGAGTGAGGTAAAGAAGTCGACAACCGTTGAGCTGAGACACATTCGTGAATTATTGAATTTGAATGATTTATTAGACTTCACTCGACTTACTTTGTAGCACCACTGCATTCATTTTGTACATTTTAAAGCTCTTCTCAGGCTGAAATACAAATTATTTGTCTTCCAACAAGGATTGGTGTTATAAGTGACCGTATGTATATGATAGTCAGGTAACAAAATGGATGGAGTCAAATTAGAAAAGTTAGCATGTCATCCGGCGAAGTTGGGTACTGCACCAACTGAAGTTTACGGATTAAAACTTCATGATTTCTCGATTTCATGCAAACTGCTGTTACCGGCTTTTATTTCCAAAAACGAATCAGTTGCCTGGACATATTTTATTTGGTATCTTTGAATGTAAGCTTTCATTTTCATCTTACTTTTCTGAGAATTGTTGACCTAGAAATGAATTTCTTTCTGTGATAAACATTCCTCAACATTTTCTGCCGTTGAATTGTTACCTATTCATTATTAATGATGACACCATCTGTTTTCTCTGCTGCTTATTCTCATCCGCGATCTGCACCACACAAGCGCAGGAAATAACATCCAAACTCCTTACAGGAGGAGTAAAGCTCACTACCTCTCGACTGTGAGGTAAACCTGGTAGCCATTATGTAAAATCAATATACCCCCAATAAACTTTATTGAATCACTATCTCCAGACAGTATCTGGACTTTTTTGACGACACTTGTCGGAATTAGTTGTCAAAGAAGTGGTGACAAGAGAGGATGAAGTACTGCAGTCATAGAAGTGGTAATAGTAGTCGTAAGAGAATAGTAGGAATGACATCACAGATCCAAATAGCATTCAAGATGGCGCTCTCCGTGTTGTCCTCAAGTACAGACAAACACCTCAGAACCTTTGACCATCGCGTCCCATCTCGCCCGCCGTCCCCGCCGCGGTCGGTCATTTCATGAGTGAGCTGCTAATAATCACAGGTGACTGGCTTGTCACCTTTTTCACTCCAATGCATCAGCGAAGGCACAGCAGCCATCGAGAGGCCCCTTGGAGGCCATATGGGGAACGCCGGCTGCCTGCAGTCAGCCAGTCTGCCCCTCGATGCTTCTTCTGCTTTCTACTGGTGAAAAGGCATCACTGTAGGCAACTTTGAGCTAGAGACAGAGTGGTATGAAAATTCCCACATTCTCACCATGATCCATACGATCGTGATATTGCTGAAGAAAATGGAGGTCGAAAATACATGCACATACAGTATTGCCTCATACAATCTAAAATCAGTCCATCGATGTATTTTTCCCCATAAGAAATTCAAAAGAATTATTATTAGACAAAAGAAATGAAAACAACCAAAATAATTTGTTTATGCAACAAATGACAATATTCACAATTAAGGCTCCAAATCCTAAAAATAAATTACTCCTCGGGCTTTTTGTCCTCTTAAGTACTTTTATCCAGTTATTAGTAGTCTGTTTTACCTCCAGCATGGAGCTCTGTCTGCTACTTGAGTGGTGAGGTCATGGATACAGCACTTAAAGAGCTAATTCGCCATTTTCTCTCCACATGAAGAATGAGTGATCACAGACTTGCGTTTTCACTCTTGGTAGTAAACAGTAACACTGGTCAATCAACTACTTTTTTTTTTAATCAGAAATGCAAGTAAACTTATCCAAAGGAATTTTGTGGGCTGATTTGAGTATTTTTTTTTCTCTACCTCATCATCATAATAATCATACTAATAATTTGATATCAACAATATAATATGCAATGTAGGAATATATTTTTGTAGATTTTTTTTTCTGAAGAATGTCGATGTCAATTTTAATGCATGGTAAAATTCATCTTGCGCAAGCTTTGATAGATCAAACTTAAAACCAAAATAATAAAATATCTCAAAAATTAGATGTGCTGGAAAAACAGGAAAAAAAACATTTTTTTAAACTAGTTTAAAAAAAATATATGTTTAGGGACACAACGGTAATAACTAATCATTTGTGATTTTATCACAGTTTATCAGTAAACCATTTCAGTCCGAGTTAGTTGGAAGTTGCATTTTATGGTGAGACAATTGTTTCTTTGTAACAAACATTAAACAGCAGCTATTTTTTTCTTTTGTATTATAACTCCAGCTAGAATGGAACCTTTTTTTTTTTTGCGCGCGTCCCCTGATTCGACCCCGGCGTTTCTTACACATGAAACGACGGCGCTCAGTCGGATTGACGGGCGCCTACACAAGAATAACTCACAGCGTCCAGTCGCAGTCAAACAACTCAGCTGTCTCTCTTCATCTCCCTCAACGCCGTTTTTTATGCTCCAGTCACTTTCCTTTAGCTGGCAGACATAAATTGATTTAAAGATGTTCGGTGGGGGGGAAGCAGGGTGGGGAATTTCAGCCCCACAAGGTTTCATATGGGATTTTTTTTCCCCCCACCTAAAAGCGCATTTAACATTTAAAACTTTGTTAAAAATGTATGATCCAAGTGAGTACAGTGCCAAAATCTTGGCTGCCACTAATTTTGTTAACGATCCTTTCCGGAGAAATTTTAAATCATAGAACAGTGATGTAGTTTTCTTGTAATGAAGACTAGACATTAGGTTCATCGGTTCCTTATTAGTCACAACATTAAAAATACTCTATGTATACATTGAAGTTCCTGTTTGTGTTGCAATGAAGAGGATGTGAAGTAACCACAAATATGGTTACTCTGGACAAAAGCAACAAGATTAAGTACGCATCGTTCATGGAGGATTGCTCAGTCCATGTTGACATTACTGTCACATTATATTCTATAAAGTGGCCAAAGTCAAATTATAGGTTATTAATCCTATGAAATAAATGATTAAACAAAACAGACTGTCAAGACAGGACTGCAATGTGCAAGCAACACAATTCCATTTTTTTTTTTTTTGGCACTCAAATGACTCGAGTCTACCCAAGACTACCGGTACCAACTGCGATGTCAATGTCTAGTTTACTTTTGTGTTGTCACAGTCTTTATGCTTGTTGAGTTACATACAGTAATGGCAATGTGGGCATCATTTCATGTGTTGATGAATTTCAATGCAGTCATACGGGATGTGCGTCACATGAAATGGGCATGAAAATTATAGAATGGGTGCTCTGACCTGTCATTTGAATCTTTGCATAGCTTTTTAATTTGTTTCTTTTGTGCCTAAAAGATGAAATTGTCAATCATAATCAATGAAGTATTTTTTTTTTAAAAAGCCGTTTGTTTAATGGCTGTGCTGCACAATGAAGATGAATGTGTGAGTTACTGTCGATTAAAGTGACAGTAGCCAAATAAAATCGCCAGCATCAAAAGAGGGACCGTCAAATCCAATCGGTCCGGACAGACTCTTGTTCTCATATTGTCTCGCTGAACTCAGCCACTGTATCTTTAAAATAACTTCAGGGTTCACTGAGCTCGGTGCAGAGCTTTCTGGTTCACTCAAGCTAACACAGCATGAGCGATTGGCCTTTTTCCTTTTTTTTTCCTTTTTTTAATTTCCAGCCTCGCTTGCTCTTTTGTTTTGTGTTGTACAATGTTCGAGCTCTCGGGCTGCTTGTTGCAGCACAGCAGCACTTCTCCGGTCACGGCGAGGGCGACAGGTATGGCAGCACGGAGGCGACAAGGGTCGAGCGACGTGATGCTAATGCGTGCCGAAATTGCCTCTTATGTCCCGTTCCTAAATTGGAAAAATTGACTTTCCTTGGGAGAGGTGACACAGGCTACACTCTCGGGGAACATTTCAGGGGCTAAGTGGAGGTTTCGCAACACGCCACACAGCAACAGGGCCTGGAGGCCGGGCAAATGTTTCATGAGTAATTTAATATCTGGAACAAGGGAGCTTGGTGCACTCAGGAGCCCAGCTCGACACACTGATCCACATGATGGAGAGAGAAAAAAAAAAAAACGACAAAAAAACAGGACCCAGGAGTGGTTAATGTGCACCATCTCTCCACCAAGGCTGAATGGCGTATACCTGCACAGCTTCAGAGCTCCCCCTGAGGGCCCTCGAAGTGTAGCATCCATTTGGTTTTGCAGCTGCAACTCACACTCAGTAGTTGCAATAGCCTTGCTAAGATGGGAAAACCGGTGTCCTGTAGGTGTTACTCCCATAGAGTATTCCAATAAATGATCATAAATGGTCAGTTAAAACAAAATAAATAAATAAATTAAAAAATAACAAAATAATAATAATAATAATATCCACTTTCTAATACGCTTATTCTCATAAGGGTCGCGGGCATGCTGGAGCCTATCCCAGCTGTCTTCGGGCAGTATAGACGGGGGACACGCTGAACTGGTTGCCAGCCAATCACAGAGCACACATAAACAAGATAAGATAAGAAAACCTTTATTAGTCTCGCAATGGAGAAATTCCCAATTCACAGCAGCAAAGTTATGAAAGGAAGAAGTAGAACAACAAAACTGCTGGAAGGCCAGCCACTCTCGCGGCGCCATCTTGAAGTCAAAATAACAAAAATAACAACACAACACATAGGACACAGACAGTCGTTCAATCTTCACCACTTTCCTGCATACACTTTGTTGAAACAACCATTTCCGCCTACAATCACACCTAGGGACAATTTGGAGTGTTCCATTCACCTGCCGTGCATGTTTTTGGTATGTGGGAGAAAACCGAAGTACCTGGAGAAAACCCACGCAGGCACGGGGAGAACATGTAAACTCCACACAGGAAGGCCGGAGCCGGAATCGAACCCTACACCTCTGAGGCTGATGTGCTAACCAGTTGACCACCGTGTCATACATGAATGAGTATGTATATATGTGTGTGTGTGTGTGTGTGTGTGTGTGTGTGTGTGTGTTAGACTTCTACCACATGCAAATCCCCTAAGCATTTGACTATTTTGAACAGACACAAAGCAATTTAGATGATTACATAAAACCGTTGCGACACATGTGAATTTCAGGACATTTACATCCATGCTAATGTCCAATAAGCCGGTGAAATTCACAGAGAGCGAGAGTGGCATGATACTTTAAAACACGCCTTATACTTTAGTGTATGCTTTAATACATAGACATGCATGTAGGTTTAGGCGTAAGAGCATTTTAGAACATCATGATACTCATTTACTGTAATCAGAAATCTCCCTTCAGTTGAGAGCAATTTTAAACAAAGGGAAGAACTGACAATCTTCGGAGGTTAAAATTTCTATCAACAATTTATAGTGGCTGGGACATTTAATTTTCGACTGCAGACACCATCTAACATTTGTTTGGGAGCAGGCTTTGATTTATGTTAATGCATACAGTAAATGCTGGATATTCTTGATCATGCTGCATTTGCATTATGTTCCTGGCGCACACAGCAATCATATTTCGGGCCTCGGCCGTGGAGAAAATAGGATAAATGTGACACAACATAGCGGGATGGGATTGGCAAATGTGATTGGACGATATTGCCGTGGATGCCAGGCCAGATTTTGACAGTTAAATCCCCCCCCCCCCAAAAAAAAAAAAACAATTCCACAAAGGTCACGGTGTGCAGTAAAACTGGATGAATGCCACAAAACCTGACACACCAAGTAACAAAAGCGGACATTTTGCCGTGTATGTTGGGCGCTTTGCCACAATTTGGTCGCGTTTCAGAGCAAGTTTATTTTGGATGGTAGCCATTTTGTTACATTCAGTCACTGCTTGTCCTGACGTGACTGCCTATGGGCCAGATACAATACGGTGCGTTGCGTTCTATTGAAGTCTGATACACATGGTCAGGGAGGAGGTAGATGTTCTCTGTGGCCACTGCAGTCACGTTCGCTGAAATGGAGGATTTGGGTAATTTTTCACTCCATGTTCAAGTTTTGTAGCTCTCTACAAAACTTGAACCCAGAGGGTGACAAAAATGGGCAAATAGTATGCTGTAGGATTTTTTTCTGACCATATTTTGGTTTCGTAGGTCTTCTCTACAAAAGTTGAATGCGGAATGGGGGAAAAACATGGCAGTATGTTTTGTTTTGAAGGCACATTCTGTTTGCATCTTACATAGTGTTTTTCACTGGATTGTTCATTTATGGCTTAGTGTTTTTCTTTCAAATATTTACCATAACTTTGACTCTACTACAGAATATGCCACTTTCGACGTGTTGGATCGTTGTTAATCAAGGAGTCCCGTATCATACCCAACCATGGGGATAACTGACTGGAAAAACAAAGCACTTAGTTCAGTGTCCAAACAGATCTCCCCGTTGTCATAAAAAAAGTGAATGGGTTTTTTTCAGGTTAGGGGAACTTCGAGAAGTTGAAAGTACTTGTGTTGTCATGTCACCTTTAAGTGTGTTGAGTTGCGTGCCTGTCATGGAAGGCCTGTCAGAAAATAAGTAAGGAATGGGAACCATATGAATGACTAAACAGGCATGAAGCATGAAGAGGCTTTGGCAACAGATGGAATTTGCCCCCGTCGAGGCAACATCCCGTGAAACGCAATTAGTCGTATTCTTCCACGGCGCAGTGACACCAAGGGCGATTCGCTGACCTAGATAGATGGCTGTTGGTTGAGTGCGACGCATCCACATGCCCCTAATGCCCTCGCTAAAAGTGCAAATAGGTCAGAGGTCGAGGAGGAGAAGCGACAAGAAACGAGGTTTTTCACACCACGCAGGCCACAACGCAGGGCTGAATGTTCATGACGATGCCTACGAGTGACCCATCAAAGTCTCTCATACACACACACACACACACACACACACGAAGCGAAAGCATAAGTAACGGTCTCATACTGTATTATTGTAAAGAGGTTATCCTGCCACATCACACATACTGTGTTATCTTTTTGAGTCACATTTCCACCGTGCAATAGCGCTTGGTTCAGTTCACTACACTCCAGTTTTCATTGTACAGGGTCACAAAACTATCTGGACCATACGGCTTCATTTCTTTGGACCATTCTGTAGGCTTACTGGTCACACGAGCACAGTATGGTTTACCACTGCAGGCTGTAGCTCAACAAAAATATCAAATACATAAATTATATATTTTTTCAAATTCCTTTACAAATGTACGATATTTGGTAGGAATTGACAAAAATTTGACGAGTTATACACAGAAATTGGAAATGTTCATTTTAAAAGTACAAAAATAAAAGTTTATATCTTGACAATAGTGTATAATGTTAGACAAAATGGTTTCAGAATTAAATAAAATTTTTCAAATGCAGTACAACTGAAATTAATACTGTATTGTGTGACTTTTGAAAAATATTGAACTTTTTTTTAGCAATATAAAAACATCTAAAACAAAATATTGGTTAACGAAATAAAATAAAATCGAGAGTTAGCTGAAACAACATTTTCCGTTCGTAAAACTAACAAAGTAACAAAGCTCAAATGTCCTTCGTTTTTGACTTTAGCAATTAATTTCATACATGAGTTTTTGGAGTTAATATGGAATTTATTTATTTCACTTTTATTGTTCAGCCATACAGAAGAGGGAAGGTTGAACAGCCATTTGGGAGTGCAGTTTACTTTCATACAAAATACAATACCGCAACATTTGTCGTGACCTTTTTTTTTTTTTGTCCAGCACTCAACAAATACTCAACAAACTAAAACTAATCAAGCTAAACAAAAATGAAGCATTTTGGGGGAAAAATAAAATAACAAAGACTCTCTAATAACAAATTTAAAAAAAGAAAATTCAAAACGAAATAAAAACCATAATAAAAACCCCAAATTATTATCACCTTGCTGTGTATACTGAACAGATTTCCCATTTACTCAACCATTTTCTGAGCATAAAATCATTCCAAACACACAACACACCACTGGATATTCAAGAAAACCTTTTGCCAGATAATTGGGCCTTTGCTGTCTTTGATTGAGTTTGGATGATTATCATTATGTGGTTTCCTCCCACATTCCCAAAACATGTATGGTAGGTTGATTAAATGCTCTAAATTGTCCTGAGCTGTGCTTGTGAGCGTGAATGATTGTTTGTTTGTGCCCCGCGGTTGGCTAGCAAACATTTCAGGGTGTACCTACTCCGCCTCTCGCCCACTGAAAGCTCCAGCACGCCCACAATCCAAGTGAGGATAAATGGTTCAGAGAATGGATGACTACAAAGGTAAGGAGAAGAAAATAAAATAATAATAGCAACAATAGACTAATACAATATAAGATTGGAAAAATATTGGAACATATTAGATGAAAAAATGTGAAAAATACAAAACTACTGGAAAAATATTACACATATCACAAAACAATTCTATTACACCAGACATATTAGAAAATGGTGTAATAGATTTTAAATAAGAACATATAATATTTTTAAGAAACACCAAAATATGAGAAAAAATACCCAAATATTGGAAAAAAACTAACTATCAGACAAAATGAAAGAAAAAAGACAAATATGAAATGGTCAATATCAAAATTACTGCTATCATTAAAATGGAGAAGAATAAATTAAACTTTAAGGTCTTATGATAATCAGACATACCGGTACAATGATAAATCACTTAGTGCTCATTAAATAATTAATGTCCATCGTATCCTGTCAGCAGCCTCACTTATTTTCTCGTTTTCTAATCTCTATTTGCTACATTGTCTGGTTGCAGTTAATTCATAGAAGTTGACCTATATTCATTTTAACAGAACATCTATTCAATACTATGAATATGAAGTTCATTTAAAAAACTGAGCGAAATGGGTAAGTCTCAACTGCACCTTATGTGGTTCCTGTCTATTCACTGGTCAACTGATAAAAAGCATTTTTACTCTGTTGCTCAATTGGGTACATGGCAAGCATAAGGAGAGGTTCACTTTACCTATGTGCATTGTATATGGGTTCACTTCACCTTGTATTACATTGACCTTCATTGAACCAAGATCATAGCAATGTGAGCACAAAAAAAAAACAAAAACAAACGGAGACTCTTTTGACTGAGAGAAAAGATTCCAATGTGTTCCTCATCATCGGGAAATTCCACCTCCTCTGTAGCGATAGCGGAAAGAAAGAAAGAAAGAGAAAAAAAAACTGTGGAACTTGAGGTCTGAGAAGCTAAAGCGTGTTTGCCCTAATAACAGGGCTTCAACTGCACTGCTAGTTATATTATCCTGTCTGACCTTCAATGGATACCCGAGAGCGTTTGCGGAGTTCCAAAAAAGCAAATGAGAAAAAGATGGAGGATTACAGTGCTGTTGTAATTTGTATGACACATGGCAACATATTTTCTTTGAGGTGCCTTGATCATTTCCCACTTTCGCTCTCTGCTCCAACATGGCTGCTCACTCACCACGGGTGGAATGGTTCAGAGTGTCCTTTTTGCGCTTTTGCTTTGACTATAAACCTCTAACTCCTGACGTACACATGACCACAATCTACCAGAGTTTGCAATTCTCAGAAATGGCATGTGAATGCCAACAAATGCCATTCCGGAGCCAACAACTGTACTGAATTCAGAACCAAAACATTGGTCAATACAAGGCGGTTGTATTTAGTGTCTGCGTTCTACCATATCACATCGAGGCACTTTTTTATGTGGATCAAATGTCGGGGACAGAACACAACACACGGCAAGCGGGCACTTGTGCTACATTCAAAGCTACTGGAAAGAGTTGGAAATAGGCCACCCAAAACGTTATAGCTGCTGACAGTGATAAGATAATATTTGCTTTGTTTGTGAGATTATTTTATTGTTTTTGTCAGCTTTTAAAAAATATATAAACTAGTACTGTCAAACATAAGTTACATAGATTTGGTGCTGCGCACCAATTTCCAGTAGTGAACTAATTAATTACTTCTTCACAGTGGCGGACCCTGAGGGCCAGCAAGGCCTTCTCTGCTGGCCTAAACATTCTCAGAAAAGTAAATTTACTTTTATGTATTTTATGTGATTTTATAATTTATGTTATTTTACTTTAATAAATATGTAAACAAAATTATTCTCTGTATTCTTTACATCATATTATTTCCACTTAGTTGAGTGGCTGTTATTTTAAATAACATTGAAAGCCACTCGATAAATAACTTATTTATTATGGTAGAGTTTTTAACCAATCATATTTCAGCTAGCTTGCATTGCCAGGTAAATTAAACTTGCTCGGGGCCTTCAGATTAAACAGAGCAGGCCCCTGTGCACTGTAAGTGAACGGGCACAGTC
>NW_017805002.1:1324619-1365337 GCF_001891065.2 Hippocampus comes
GAAACTGCGACATTGCGCAATTTATTGGACAGACTTGTTTAAGATCACATAGCGTAATTTGGGTGGCATTTTATTTCGTATTTTTAAATCATCTTTTTATTTTTGACTATTTGTAAATGTAGTTTCCTGCTCTTAATTGTGAATGCATACTTGATGGTTTTAAATGCTCCTGAAATTAAGTGCTGCTTGACGAGCCTATATTGTGTATGTATGTGACGTCACTGAAGGCCTAAGGTTGAAATGCACGGCCCGCCACTGCTTCTTCAGCAGAGGTAAAAGCAACATGTCAACCCAAACGACTTCTCTCTCTATTCCCTCAAGTGACAGAGTAAGTGAATGTTGTTACACAAGTGTTCATAATATTGAGGAACTACCTTCGTTAAACTGGTCTCCTTTGAGTATCGGTAGCAGAAAGACGGCAGAGCCGCCTGTAGGCGAGGTGCGCTCTATGTAATATAATTAGTGATGACTTCACCCACAATTACATTTTAAAAAATATTTTGATGTGATCGAACATATTTTTTTTGGGGGGGGGGCATATTGTTGAAATTAAAAGTGGATTTTCGAAATAATGAACACTGAAATATCAACAAAGGTTTACACACTGTCCCTTTAATTATCAAGGCTAATTTTCACCATAGCTTGCTAGCTTGTTCGATGCCAGCGGCACATACATGGACACATTTACTGTTCATTCCTAGCAACAAACAACACCTAGTAACATGTATTGTTCTCAGCGTACATACTTCATGCGAACATGCGTTCATAGCATCAATTCATAATACATTTAAGGGGGAAGCCAAGTGAAAATGTTTTTTTACAATAATATGTTCCATTCTATGGGCCCCCCCAGTCTAAACATGTCATTCTGATTCCTTTTGTCATTTTCATCCACCTCAGGAGCAGCCATTTTGCCTCTTGCTGTCAACTACAGGTAATTGGTTGTTACCTGAGCCCTGAGCAACAGTGATGTCATTTTCATTTGACAGCAAATGGTAAAATGGCTGCGCCACCCGAGATGGATTAAAAACAAGTGGATTTTGCTGGTTAATGCATATTCCAAAAATTCTGTATTAATCATAATACAGTACATTGTTTATACTATTGTAAAGAAAAGTTTTGTGTTGACTTACCTTTAATAAGTTTTAGCCTAGTTTCACTTACCATGTGTAAATAGAGGAGGTGGAAAACGGTGCTGACTTGTCTCTCTCAAACTGAAGAAGTGCAGGTGTGAGGGCGGAGCTTAATTAATCATAGCCCTGCAGAGTTTTTCTAACTGTCAGAATAACTCTTCAGAGATGCAATTAATTACAAAGAGTACGGGCTCAACCGTGAAATTTACGCACTATAATTTTTTTCTTTGCAGAAACAAAAAGGTTTACCCCACTATACTTTCTGCTCTGTGTCACGGTCTGAATTGTGAATATCCTGGATCACATTAATGATCCTCAAATAACTGCTTTAAACTTTTTTATCTTCCTACAGCTTGAACATTTTATTTCTGCATGTGGAGACTTGCTCAGTGCAGGGGGCATAACTTCTCTTGGGATATTGTGCTCGATGGTTTTGGTGCATAAAAAAAATAATAACAATAAGGTTAAAGAATGTCAACGTGGCGCTTCCATTTTTCTGTTTGCGGCCCTCAGAGGAAGTTGGCAAATTGGATGACATCATTGTAAGGTTTATAGTATCAACTTAATTTCCCAGCAATGTGCGTATGGCTCTCATTCTGTGAAGATATTTGAACACAGAGGATTTTTTTGACACCTTTAAATGTATTTGCCTCAGACGTAGGCCTCCCCCAACAGTCCTATTGTTAGAAATACTCAGAAGCACCTCTCTCCTGCCGCAGAAAATTTAAAAACGTTGATGCAACTCTGGCATCATCTAGTGGCGATGACATGACACTGCTATGTCAGTTACTTTCTTCAAGTTTAATTTTTCAATCACTTTTATACAAATAGTTGGGTCTCTGGCGCGCCAGACCACCCAACATGAATGACGTGAATGAAAACAACCCAAGTAAATAGCTTTCCATCTGCCAAGTTTCAAATGTTGCCAAATTGTGACTAATGGGTTGTTTTTGCATAAAAGTTTACAGTATTTGCCTGTGACCTGGCAATCTGACAAGCTTCAAAGCCGCTTTCCAGCAACGACCAGTCGACATAAAAGTACGAGGATCTCAAAGTTGTTGATAGCTTCTGATAAACGGCATGGGAATGTTCAGCTAAGTTGCTGCTGTGAGGCCCCCCTACGCTAATTGACAATTGTATGTTTGAGGCTTGTTGAAAACTCACAACCTTCACCGCTAAAAATAGAGATTATGCTTTTACTTCATCTTTGTGGTTCGGACTGTGGGCGTTTTCCCTGTCACAATCCTCTTCTACCGCCAGTCCCGGTCACCATTATAATGGAAGCCGAACTCTGCATTGGCCCCGCAGCAGAAGGTTGGAGGGCTGACGGTGGAGAAACGGCAGCTCAAATGAGCGAAAAGTCTCCTATGCTTCTTTAAACCGATGGATGTTTTGACAAACGCACGTTACAAACATGTCAAGGAACTATTTTCAATTTCAAAATGTAGACCACGCCTCCTTTCGTACTTGACCGGCTTTTACTGAACACATTGCATTTACACATGTGGAACTCTATTTGGCTGTTTGACAAGTTCGTTAACTATCAAAAAAGGGGCTTTATTATTTTCGGTGAAAAAAAATCTCTAGGAAAAAAAAGCAATGGAAAGAAGCATTTTATCGACACGAACACAGAAATGACACACGACTACTTTCAAGCCATTAGTTATGACGTCGAAAATACTAGGATGAAGTGAGATGAGAATAAAACATGGAAATGAAGAACTTAATGAAGGCTCTTGGGAATTTGTCAATAGAATATACAAGATGCCTCTGCTTGGTCATCATCTGCCATTTAAATAAAAAGCTATATATTGTTTGTGGAGGGAAGATTCATCGATCCACTGCTGCATTTCTTTTTTCTTTTGGTCCACTAGAGGTCAGTATTTCCTGCTTCAAGAACTTCAGTGATGAATCACTCGTGTATTAGTCATTTGCAATCAAGTACAGTACTGTATTTTTTATTTATTTTTTTTGCTTTTGTTTTATTTGTTTTGGTGTGTTTAATTTCCATGTGCTGTTGTGTTTAATTATTTGTTTTTGTAATTTTTGATTTGGTGTTTATTTGTTTTTGTTGTTCCGTTTTGTTTTTCATTATAACCTTTATTTAACCAGGTAGGTCAGTTGAGAACCATTTTTAATTTACAATGACGTCCTTTTTTAATATTTCATATATTCTTTTAATATTTTATATACTGTAGGTTTTTTTTCATGTAATTTTCATGTTTTTTAAAATTTGCTGTTGTGATTGGTTTTCTCAGGTTATTTTTTATTTTTACTATTTATTCATTTTTTGCCATTTTGTTTGGCTTTTTTTTTCTTGTGTATTGCAGTTCCAGGCCACCGTACGTAGCATATGCTCAACACAGACTGAACACGGGCAAACTTCACAATTGTACACAGACCAAGTGGGGGAGTGAATTTACACAGTCCAGGACATGAGAACAATCTTGTGCAATACTTGAAATACAGTACTGCCATCATATTCCTGTAATATTTGTCATTTTTCATGGAGGATAAAGAATATATGCATGTGTTTTGTTATATTTTGTTACTGTTAGCATTAGCATGTCAATTGCATTTTCCATAATATGCTAGCATTATACTCACAGGCCATTCTTCAGTCAATGTTGTTTGGTTGTTTTAAATTTGAAATGTGTAATTCTCTGTGTTTTGTGTTTATTTGGACAGTAAACTTCAACAAGGAGTGGCCTTAACCAGCTTGAAGTCTCTTTTTTGAAGAATTGTTCATTATCCACCAAAATGCTGCTGGTTGTGAAGTGAGTTGAGTTCACTGTCACAATACAACCTTCATATCTCAATGAAGTTACTCCCAAGCCAAAGCAAAAAAAAAGTCAGTATGACGGTTTGTCTCTTATAAACATCGCCTGTCAGATCACACGAATGTCAAGGCACCACTTATTGCTATCTGGAGTGTGAAAATGTTTGTCTCGCCTGTTTTTATTTTCTGAGGCGAGGTCATGAAAAGAACTGTAGGCAGCTGCTGTCATTTGTTGCTCAACAAAAGCAAAGCATTGAAACATTTCAAGTTGCTTTGTCCTCCTAATGCAAGGATTACCGTCAAGTGAGTTCGTGGAATAATGGAAAAGGTTTTACGCCGATACATATATAGTAGGGGAGCATACATTATGAGACATTAATTAAATGGAGATAGCATCAGCATGGAGACGATGAAGTGAGGAGAAAAAGTTATTGCACTTGGCCCATGACACGTGTAAATTGTATGCATGGAATAAATAATGACCCTGTGAGAATGTTGAACTGAATAAACTATCAGGTTCATTGCATCACACGTATGCATGCAAACGCACACACATTAGAGTGGACAGATCTTGCACGTGAGAGCCATTGAACGCGACAGCTTGAGTTAAGCCCGAGCCTCTGCACATGAAGCTGCCGCGTGCACTTAAGTGTGTAGCCTGCATATTAATTCTCTGGTGAAAGTGCAGGAGAAAAGTCAATTAGTTTTTTGTCGATTAAATTCACAGCGCCACGCTACTAAAATGACTCCAGTCATGGCTCCGTGGCGCGTTGGTCACGAATGTGGCTGTTGCAATCTGAGGCCGACAAACTGACCCTGCATGCGTCGGTCTGACCTGATGTTGGGTCTACGGAAAATTCTGCATGGACATCTTGATAAAAACATCAAACCTAAGTTTAAAACTCTTCTTTGAAATCCTAACTTGTCTTTGAGACCCTAACCCAGGTTTAAGTCCCTACTTTGGCACCCTAATTTGAAACCCCAATCTTGATTTGAAACCCTAATTTAAATGCTGAACCTTGGTTTGAACTCGACTTTGGGACACCAAACCAGGCTTGAAACCCTATTTGGGAACCATACATGCTTAGCTTGGAACACAACTTAGAGACTATAAAGCACAGGTTTCAAAGCCAAGGCCCGGGGGCCAGATCTGGCTCGCCACATCATTTTATGTGGCCCGCGAAAGCAAATCAAGCACGTCAAGTTCCATGATGCTTGCTAAAGTCTTACCCAAAATTTGTCATACGTAATCCACAATAACAGTCATTATTCTTGACTTCTGATTTTAAAACTAGTTATCCATCAATTTGTTGTGCGCTGTGCATGTAATATGTGGAGGTGATTAAACATTTATATGGTTTCCCAAAATTCATAACAGCCCTCCAAGTGAAACCGTAACTACGGTGTGGCCCGCGACAAAAACGAATTTGACACCCCGGCTCTAAAGCAAACGTAGAACACAAATTCTTAATCCTAATTTGGAACCTTAAATTTAGTTTAAAACCCAAACTCAGACATGAAACTCTAATTTGAAACCCCAACTCTATTTGTCTTGAATCCCAAGTTTGAAACCCTTCTTTAAAACTCTAACTGTGGTTTGAAAACCAAGTTTGAAACGATAACCAATATTTGAGATCCTAACGGAGGAAAATAGTATTTTGAAACCATTGTTTGAAACTCAAGTCAGGTCTCTTAAACCACATTGTAAACCCAAACTCAAAATGTGAGCCCGAAACTGAAACCCTGTTTTGACACTCTAACCCTGGCTTGAAACCCTACTATTAAAAAAAACTTTGGTAGAGTACCCTCTAGTGTTTAAGTGTGTGGGTAAGTATGACTCCAGACTGTGAGACACAAGACTCTCTGATCTGAGGAATCCAAGCTTCCCTGGCATATGTTTTGCAGTACACCACAAAGCAAATTCACATCATTACCATAATCTCTGTCCGGCTGGTAAACTGCGTGTGAGTGCGTGTTTTTTTTTTCATTCAGTCAGCTTGTCATCCCAAAATATAAAGTGAAAAGGCACACACACACACACACACACACACACGCACGCACGCACGCACGCACGCACACACACACACACACACACACACACACACACACACACACACACACACACACACACACACACAGTAAAGTGCAATGACAGATGTGGCCATTGGCTGTGCTGCTTAATCCAGAATGCTGGGTTTGATACGAGTCGGATTTAGTCATAACTATGATACCAACATCTGTCAGGCGAACATCCCGAGCTCCCAAACTCGGAGCTGAAGCAAAGCGGAAGATTTTTATTTTATTTTATTTTATTTTTTTTAACCACGTCTCCGTTTCAATAAAGACCCAAAAGAAGCGTCACCGATAGATCCTGAGGTAAGTGGACAAGGAGCGAATGACCATGGGGCATCTCGTGGCCTAAAAAAAAAAGCCGTTTGACTCATTACGGGGCTTATATAATGTGCTTGTGTGCAGTCCTGCCTATAATAATGCTGGGACACTGGCTGTCACGTCAAAGCGTTGGTTATTATTGCTTCATTGGAATTTACGAGTATATCGAGAAGATTGATGAGTGTGTGTCTAGAAGCCACACACTGTAAAAAAAAAAAAAAAAAACGATTTGGGAGTGTGTTAAATATTACCCATCATGAAAATTATGTAAAATTTACCTAATTATTTTAGGCAGTCAGTCTTTAAAAAAAAAAAAAGTAATTTATACCGACACTCAGTGGTGTGGTTAGGCCTATTTTAAGGGGCTGAAGCCTCCCTAGAATGTTCTTGAGCCCCCCCTGGTTGCGACACAGCGCACGGACCTGCCTCGCCCCCGAGTCATCTGAAAATTTGGTAACAGAATGTAGGCTGCATTGTAATTTCCATGGGGCAATGGTCTAGTTCAGCATTTTTATGATTTGATAGATTCTGGGCGTTTCTGGCCTCGCCCCACAGCACATCTGCAAATTTGGATTAAAAAATTAGGCCATATTTTGGTTTGGCGAAAATGAGGTTTATTTTGCTGTGCAGGTGGTCGAACGTAATTTTAGTGTATTTGATCAACATATTCGGCACTCTGCGGATTTGCGTGTTGGACATCATGGTATTTGTTTCATAAATATGACACCAGCGTGGGACAATCACTCTGAGTGGATTCACCATCATTTCATAGCTTTTGAATTAATGTCCTCATTTCTCAAAATATATGATTCAAATCTACCCAATTCAAGTGGCTGCAAATTGTTACCCTACATTTATTGAGTAGATTTCATGGGTTGATCTTTTTACAGTGCAAGTTTAATATGATGCTGGGCTGAATTATTACATAACTCCTCATATCAATTGACCGATGCTCATTGTGGCCACATCAAAGGCAAGATTTCCGACACAAGCTATAAATATTTAATGGTGCATTAAAGTTGAATGATACTTTAGGTCATTGGGTTTGTGGATCATCATTGTACTGCAAAGGATGAGAAGAATAATTCTAGTGTACTTCCTAATAATCCCTAATACAGTGATTCTCAAACGATTTACACCAACTACCACCTAAAAACAAACAGTTGGATGGATGGATGGATGGATGGATGTTGCACTATGGTTCATTATTTTTTTTCAACAAATCAGTACTTTAGATTGTATGTAAACACTCAGATCAACATTCAGGTCAATTCACCCTACCATTGCTTGCAAACATTGGGCTACAAATTATGTTGAACGACTCAGTTGATTAAATGGTTAGAATACAGTAAATGATTCAAGTGCATAAAATTAAATAAAATCGCCAAACATGGCCTATTTGGCCCATTTTTTTTTGGGCCGTGTTTGTTTGACCAATGTTTGAAGAACCATAATTGGCAGATTTAATCGGTCGGGTCCCACTGCAATACTGTTAACTAAAATACAGTTAAGCTACTCTTCTTTCGATACTTGAAAGATGATACAGCGTCCTACTGGATATAAGTAGCAATATGTTGGTAAATTTAAAAAAAAAAAAAAAAGAAAAGACAAGACAAGAGAACGCGAAACACGTTGATCTGCAATAATAGTTTTAGATCATCTGGGGTTTTGATACATAATTAATATGGCTTATGGGGATTGATCTGATATGCTGTCATGTGTTAAATAGCATTGTAGTCTAAGATTTCTGCATTTCTTTTGTGATATTTTCAGTGAAAGTATCTGTCAGCATTATCTCTAGCGTGCATTTATTTTTTTTCAGCAATCAAATAAATGGTCATTGAAAGTGAAAATGTAATAATGGGCCATATTGTTTCATATTGCAATAATTGGAATATGTTGTAGAGCTGCATGTGACTGCCTTATTAGAAACAGGATGTGTTTCAGAAATCGCTTCTTTAATTTTTTGATGGATATTTTTGTGTGTGTGTGTGTAAAGCACATAAGATCCTCACTGTTATTTTTTACACTGGGACATATTTACTATGGACTGAATTATCACACTCTCTGCTTATGTAGTTGCATCAACTGATCCGGTTGGGTTTTTTTCCGTACCTGTTGTTACCGAGTTATAGTTTATATCTAGATGACGTAGGAGTGAGGTGGCGCTCACTAGCTGGTGCGCGATAGTGTGAATATCGGCATGTTGCACAAATACAGAATGTGAATACGAATACATTTGCAAATGCAAATGAGGCCCCATTTGTGTGTTTTTGTGTCAGGTCACAGCCGGTGAGTTGGAAGCATGGGCAAGGCCGGGAGTAAAGTCCTCAGGGAGGCCACCATGGATGGGCTTCAAGTGCAGGTGAAAAGGCGTGCATGTGCACGTGTGTGTGTGTGTGTGTGTGTGTGTGTGTGTGTGTGTGTGTGTGTGTGTGTGTGTGTGTGTGTGTGTGTGTGCGCGCGCTTTGTCACAGGTTATATAACCCGGATCAGCACCTGCACACAATCCTTTTGGGAGTGAGCTTTTCCACAAACCACTCACATATTGTGATAAAGCCCCAGCCAAACCTCAGGAACAGAAAATTCAATATAGTACTGAGATTTTTCAACACAGATATCCCTTTTGTTGATTGATTATATGATGGAGCCACGTGTATTTTTTTCATTCAAAACTGCAAGAATAAGGCCACAAAAGTCATCTTTAAGGAAGATATGTTCATTGCAACCCGCGGTCCTAATTTAAATCTGGATTAGCGACATGAATAATAGGAATCCCTCAGTGACAACCATCTGCCCATTTGTATTGTTAGGATGCCATTGTTTGATCATAACTCAGTATGTATTGACTTCAAGATGGCGCCTCGAGAGTGGCTGCCTTTCCAGCAGCTCCTATATTTTGTTGTTCTACTTCTTCCATTCATAACTTTGCTGCTGTCAATTGGGAATTTCTCCATTGCGAGACTAATAAAGGATTTCTTATCTTCTTATCTTATATAAGGCGTAGTAGCCCTTGATGGCTTTGCTGTATCCGGCAAAGACTCTCTGGCATTTGACACTTGGTATCTGGCTTTGAGACATGAATAAGGTGAATTCATCAGCACCTGTCACATCTGTCACAGCTCCAGTAGTCAGCCACGCCCACCCCTGGCCGGCCACCTATTTTGGAATCTGCCAATGAGTCACTAATTGTTTGGCTGCATGCTGCTGCAAGTCGATTCAGCATCAATATATATCCATCCATTTTCCAATCCGCTTTATCCTCACAAGGGTGTGGGGGGTACTGGAGCCCATCCGAGCGATGTTCGGGCAGTAGGCGTGGGACACCCTGAAACGGTTGCCAGCCAATCGCAGGGCACACAGAGACGAACAACCATCCGCGCTCACACTCACACCTTGGGACAATTTAGAGTGTTCAATCAGCCTGCCATGCATGTTTTTGGAATGTGGGACGAAACTGGAGTACCCGGAGAAAACCCACGAAGGCCCGGGGAGTTTATGCAAACTCCACACAGGAAGCAATTATTTTGTAAACTGTCAAACGTGGCTATGTATTGGTTTGCAATGTCAAAGGAAGAAAGACTCAAATATCTGTTAAGAAGCCATTTTAGTTGGCTCAGTTTCTGTTACGTGCATGAATGCTACGTGAGGGGATTTACTTTGTTTGATTTACTGTATTTGTGAATGTCTGCCATCTGCTCATTTTTCTTTTTTATCAGCCCACAAAGGCTGGGCGCTTTTAATTGTGCCTGGGCTGGCATGCAATAAGGAAAAAAACTAAACTAAATTGTCAAGTGGTTTGATTCTGACTGAATGCAAAGGGTAGGACTATGCTGCATCCGGCACAGGGTATCATGAATCTGTGGAGGCTACGGAGAAATATGAACCCAGTCGGGCTCTGAGCTCTGGCGACTTGGGTCACTTCGTCAGGCCCAGGGTTCAAAACAACATGGTGAAGCTGGATTTAGCTCTTATGCTGCACACAAATTGAATAAACTGCCAACAGAAGTGAAGTCAGCCCCTAGTTTAAATACAGTACTTCAAAAGGTTTTTTTTTTCCAGACTTCGCCTTGTCGTCAAAACATTTTTAAACATAGTTTATCTTTTAGTTATTTCTTAACATTGCTTGTAAATATGTGCAGCAATATTTTCTGCTGACGTGTTGACAAATGCTGCTTCTGAATGTTGTTAAACTGTAGCGTTTGTAAATTCTTGTTGGCGTTCTGTCTTTGCTTGTGTGAAGCACATTGAGTTCCTTGGGTATGAAATGTGCTAGATGAAGTTGCCTTGTCTCGATTTCCTCATTTGAACCACAATGGCCACACCGCAGCGACATACAGGTATAGAGACCCAACCCAGGGGCTTAATGCTGCGTCGTCTGGGGCAACATCCCACCACCGACCATCTCGCGGGATACCCTCGGCATAATGGACTGAAGCAAAGTGATTCACAGGGATTAGGGATTAAAATCCACCCACCCACACCCACCCCCAGCCGACTGCTTTGGTGGAGTAAATCTGGGGATTATGATGTCAACAGGCTAGAGCTACAGGAGAGGAAATTGAATTGTGTTGGGGAAAGAGTGGCACCGGTGGTCAGATTACAGTGCGGTGCTAGCAAAAAGCAGACATGGCGGTTCGCTTTTGTGCCATTTGTCAACATGTGACATGCCTTCGCTCTTGGAAATAATGCGGAATGATGTTTAGGTGACTGATTGGGTGGTAAGAAGATTGCTGTGTCACTGTTAATCTCGGCCGTCCTGTTCTGGGGGTGAGTATTATGTGGAGTGCCAAGGGGATCACTTGTGTTTTGGATTCGAGTCATTTTTGAGCAAAATTTTTATGAATGAGTGATGTGTGTTTCGATTCAAGACAGCTCCTCCAGCCGCCGCAGCCGCCGTCCCTCCGGCTCCTCCTCCTCCTCCTGCTCCCACTATCCAGTTCCAAGGAATCACAAAAACCAAGAAAATGAAGGTGAAATGGACCCAAGTGGGTTTGGTGTTCTTCCTCGTGCTGTCTATGGTGATGACGGGATGCTTCTTCTGGCAATATCAGCTTCCAAAGCTGCAGCCAGGTGAGTGCTTTTTCAGCCTTTCGGACAGGTTTTGGAGTCCTCAAACTGTTTCCAACAGTCAAAACCAAAAAAAAAAAAAAAAAAAATGGAGGGAGCTATCATATTATCGAGAATTTACTTTTTGATGGCTTGTGTACAAATAGTTGGGTCTCCGGAGTGCATGCCCAGATTGCCCACCCATCAAATGTGAAATTACATAAGTACTGTAAGGCATTCCTCAGCTAACTCAGGACTTGATGATGAAAAACTGAACTTGGTTTATTTGATGCTTTCGGATGGTTTTAGAGTGTTCAAACCGTTGCCAACTGTCAAAACTAATCAAAAAGTCAGTACACCGGACCAGGAATGTCAATGCTAAAAATAAAGCTGTGTGCCTCTTTTAAAGGTGAAATACAGAAAAATTGCTTGCCTGTTTACAAATAGTAGGGCTGTTTTCTTTAAAAGAAACATTTTCATGTGAGAAAATATTGAAACATCTTAAGATTTGTCCATATTACCTCTTAAATTGACTTTTCAAACAATAAATAGCACTGAATGTCTTGTCAGCTTTAGATTGGGTTTTGCTTGTGAAAACTACATCTCTACAAATTAGGAGTGTAACTCACACAAAAACCAGAGAGTTGTCCATTGAGGGGAAGTAAGCATTTGTCTCATGTCACTTTCATCTTCATTTGCACTAAAGGTAGTCGCGCACTTTCGAGCTGTTGCCAACTCTCTAAACAATTCAAGAAGCTAAACATTCAACAAACAATTCAAGAAGTTTGTCGACTAGATTGCTAATGATAAAATCGTCAATTTGAGAAGGGTGTGCCTAACTAAATCAAATTAAACGAAACTAAATTACACAACCAAGTAAATCTTTGTTCTATCTGAAGTAAGCCGTGATGTATATTGCCAAATTGTAACATCAGAATTACTTTGATTTAGCAATGTGTCCTCTGCATTGTCAGAATGCACAGATCCGTCCTCTAATTGACACGTGTTATTTGGCAGGTGGGTGTGGAAGTGTGCACCTGGAAAGTATGCAGGATCGCAAGGTTTTAGACATTTTTAAAAATCTTTATTTTTCCCCAAAAAGGCAGAGCCTGCTTGAGACACAGAGTTGAAGACTGCTGTTGTTCCATTTTTTGAGACCCCGTGTTTAAAAAATGTGGCATAGTATCAAATTTGACAGCACGATACCGGGGAACCTTAGTACCAGTCTACCATACAACTTGCTTTTTTTTTTTTTTCGTTCCTTATTTTTGGGGGGATTAGGGGTTGTGTAACATGGGCACAGCTATGTTTATTCACACCTAGGGCTACTGCTCCCTACTCATTCTCTCGCTAACCTCTAAATGGGGCCACGCAATGCGACACAAGTGGCTGTTTCTTTTTGTTTTCCTTTTTACCATTTTACATGATCAAAATTGCAATTCTTAGTTAACATTTTGTCCATTCAGTTTTAGCTCTGGATATTAGAGTTTCTCGAATGCATTGCAAATGACAAATATCAGATTCGTAACTGTGAATAGAACTCCACATGTATTTGCCAAGCATGGCCTCCGTGTGAAAAGATGAGCGCCACATGTCACAATGCAATGTTCTCATTTTCACATTCAAAATGCAAATTATAGTTTGAGCATTGACATATTATGCAAGCACGACGGGGAAAGAATTGATGTCCTCCGATTGCCGCAGCATATGGAATTGATTTTTCTCAGTTGTCAGGTGAAGTGTACCTACATGCTCCCTATAGTCATTGTCTTCTCCCACTTGTTCTCGATTTCCATTTTGACGGCCAGATGAAGGGCTGGGTGACAATGCCAAATCCGAGATGAGGTGTCCTCGCTTTCCTGAGCCTGTTCCGCTACAGCATCCCATTCCTGCTCTGAAAGAGGCACTGGAAAAGGTACAAGAGTGAGACATTCAAGTCAGTGGGTGTATCTGTGTTCGATGTACAGTAAATATTCTCTAGTGCGGACTCGTGTTTGCGCTGTCCAATTTGTCCTGATAACAGAAATTCCTCATTTGGGAAATGAGCATGGTACATGTCCTTTATGAACCTGCAAGTATGTTGACAAAATGCACGTGTAACAACACAATCAATAAAATACAAAAATATACTCTCCAAAAACTGTTTATATAACAAAAACTGCAATACAGGTGTATCCAAAAAAAATCACAACAGTAAAATACGTACAGTATTTTAATGTTTATTTTTTTTCTGTCTTGGGAAAAAAATGTGTCTATTTTGGATTGTTTTGTTGGATGCATTCTTTGGTTTATGACAATGTTTGCCTGCGTGTCATACAGTTTTCTTGCTAGTTGCAAGCAACTGTCCCGTTGATCACCGATGTCTGGTAATTCTTGTGCATACTGATGGATTTGTTGCCATTTGCATTGCTTCCTCGCTGGATGGTGGCTTGTCATCAGGAGTTGAATCGATGCCTTGTTTTTTAAAGTTTCGTAGATTTGCGTCTTTCCGACTCCAAGTGTCTGCTGGATGCTTTTAACTTTGTGTCCAGCCTCGCTCAAACGGATGCATTTCACTCGCTCCGCTCCAGTCATTACAGTTCTTCTACGTTTCGATGCCATGATCTACACGACGTTAGTGAATAAAGTTAAAATCTTTCGCAATTGCAGTCAAACGCACGCCAATAAAAACTCACTTACACGTCGTCGTTTCGAATCTCGAAAAACACGAAGTGAAAATGTGTCTCAGCGTCGTCGTTCCATAGCATCGGGTGGGCGTTGTGTATTTAAGCTCCCGCGGCATGACGTTTCAATCCGGGTTACGGGTAGTGGAATTTCCGCTTACGTAAGTTCCGGTAACATGTAATATCGTAGTCAAAATGTTAATGCACAGGTTTTTGTTCCGGGTGAAGGAAATTCCTTTTCTTAGAATTCTGGGGATGGGAATATTTACTGTACAGTACAGATGCACTGCTAATCCTGAGGCGATATAGAGCACGGAAAAAGATTGAACATGGGGGGCGCGTGTGATCCCAGGGAACGCGCTTTGCAACTACACATCCACGACAGTAGGTGGCAGTGGCACTGTTTATTTTATTTTTTATTTTTATTTTTAGTCCAGGAAAATTAATGCTCTTCAAATATATATATATATCGCGGCAGAGAGTTGGAGGTGCCAAATGTTTTCTTCTTCCTTGGGGGTGGCTAAATGTTTTCTTTGACTTAGGGAGAGCATAACAAACAATAATTGAGAAGCACTGGATTCAAGGGACAAGAATCTACCATTTGCATTTTTGGCGTAAGAGAAATAAAAAATAAATTCAAAGAAGTGGAGGAGAGTCTTTTTTTGTTTGTCACTTTAGTTAGTAGCCAACTTTCCCATTCCTGTGGGATATCGTAATACATTCATTCAGATGGTAAGAAACCTCCATTTGCATGGAGCAGCATGGGTCATTGTGGCAGCAAAAAGGGAAAATAAATGTTATGAATCTGAAAATCTTCTAGAGTGTTATATTTTTGTTTGTTTGTCCGTTTGATAGTTTGCGGGTTACTTTCATTTTCACTGGATTCTTGGATTGGAGGGACAGGTCTATACCATTTGAATGTTAAGGTGAGGGGACGCTTAAATTGTGACAGGAGATAATAATAATTATAATAATAATAATAATACATTTCATTTATAATACACTTAGTGAAATCTCAAAATGCTATATTTCGTAAACAAAAAAACTGATTTCAACAAAATATAGCAGTCTAACATAGCTTTGCAATAAATAAGGGGAAATAAATGAACAGAAGTAGAAAACATTTCAGAACGCTGTATTTTTCTTTGTTTTCCCATTGCATTCATGTTGGATAGCGAAAGATGCATAGATGCTGTTATCTTTTGCATTATGAGACAGAAAACGTTACGTAGCTGTCATTAAAGTGTCTTGTAGATGAGCACAATATGGGTCTGAGCTGTAAATGTTGAAAAAAAATCCTGCCAAAAAGCAAAACTGAATTGAGGAGGGAAAAAAAAGAAAAAGCAAAACTGAAATTGAGGAGGAAAAAATAATAAAAAGTGCTTTCTCACCAGCACAGTCGAAACAACATTTCCCATGTGCTTCCCTCAAGGAAAAAGAACATCCGTTCATTACTTCTTTGCATGTTTACTGCCAGCCGAGCGAGACGCGACAGAACATATGGAAGCCTATGACATCATTGTGAAGGTTTCAGGACGCACTGGTTGACTTGACAGACGCTTGAACATATGCTGCTTTAAGAAGCGTTGGCCAGTGGTCATTCCAACATGCATTGAAGTTGGGGGTTTTTTCCATCCCTGAATGTGTTGTCTGTTGCCCCTGCAGGTGGACATTTTGCTTCGCCAGAGCATCAATCCAGTTAGTCTCCCAGCTCTCTCCGCCATAGTCATCCTGAACGACACCGTTTTATGGACCGGCAATTTTGGCAAAAGGAACAGCTCAGATGCATTCTCAGGACCCCCCAATGAGTACACCATCTACAGGTGATTTAACAATATAATTTTGTTTCTACATTTATTTTTTATTGTTTGTTTATTTGTTCATGGAAGCATATGCATTCCAGGGGAAAAGCTTCACAATGTAGCAACGTGCAAGTATCTTGGCGACCTACTTGGAGCAAATCTCATTAACAGGAGTTCATAGGGAAACAAATTCCCTGGAATTTGCTCAAAGTGACTCCTTCAAACAACCATGAACCCCCTTTCCAGCTCATTTTTGGGTGTTTGCTTCCTTAAGGCTTTTCTATCTGTCCCGTTATAATCAACAAAACAAACAAAATGATCCCGCATGAATGGGAATGTAGCCTGCTAACTAAAGTGACAAACAAACAAAATATTTTTTTCCACTTCTGTGAAATTATTTTCAATTTTTCCTACGGTGGAATCGTCGTTGACTGGTTAGCACATTTTCCCCATGCCTGCATGGGTTTTCTCCGGGTACTCCGGTTTCCTCCCGCATTCCAAAAATATGCATGGCAGGTTAATGGAATACTCCAAATTGTCCCTAGGTGTGATTGTGATCGTCAATGGGTGTTTCTCTATGTGTGGCTGCCAACCATTTCAGACCCTAAGGCACCTGGGATAAGCTCCAGCAAGCCTGCAACCCTCATCAGAATAAACAGATTGGATAATGGATGGATGGATTTTTTTCCTACGCCAATCATCTTGTAGATTCCTCCCAAAAGACATTCCGCAGGCTCTGTGATGAGTGAGTTCCATTCTAGCTACACCCCAAAAAATCAGGAAAAAAAGTAAAAGAGAAAAAGCAAGTTTCTCCATAATTCAGGAGTCCATTTTTCTCAGCATTGGCTCATTTTTAACCACAGTTATCTTAAATGTATAATGTAAGCATGTAATTCTGTGTTGACTTTGAATTAGCTTGACCTGGTGGTCACAAAATTATTTAGTTGTAGAAGAATGCATAGACAATCCACATGTGGCTCAGAACAAGGTAATCATTCGGTCCTTTTAAGACGAGATGATGGTGATGCTCCATTTTACCCGCTACGAGACGATTATGTAGTTATGTTGAAGACGGCAGGCAATTTATTTCTATTCACTGAGATATTGGCAGCTTTCTACTTGGACGTGTATCGAGCCGCTGCTGTCAATGGCAACCAGCTAGCAGAGAAAGACACGGTGACCATTCATACAACAGATTAAGTCAAGGCTTTTAGTAAATTGGTCAGCTTTGTGTTCAATTAAATGGTCAATTTCTGATGAGACAAGATCATTATTTCTGTATTCTTAATTTTGGTGGCGTTATTTTGGGGTTTGGGTATGCTGTGAGATTTTTCTCATGTAAAATGGGGGCCTTAGGGAGCAGATCTGGCCCACTAATCATTTAACATGGCCCAATAAAGTGTTTAGAATAAATATAACTAAATAACATAGAATGTCCTATATATATTTTGTGACACAAGGATGATAATCTGTACCAAAATGTTAACATTTAAAAGATATTACAAGCGTTTTTCTCACCGAATCCCTTCTTAATATAAATTGAACGAAAGCTGTATCCTTAAATATTTGGTTGCAACAATTGGCATCACTTGTGACTGTAAATTCAATTTGTTATCGTTCAAAAGTGTGAACGTCACTTAGAAATGATTTTTTTTAAGTTGCTGTTTTTTTTTTCTCAATGATGATAACCTTAAAATAAACAGAAATACAGTCCAGTCTTTCTAGTCTGGAGAGTTTTCATTCCATTGCTACGCTGATGACAGATTTATGTGCCACTCGAGAAGAAAAGTGCCTTCTCCCTACAACTGCTTTTATTATGCCTTGAAGGGATTAAAGCTCTGGCAGCCTTTGAACTTTTATTAATCTTTAATGAGAAAAAAAGACAAATCTGATCTCCTTGGCTTTTGTAAATCCCTCCATGTTGATTTGGGTCCCTTAGCACACTTTGTGAAGCCAAGTGTCTCAGACTTGGGTTTTAAGTTGGGCAGTGAATTTAAACTGGATAAGCATAACTGTGCGGTCGTAAAGTCCAGCTTTTGACACCTAAAGGTAAAGACTTTTGGCAGACTGGCACTTTGAATCAGAAATCCATGCCTTCATCACACCTTGGCTGGATTACTGTAATGCAGACCTCCCTCCCACATCTCTAGTTTCTTTCAGCTGTTATTGTTCTTAAGATAAGATAAGATAAGATAAGAAAACCTTTATTTGTCCCACACTGGGGAAATTTGCAATCTACAGCAGCAGAATTGAAGGGGAGGGGGGAGGATGTGAGAAAAGAAAAACAAAGTATTGCATGCACAAAATAAATGTTTCAGAAAAAAGAACTGTACACAGTACAGAATGCAATATAAAATATAGATATAAGAATATATGCAACTGCATGTATGCTGCGTAAGGTGGCTGTGCTATTTACAATGTATGGATGGGGTGAGTCCAGGTTTTCATGTATGTTTATTTAGCAGCCTGACAGAAGTCGGTAGGAATGAGCGGCAGTGTCTTCTCCTTCTTGCAGCGCGGGTGTAACAGTCTCTGGCTGAAGGAGCTACCCAGTGCTGTCAGGGTGGGCTGGAGGGCGTGGGAGGGACTGTCCATCATAGCTTTTAGTTTAGCTAGCATCCTCCTGTTGCCCACCTCCTCCAGAGTGTCCAGGGAGCAGCCCAGGTCAGAACTGGCCCTCCTGACCAGTCGCTCCAGTCTCTCTCTGTCCGGGGCTGAGATGCTGCCTGACTAGCAGACAATGCCATAATGGATGGCCGAAGCCACCACAGAGTCATAGAAGGTCTTAAGGAGTGACCCCTGAACCCCAAAAGACCTTAGTTTCCTGAGTAGGAAGAGGTAAAGTGCATAAAGTGCTCTATGAAGAATATGAGTTGAATTTAAAAGTATTGCTTTTCTTTTAAAAATACCGACATTGTATGGATTGGTTCACACTCAGTGACGGTGTGGATGGAGGTGTGAATGGTTGTTTGTCTCGATATCTACCCTGTGAGTGACTGGCGACCAGTTCGGGATGTATTCTGCCTTCTGCCCCAAGTCAGCTGGGATAGGCTCCAGGAACTCCCCGCGACCCTGTTCAGGATAAGCGGTGTTGAAAATGGATGGATGGATGGATGAATGGATGGACGGACATTGAATGTCATGACAATCCAATGCAGAATGGATTGTATATACAGTAGTGTATGTAACATAACGTGATGACATGATCATACATTTCTATATCTGTCCCAATGTTGCTGATGGTGTATTGGTACATTCATCTGACTTGTGTGCGCGCAGCGTGGGATCGGTTCCCCCTCAGTGACGGGTTGGATGTGGGTGTGAATGGTTGTTTGTCTCTAAATGTGCCCTGCGACTGACTGGTGACCAGTTCAGGGTGTAGTTCGCCTGAAGTCAGCTGGGATATGTTCCAGTGCCACCCCTCATGCCCATCTGACCCTGTTCAGGATAAGCGTTGTTGATTATGAATGGATTTATATTTTTCCCAGTTATAGCAACCATCTGAGGGGACCATAACTACAATATGTCCCGTGATGAAAGCGTTCGCTGCTCATTGAGTAACTTTGCTTTATCTTGTTTTCAGAATAGCCAGCCTGTCCAAAATCTTCCCCACGCTGATGCTGTACCGGCTGTGGGAGGAGGGCAAGATCGGCTCACTGGACGACCCGCTGGAGAAGTACGTGGACAACTTCACCATCAAGAACCCCATGGGGAGGACCCGCGAGTCGGAGCTAAAATATGTGACGGACGGCCTGATCTTTCTGGACAGCGGCGAGGTGCCTATTCGCTCCTCCTCGGTGACGCTGCGCAGGATGGTCAGCCAGCTCTCTGGTGATTTTAACATCCAAACTCAATAACGTTTAATAGTTTAGGAGATTTGGAACATAGAAGGGAAGCATGGTGGACTGCTGGTTTGCCCGTCTGCCTCACCGCTCAGAGGTTGATGTTCAAATTTTGCCTCGTTTTATATTTTTTAATGTACCGTCAATTAAAACTACCCATGGAGCAGAAATGTTCCTAATTCCCCGTCGCTTCTGAATGCTCTCAGCTTCCTAAGGTCCCTTTACTCCGATTCCGTTTGAAAATGTTATGGCTAGTTGTTTTATTTTATTTTTTTTTACAGAGGTAGATATTCCAGCATAATTTCAACAAAGCTCCTGAAAAATAAAAAAATAACATTGTGAAAACATTTTTGGCAAGTGCACATATCTTGATAAAACTGAATTTTGGGAGTCCGAAACATGACGACTTTGTCAGTCACGCCCCTCAAAAGTATTGAGCTCCCAACACCAGTTTCAGTAAATGACATTACACTGGAACATCCAGTTTTTTATCGGACAGCAACGATGTAATAATGAACTGTGCTTCATAGTTTTGCATTTTTTTAAATCCAAATTGTCCCTTTTTTATTCAAATATATATATATTTTTTTTCTTCATAATTTGGACATTGATTGGACAGCAACAATATGACAAGAGCAGGTCTCTCCACAATTGCTCTGACTCACTATCATGATTGCATTGACTGTAATCGCGGGACCCCTAAGGACGTAACTACGGTGACTGGTTTGACACCCATAATCTAAACAGTACAGTCACCTTGTGTTCTTTCGTAGCCTGCGTGATAAGAATCAGAGCTATTTAATGGCTGTTTGTGTGGGAGAATTGATCGGTGCAAGAATAACAAATGAAGAAGGGCAACATATTGACAGGAGTGTTTGTGTATGTCTGTGACAAGCATACAAATGCTGTGGTCAATTCTGTGATTCATTTTCAACACTAGGCCTGCCCAGGAGACTCAGGGCAACAAACCTCCTCTGGAAAGGAAAGACTCAGTCAGCGATCAACCTTCTGCAGGACGATGTCCTTGTCGCCGACCCGGGAACCAAGTAGGGCTTTGGTTATTCTAACTAGCGGTTCTAGACAGTTTTATCTGGAGTTGCTAGTGGGTGATTGTCGGCTCAGTTGGGAGAGTGAAGGATAGAACCCTCCCCACATGCAGACAAATGCAAATGCACGCACACACACTCGCACAGACAAACTCTAATCCTGGTTTTTATTGTCTGCATCCCCTGGCAATTTTTATGCATATTGCGTTTAAATGACCTTTTTTTTTTCTTCAAAGCACCATAACAACACAATATATTGTAATGAACTGGGTTATGGCTGTTTTATTTGTTATGTGTTGCCAACGTTGTTTTCAAAATCTCGTTTAGTATTGCCAGGCACAACGCCTCAATGACAGCTAGACAGCGTTACCGCGGCACCTGAACAAACCTCCAATCATCTAAAAACACGATTGCTAACTACAAAGTACTATTTCACATAAGTATTGACACTTGACCGACCATTTGAACAATTCTTACAAAAAGTGTAAGAAACTTGGCAGGTGAAGCAGCAATGTGAAATGAAAATGTCTGAAAATAAATAGCTCCGTGAAGTGTTTTACAGCAATCGTAGTTTTAGAAAATGGAAAAATCAAGATTTAAAAAAAAAAATCTTTTACCTGTCACTCATTATTATCATTATTTGAAGTTCAAAAGAAAAAAAGTGCATCCTCAAGACATCTACCGGCAAGCAGGTCACGAGTGTGAGGTGCCAGCAGATTGATTCATTTTAATTGATCGCTTAGAGACCGTTGGTTTTTAAAAACTGGCAATTGCTCATATGCACCAAAATGCCGAAATGTAGTCCGTTTATGTGAGCATGAATAAAAAGGTGCAATGTGAATTTTAGTGTACATTGATAACAGTTTATTTCCATCTGTTTACGAAGAAAAATAGCGCTTGTATTGCACTTGAAAAACAACATACGGTAATGACGTAATTAAATCGAATGTAAAGAATTACACCTTTTTTGACACATTTTGTGGACTTGTGCTTGTGCTGCTCCTTCTGGTGTGTGCGCCTTATCCACTTTGGGGCAAAAAACATCCATGGATTATGGAGTACAAGGAGATGGTCACAACTCCTCAGTAAGCTTTTTAAAAGAGGATAAAGAATATATGTCTCTGAGCACTGTTATGTAATCTGTCTGTATGTATTGCTTGATGGTTTTTGTTTAAAAATCCAATGCTTAAAGGGGTGGAACACAACGCAGCTGTTCACTATACGTCTGTGGCGTTTTTAACATTTCGCTACACAGACTTTTAATATAATTCAACTTTACGCCTCTGTTTCCAGATGTCACTACAGCAACCTCGCCTTCTCACTGCTGGCTCACGTGATGTCCGAGCGCGTGGTCAACATGGACTACCAGCGCTGGGTATCAGACAACATCCTGGACCGTCTGGGCATGGAGGACACCGGTTTTGACATCACGCCAGGCCTCCAGGGCCAGGTGGCCGTGGGCGTGTACTCCAACGGGAAGCCCGCCCCGCTCTATGACTTGGGCTGGTATCGCCCATCGGGTCAGATGTTCTCCACAGCGGCAGACCTGGCCAAGCTGGCCATGATGCTGCTGGGCGCCTATCACCGCAAGCTTCTGGATCCTGACTCTTTGAAGATCATGCTCACGCCGCTGTTCAGGTGCGACAAGGACTACTTCGCCAACCGCACGGGGACGCCGTGGGAGGTGAATGAGCTGCTGGGCTATGAGATGGTGCGCAAAGATGGCGACCTTGACGGATATTCGGCCACATTCTCCCTGGTGCCGCGACTCAAGCTTGGACTGGTGGTGCTCATGGCCGGAGGTCGGTCCCAGAAGCAAGACGTTGTGGCCAAAGCCTACCGTCACATCGTCCCTGCCTTAGAAAATGCATTCAGGGATGCCCGGAGGGTGCTGTTCGCACCCCCAAATCCGGAGGCCTATGCAGGCTTCTTCACCTACAGCAACATCACCTTCTACGAAATCAAAGCTGGCTCGGACGGCGTTCTCATCATGCAGCAATTCGGCCCTCAAATCGAAGAGCTGATTCCGCAAACGTACCGGACCATAAAGCTCAATTTCCTGGTGGAGCGCGTCTTCAAGGTGGTCTTTGAAAGGGAGTACCCCTGCGTCCTCAGGGTGGGCTCGGCCTCAGTGTCCCTGGAGGCGCAGGATGGACAACTGTTCAACTTCTACGCATACGACAAGCACGGCATGTCCCCTGGGTTCGATGCACCGGGGCTGAACACATACAATGTGGTCAGGATAGCACGCAAACCGTCCTTCTCCAGTTGAGTCACTTCTCTCTAAAGCAGACTTGTTTGCATCGTGGCCTTGAGGGGGTTGTTATGAATGAAGGTGGTCATGCGGACATGCTGTGAAAGTTACTCATCTCATCTTCTGACGCTGTTAACACATCATTTTGTCTCCTGCCTGTACGTCATTTATTTTATTTTTCACTTTTCATCTGCTCTCCTTAAGCTACTTTTGAGACATCATGTCTTCTTTTTCCCGTTTTTTAACACCACTGTCAACACGTTTTACAGTGAACCCTTGCTATTAACAGGAATTACCGACTAATGCTAAGGTTGTGACCGAACACAAAATATTGCACCGCTTGTGGTGCATATGTGTTTGCTCGCGGTTAAACTACACGGGTTGCTTTGAGCTGAGAAACGGAGGGGATCTTCCTTCATGTTTGGACATTGCTAGTTGTGTTCTTGCTTTGGCTCCTAAATGCTATCTTGTTGGCCTGTTCAACAGCTAAAAACAAGTCAGTCCACTCACCTGATACATCATCTTCCTTGCTTCCCGTTCTCTTTTTGGCTTGGTCCCAGCCGCTAGTGAAAGCCGGCTGTGTTGTCAACCTCAATGATCCATCCATTATCTGAACCGCTTTATCCTCACAAGGGTCGCGAGCATGCTGGAGCTTATCACAGTTGATGGGTGTACCCCATCAACTGCCCCACGATGTTGGGGCAGTTGATGGGGTACACCCTGAACTGGTTGCCAGCCAAGACCGCAATGATATTGTCCCGCATTGTTCTTGGTTCACCACGCTGTTTGCCATTTTTTTTTATAACTTTTTTTTGGCTCTGTGTCTGTACGTGTGCATCTGTGGCTTTATTTGATGTGGTGCGTACATTCTCAACACCAATTACGCGTCGTAACGCAACACCGCCAAAAGTCCACATCACTTCAAACGCTTCATTCACACTGCCAGCCATGCAACTGTGCGAACTGCATTGACTATACAGTAATCCCTCCTTTATCGCGAGGGTTACGTTCCAAAAAGAACCCCCGATAAGTGAAATCCGTTAAGTAGTCATCTTTATTTTTTACAATTATTACGAATATAATACTGTATTCAATTAAGCCAAAGATTAAACCTGTATTCAGGCTTAAGCATTAAAATATATATATATATATATAAATGTTTTCTAACAAACAACTGCCGGGTTTTAGAAATACTTTACAGAAAGTTTCGTCAGTTTGTGGGTTTTGTCATGGGGAAAATTTGACAAGCTGTACAGTGATGAGATGCGGAGTGCGTTGAGATTAGTCTACAGTCCCTTAGCCAATCAGAACACAATACACTGTATAGAAAAAATTGCACAAAAAAAAAATCCATGAAACAGCAAAACAGTGACAAATGAACCGTGTTACAGTGAGGGATTACCGTATATGGAAACGTGCCATCAGAAATGATCGGCTAGCGTTAGATCTGACCGCAGCAAAAACCTGTGAATAATTGACACCCCCCCACTCCCCTTAATAATTGCCTACTACTATTTAAAACCACGGGTGTCAGACTCTTGTCCTCGAGGGCCGTTATCCTGCATGTTTTCCATCTCTCCCAACTGCAACACACCAGATTCAAACGATCAGAATAATTTCCAGGCTACTACAGAGCTTGCTGATGTGCTGATCATTTAAATCTTGTAAAATCACCCTTAAAAAAATTAATGACACAGATGTTTTGATCTAGGCAAAATGCAATGTGAAAATACCGATTACTTTTTTAGTTTTTGACTTTGTGGTGCTGTAAATACAGTAGAAGTTTTTTTAATGTAAATACATGCAGCAATGTGCAAAAGTAGGAATATAGTTTATACAGGGTGTCCCAAAAGTAACTATAGACCATCAGCATTTGGCAGCTTGAGCTTCCCTGTTTTTGTAAGCTTTCATTCCCCTAACCATGGCTCACGAATTGATATTGGAATTAAATTGACACCTGCCAAGAGGTTTTCCTGTCGTGTTCACTGCCAGATGGAGAAGCGTTATGAAAGTCCTGCTACTCCAACGCTTTGTACAATTTACACTTGAGGTTGTTGAGCATCAGAAGCTCTCACATTGATACGAGTAGAGCTCTCTCACTCTCCAAAGTATCCGCTGAATCAAACATTTGTTGATGCCGAGTTCAAGTGCATCCCTCTGCAAATAGACCTTACCTGGCTTTTTGCAAATGCCCTTTCTGGGAGTTCACTGTTTTCACGAGTGATGGTAGTAGCAGGCCTTGCACTATGTAGTTCGTGAAGGATAGATGCAGTTTCCAGAAAGTTACCTTGCATAGTGTACATTGTTTTACAGGTTGGAGCAGTTTGACAGCCATAAATACTCTCAAATTTGTGGTGAACTGCAGTTGGGAAGAGAAAAACTGCCTGCCATGCAGCAAGTCAGCAATCATGGCAAGGGAATGATATGCTGACAAAAACGTCAAAGTCGAAGCTGTCAAATGCTAATGGCCTTACGTCTGTCCATAGGAAATCGGAAACAAAACAGAAAAGAGAAAGCTTTTTACCATAAAGGTTTGAATCGCTTCTGTGCTCAAACTGCTGGCCACAAATTGTGAATTGGTGAATAAGCAAACGGTTATTGAGGAATACAATAGGTCGGGGTTCACTGTATATCACGTTCTTGCACAGTTGCCACGAATTATGATCCCATTTTGTCACTCTCCTCTGTTTGAGAAAGAATTTGGTTTGCTGATGGCGACTTGCCACACTTAAATGAAATGCTATATAAAGAGCTGTTTGGAATAATAGCAAAGTCTGCCTTTACAATGTTCACTTTTGATTGATGACGTATTCAGGTAGGTTTTTATATGCAACTCTTCTCAATTAGTACTCGTGTTTTCAGAAATACAGTTCAGCTGGATGGTATTCACAGCGTAGCACTTCTTTCACATTTTTTGTGACAACCTTATTCCAAAATTGATGACATTCATTTTTTTTTCTCAAAACTCTACACACATCACGCAATAAAGAAAGCTCACATGTAGTTTTTGTCAGTATTAACAAACTTTTTTTACTTTGGTGATGAGCCTTTGGCAGCAAATCTAACAAATATGGCACACCCACAGTGGAAGTCCGGACACCCCTGTTCAAATGATGAGGGTTTTGTGGTGTAAAAAAAATAAATAAGACCAAGATAAATCATTCCAAAAATTTTGCACCATTAATGTCACCTATAATCTGTGTGCCACTTAATTGAAAAATTAAAAAGAATGTGCGTGCGTGCGTGCGTGCGTGCGTGCGTGCGTGCGTGCGTGCGTGTGTGTGTGTGTGGATGTTTTGGTGTCATTTCAGTGATGTTTCCAAAAATGTTTTTAAACTCTGGGTTGTTTGCCATTCCATACCAACACTTTTTGTTAAATCAATAACTCTGATAGTTATTCAAAACTGAGCGTTATTTGTCTTTGTAAAATAGATCATTTTTGAAACATCTTATCAATTGCACCAGGCATGTACCTAATGTTGTGGCCGGGTGAAAATTTGTTGTATTTGTCATGAACCCATCTCATGGGTTTATGACTTCTGTAAGAGTATTTAAAGGTTAAATTACTCTCCAAACAGCCTCGTGTGAAATATTTTTGACATTAACAGAGAGGCTTCTGCCTGTGCTCTTCTGGCTCTTTGCAGCGTAATCCCTGAAAATGGACTCCAATTCATTGTGACCCCCGACACAGCTAGGGATTATTCATATAATACGCTGTTGATGCCGCTGTGGGTGCTGGCAGACCAAGAAGACAGAAATAACTCAAAATGCAAATGCTTACATTTACCCTTTTCTTTTCCGGTGCTTGTCCGCCTGCCTGCCTTGGCTACCGGGAAATAAAAAAGACCAAACTGAAAATGTCATCTGATGGAAATGTGAAGGAAATGTTGACATTACAATGAAATATGACAAGCTATTCAATGTGGTTTGTGTCAAGAGGAGAACGAGGTGAGCAGATGTGTAGCGTAGTACCAAGACTGAGCTGTGTGAGGCAGCACAGTCCCACAGGGCATCCTCACTACCAGAGTACTAGTAGAAGAAGAAATAAAACAAACTAGGCTAACTAATTCATCCAATACGGATGCCTGGAACTACCAATGTAGAGTAAACGTTTTTGGCTGGCAAATGCCTTTGAATGTATTTGCAACTACGTTCGAACACATTTGCATATACAGTATGTTCGAACAAATACATTTGAAGGTACTTGTTGGCTAAATGCTAAAAACATACAGTCACACATTTTTATCCACAGGGGATTGACTTGCACATGCACGAGGGAAAATAAATTAATATTTTGGTTCCTACAAATACGTTCCAAAATTAAGTGAGTAAATATTGTTTATTCCTAATTTTATGCTTTTATTATTATGTCTGCAGGGCATGATTTCCATTTGGCGTTTTAAATATGTATACAGGGTCATGTGGGAAAGCAACACTTTCATGTGGCTATTTGTGTTTTGCTGGCAGTGTTGGCAGTAACGTATTGCAAAACTAGCAATTTACAGAGACATTAAGTTTGTCAGCAACTTAGTAATGCAACATGCATTGGGGCAATGCAAATTACCACAAATGTCCTACCTGTGTCTTCCTCGCGTCCCAGTGTTGCTCCTCGGTTTGGGGTCTCCCCTTAGGTGCACATATCGAGTCAAATGTTATTGAACAACTGTCATCTTAACTGTAGTGTGCCAGCAGAGGGCAGAAGTGTCCTGTGATTCAAAGGATACCTTGGCCATGCATGTTTAAAACTACGGTGGCCGACAGGGGCAAATACATGCTGCAAATACTTTACAGTAGGGCTCACCAACGTGGTACTCGAGGGCACCAAGTGTAATGATCGCATTCTGTTCGTGTGGCAAAGGCGTTCTCGGTTTTCCTGCTGCACACCTGTCTGCCATCACAATTAGTGGAACTATTTCCGGACCTCATGGACCCACGTCAAACTGCCGGATAATATCGCCTTGCTCATGTCGTTCATGTGCATTTCGTCTTGACGCTCGCTTATTCGTTATTCAAGTAAATAGGTCTTGGTGTGTTTACGTGTATCCATGGTTTGTTCTCCACGTGGTTTTGTCCTTCTTGTAGTTTTGTTACAAGCTGCCTGTATATTCGTTTGTGTTTTTTCCTTGCCTTGTGCAAGCGCTTTTTGTGTTCTTTGCATTATTCCTGGCTTGTTGTCCACGTCATTATTTGTACTTTGTCGGCCTTGCGCCTATTTTTTGTAAATAAATATTTTTGTTAAATCAACTTTCCAAAATCTATATTTGTAATGTCCAACTCTGTCCGCAACCTTCCGAACGCCCGATACCAAGTAGCCCCCAAGGACCACATGAGTAGCCTGCGGGCTTGTTCCAATAAGTTCACCAGTGATGGGGGATTCTGATTTTGTTGGAATGTTGTATTAAGTGACCATTTGAAAATGTAAACAATAGAAAAGATTGACAGGACCAACATCTTACATTTGGCTATTTTTTTCCTCACAATTGTGACAAATCATGAACATGATTACTGTTTCACATAAATGTCATTAATTACTAATAGTAACTAGGGCTGCCACTAATGAGATTTTTACATCGATTGCTAGGATAAAAACGCCCTTTCCCTGCTTCGTTTCAAGGCAGAAATGTTTGTATTGACCAATTTTTATGGTTGACTTTGGCGAACCTTTTGCACTGATCAGTCACGAAGAAGTAGCTCTCAGATTTAAAAAGGTTGGTGATCCCTGAAATACAGGTGCGGTACGAAAAAAAATAAAGCAGACCTTATTTTGATTGCCGACATGGCTGCAAATGGCCAAACGCTGCAAACACGGTGTTAAGGTATTATTCCTCTCTGTTAGTTGGATTTGAGAGTGAAGTGTCGGCCCCGAGTCCGACTCACGCCTCCTCCCGGAGACAAGGGGCGCGCGGCGGCCAAGGGCCGACACTGAAGTTCCTTCCTTGAGCCGCAGGCAGGAGGCGCACCAGAAGATTCTCTGATTTCGAGGCCGGAGTCAGTCAAAAACTAAGTACAAACTTAGTCAGGAGTCCAAGGTTCAGGTTGGCCACAAACGAGTTTATTTTATCAAACCCAGAGAGGTACAGATGTGCACATCGGAAAACTCTGAAATCCCCTCGAGATTAAACACGGGTTTTATAGCATTATGAGGGCCAACCCCTCCCATTTCATTGGCTAGTTGCTACGGTCATTTATTCCGAGTTATAATGGTATCACGCTGACTTCATTCTTAAAAAACAATTGAGGCCCCTATTGGGCCTTTGTGTGATTGCACGTGGGTTTTGGATATAACTGTATCCTCGTAAGCATAGCGACTCAATGTATGCGAGTTTGGGGTCTTCGTTGGCTTGGCAACCTAATGAAATTACCGTCGAACAAGCTGGCTAGCTCAATGGTGGACATTCTTGCTAATCTGCTGATGACCATGTACATTTTTCTGCTTGACAACCATGTGCCTATTTCTGATGACCATATACATTTTTCTGCTTGACGGCCATATGCCTGTTTTCTCTGTTTAAGACGATTAGGTAACATATTCTCATAACTTTAACATGAACAGATATAAAACAGATACTACAAGAGAAACAAAGAATGTAGAATGTTGTTGGAGGTATTTCCTGCTCACTGTGTTTACAATCACCTTCAGTGCCCCTCGTCCCCCACCACTTTTAGGGCACCCCATCCATAGGACATGTTTAACATCAAAAGAGGAACTGTTATCTCAAGTATCTGTGTCCCTGCAATCACACTAAATGGTGGGTAGTGGTGGTTTGGTCTCACCTCACCACTCCCAACTTCTTCCAGCCACACCGGGTCGGATGACATGTTACTTTCTTTGTTTCCGGGATTTGCATGAGAGGCGTACCTTCCCGCCTCTCATTATCATATTGTCTCTATATAATCTCATGAATGTGTTTCTTCTACGCTTCCTGATTGAAATCTGGAGCCCTCAGGAGCCCGAATCGATTCGTAAACTGCAGAAAATAAATTAAAACCCTTCGAAGGAACTGTTCATCGCCTCCAGCCTTTATTTGGATTACCAGCATTCTCCTCGTCCGAAATTCAATGAACACGCAGGGAAGAGGAGGCCGCTCTGCCCCCAACAACGGGAATTATGCAAAATGTTTTTTCTTTTATTTGATAGACACTTGATTAGAGTAGGCCCTTTAGGCTCCAGGCAAGGCAAGCCTGTTGATAAAGGCGAGACTGCCAGTGTAGCCTAAATGTACATTCTATTGTATTTGAAAGTGGGTTCAAACATATTTACTTCCACATTGACACGTTCACACTTTCATCAACCGGTAACTGCAGTGTGCTTGTAAATTAAGTGTTATGTGCACGTGTAAGCCTGACGTCTGAATCTTTAAGTTTCAAGCAAGTCCCAAGTTACTTTGGCAGAAAAAAAACAGTCTCCAAGCAAGTTGAGTCGAGTCATGATTTGGGTTTAGCAAGTCAAATCATTTAATATTGACATGTATTGATGAAGCCTTTGAATTACACAATTCCCTTGAATAATTGGCATATTATCGAACAGTGATCACAACTACTCAAAACAGAACTTCACAGGAAAAACTTTGACATTCTTGGACATTTTTTTTTTCCCCCTCACAACAAGGATGACATTATTCCAATCTGATCCAACTTAGCTCCTTTCCGTCTGTTGGTGGTTTTAGCCTGGAAGCAGCAGGTGGAATCGAAGATGAGCTGGTGGAATATGCAGGGAGCTTTCAGATAGAACCAATTACATTAGGTAAATAAAACTGCCCCACACACTCTCGTCTAAGTGATTGTACAGGAGAGTCGGACATGAATAGCAAACAGGATCATGGCGTCCACATTTGATTTTACATGAGCATTTAGACAAAAAAAAAAAATCTGCCTTGTCCAAATCCCATCACCCCAAGGTCTCCTCCAGTCTCCTTTGGAGTCCAATGATACATTAGGAGCGTTAATTGAGTAATTGAGTCTGCATCAAATTTTGCTGCAATGACATTGCAGCCCCTGGCCCGTTCATCAAGCCTCCTGATTAACGGCCAAAGAGACGAGACACACAGTTAACATGAGTGCAAGATTTCTCCTCTCCACTGTAATAAATGACAACCATCAGCTTGCTCGATTCCAAAAAAAAAAAAATAAAGGGAACTTAATCATAAAGTTGAACGAAAGTGGCTCGAACATGACATTTCAGGCATGCAAGTAGATTTAGGGACACACACGGTAAATTGAATTGCAATGTAAATATTCCTCCCCCTCATTTTCACTATATAACTGATAAATGGGCTGAAGTGCAGACCAGGTGTCTGTCAGCAACAACAAATATTCATGAATGGTAATTAAATAATTTTTTTTTAATCTGCAAATTTATTGGTTGTGGTGGAGCGGGTAGATAAAAGTTGTAGCTGCACTGTCTCAAATTTTAGGGGCAAAATGTTCTCCAGTCCTAAATTATAACTGCCACCTTGCACATGAGACATAAACAATTATCCACAGTTAAAAGAAATTCGGTAATACAAACCCAATTCCAATGAAGTTGGGAGTGTTGTGATAAACAGAAATAAAAACAGCTAATGTTGAAACTGATAAACATTATTGTTTTCAGCAAATAATCATTGACTTGCAATTTTATGGCTGCAACATGTTCCAAAAGAGCTGGGACAGGGTCATGTTTACCACTATATGTAGTCAGTAAGAAGCATTTGGGAAGCTTTGAGGATTTTTTTTTCTATTCTTGTTTGATGATCCGCTTTTTAATGCGCCACACATTTCCAATTGGAGACAGGTCTGGACTGCAGCCAGGCCAGTCTCGTATCCGCACTCTTTCACGACGAAGCCACGCTATTGTGACACATGCAGAATGTAGTTTGGCATTGTCTTGCTGAAATAAGCAGGGGGTCCTTTTGATATTATGGACCGGAGATGATGAAATCCTCAAATTCCTTGCAATTACAGGTTAAGGAACATCCTTAATCTGTTTGACGATTTTCTCACGCAGTTGTTCACAAATATGTGGAATGGACCTTGCACAATCTTTTTTTTGTTCGTGACTGAGCAATTTGATACCCAATTTTATACCCACCTGTTCCCAGTTACCATGTTCACCTGTGGGATGGTCCAAGCAGGTGTTTGATGAGCATTCTACAACTTTCTCAGTCTTTTTTGCCACCTGTCCCAGCTTTTTTGAAACATTTTGCAGGCATTAAATATAAAGTTAATGATTATTTGCCAAAAACATTACAATTGATAATTTTGAACATAAAACATCTTGTCTTTCTCATGTATTCAATAAAATACAGTATAGATTGAACATTTTTTTTCAAAGCATTGTATTCTATGTATTGGGTTTGTATTAAAAAGATAATAGAATGCAAAGGCACATCTAATTTACATGTTCTAATTAATTTGATTGCTGCTTTTGACAGTTGGTTACAACCAGTGTTTTGCACAGTAGAAATGAACAGTACCGGTAATTGAAAATTTTCTCCACAGTGACATGAAAGAAAGGTCCACGGCATTGGCACATACAGGTACATGTCATCTAAAAAATGCAATGACTTTTGTTGACAGTTCTTCCCCATCTTGAACAATAGAAATAATCATAGTGATTAATAATCTATGGTAAAAAATAACAATACTACTAATCCACAGCATGGACATGTCACATATTGTAATTAAAGCAATCACTCCTCTTGCTAGATGGTCATCACTGCCACTTTGTACTACAGAAACAAACAAATCAATATCGATAGTCCAAAGAAAAACTCCACAACATGGGCACATGTACGTATATAATTAATGCGATGACGCCTCTCACCAGTCCTTCATGATAACGACCACCACTCACAATGGAAATAAACAGAACCACAGAAAAATCAGAGTTACAATAGTTACAGTGATGCAACGGTTATCTGAAGCAATTGCACAGCAAAACGTCTGGCACGGTTGAAATTGCCTCGTAGTGTGAGTACACCTTAAATTGTCTTCCATGCTGTCTCTTTGTGTCAATCCTATGATTGAAAGCCAACCAGTCCAGGTTGCATGAAATCAAATGGTTGTAAGGATCTATGTTAGTCCCACATGATAATGTTGTATTACTTTGTAAATCTAGTGTTATCTCAGAACACCGAAGTCTCGTAAGCCATCTCTTGGCAAGCACTTGAGAATAACACACAGTCCAGTCCCTGTGTCGTTGGCGGAGACAGTAAGCGGATCAACGAGTCCTGACCTCCGCTCTGGACCCTGGAGGCGGAGATGACCAGCGAACTCTTCGGGGGCGGTGGAGAGTCGAGTTCGTCGGTCCGTGAGCACACGAGTTCGCGGAAGCATTCGCGGAAGCGTGTGGAGATCAGGCTGTAGATGACCGGATTGACGGCAGAGCTGAGGTAAAAGAGGACCCCTGATAGGATGTGGACGTACTGGTAGATGTTGTGCATTAGGTCAGTCCACTGGCGCACGGAGCTCCACAGCAAACGCTCCATGTGGAAGGGCGCCCAGCACACGCCAAACACTGCCACCACGATGGCTGAAGGATGAAAACACCAGTTAGTTTGAGAGGAATCTTCTCCAGCAGTTGTTCGCCTTACAGCCTGACAAATGTGCTTTTGTCTTTACTTTTCATTAAGTACACTGTCTTTGCTGTGGACTCAACAGCAGATGGGGCTTTGGTATAAAAATTACCTGAAGTCTCTTTAGGCTGCGAAGCTCACCAGAGACACTTTTGCAAATAACAATGATCCGTGCAAGAAATGAGCAACATGCCTTTGCACATATTTTTGTATTTTGGGCGCATGCCTTGGCAACAGTGGCATGGATTACAAACTAAGATTCTGGCGCTCTGTCAGTTTCAACCGAAAGTCCAATATCTAAACTTTTTGTGCCCTGCGATAGCTGGATGACCAGTCCAGGGTGTACCCTGCATGTGACCCAAAGTCACCTAAAATAGAGTACAGAAATTGGCTAGAGGGACATTAGAGTGTGTTGAACACAAAATCCCTTTTGTGTCAATTTAAGTTCACCTATAAGGGTTACAGTGCATTTTAGATTCATGATGAAATTTCACCTGACAGCCCAATATCCCGAAATTTTGTGGGTACAATTTGTGCATCATGATTTATCCGATTCAAACCAGCACTACTGATACAAAGGGTTAATCCGGGGGTCGGCAACACGCGGCTCCAGAGCCGCATGCGGCTCTTTAGCGACATCTCGTCGCTCCTTGGAGCTGTATAAAAATGTTTGAAAATGGAAAAATATTTTGATAGTAGGCTAATATAGCTCAAATAGATATAGATGTTGCAGCTCCGAAAAAAGAGAGCTGTGGTGTTGGTTTTTTAAAACATACACTTTATTTATGCTTTTAACAGTCTCGGCAAACACAAACACGTCTGCGTCCGACTCCGTGCCTTCTCTCTTCTCGTTCGACTCGAGAGACGTTCAAAGACAGCCTCTGAAAAACGGAAATTAATGATCACTTCACTGACACTAAGAAAAGCGAAAATAATGCACCAAAACAAAAAATCAAGCGAGGAAATTACAAAATAAATTCTATGGGGGCGTTTGTGAACAAACAACAAAGGAATGAGTAGCATAAACAATTCTGAGACAGTCCAGTCTCCTACATACATAGAGCATGTGTTTCCTTCATTGTAAGTTTTATAGAAGGCTTTTATTTTTTTGCGGCTCCAGACATATTTGTTTTTGGGGTTTTTTTGTCCTATATGGCTGTTTCAACATTTTGGGTTGCCGACCCCTGGGTTAATCCGTCAATGCCATTTTCTATTATGCGTTAGCATTAAGCTACCAGGCGCATTCTAAAGACGTTTTTTTTTTTGTTTTTAAAAACTCGTGTAAGAGTATAGGTTGACAGTTCACTTAAAATGGGAATAGTATTCAATAGCTTGAAGCCTCGTTTTAAAATTGTTTACGATCCACCAAAATGCTTTTTGTAGTTGTATATTTCCTATTTCTCAAGGGAAAACTCACAGAGCATCTTGATGACTTGCGTCCGGCGACCGCCCTCATCGTGGATGCTCACACGAGAGTCGCTGCCCCATTTCTTGCCGAAGTAGCCCCGCCTCTGTGTTCTTTCCCTGCCCAGGTGCAGGCCCATGATCAGGTAGAGCACGCTAATCACCATCATGGGGATGAAGAAGAAGCAGATGGTGGTGATCTGCATGAGTGTGTGGTAAATCCACAGCGGCTTGAGCACAGTGCAAATGGCCGACTCCCTCATGTGGCCCAGGAGGTAGTAGATACCGTGTAGGGATGTGTTGGGTACAGCGCACACCATGGACGCCGCCCACACGGCACCAATGACCCGCTTGGCGTGCCGCTTGGTGGTTAGGTAGCGCGTCTTGAGAGGGTGCACCACAGCAATGTATCGCTCCACACTCAACGCTGTGACATTAAGGATGGATGCGAAACAGACAGTCTCAAAGATGAACGTCTTGAAGTAGCACCCGACGGCACCGAAGGGGAACGGGTAGTTCTGCCACAGGTCGTAGATCTCCATGGGCATCCCGAAGGTCAGCATGAGAAGATCGGACACAGCCAAGCTGACTAGGTACAGGTTGGTGGGATTGCGCATCTTCTTGTGCTTGGCTACCACGGCGCATGTCAAAAGGTTACCACTCAAGCCCACCAGGAAGATGAGCAGGTAGACAGCGGCCACCGGTAGGAAGAAGGGAGAGCGTTTAGGGCCGAGGATGTACAAGAGGGTGGTTTCAATGTCGAGACTGGTGCTGGCGGTGGTGGTGTTACCCACGGTGAAGTCGGGGAATGTGCTAGCATTGCTGAGCCTGCTGGAGACATTTGAAGTGGGACCTTGCCAAAAGACATCCATTTCACGGCTGCAGAAAGGACGAGGGAGCAATCAGTGCTTTGTTAAGTTGCTCACGTGGAACTGTTTGAAAGCAAAAAAAAGATGATTGTGGATATTCTCATTCATCCAAGTCATTTCTTTCACAGGGTATTGAATCAAGCAGAACTGTCATCAATTCATGCAACAAGGCTTGGTCAGGACAGAGAATGGTTTGAAAGAGGAGTGAGAGAATCCATCGAGGTGAAGGTGGAAAAACCTTTTCTAAACAGAGGACGTGGTTTACGTAGGGCACCGCCTATCCCGCAAATCCAATGCTGTCCTTTTATCCATTACTAAGAGATTCAATGATTTCTCCTTCAACAAAAACTCAGTGTTGCTTGACAGAGGTAGCTCCATGACCTTTCTACAACATAATGGAATATTAATGAGGGACTTTCCACCTAACTTGTTGACCGATAGAGGCCTTTGCAAGGCAACTTAATGATGGATGTTTAGCATTTCAAAAGAACGATACGATTCTTGGTGGCAAGGTGTGCCTCCAACTTGGAGCAGAAATAGTTGGGTTTTCCACACCAACTCAGGCTGGTCAGTCCTCAACAAACCTTTGTGAATGAACTGATGAAGCCTTCTCAGATGAGATGTGAAACGTCTTCTATGAGCCCTTGCACTCTGAGCCATGCAGCGCAAATCCACTCAACCCTTGGGCAGCATGCAGGGGTCTGCCACAACATTTCATGAGTTCGCTGGTGTCAGCCACTCATGAAATCTTGTTTGTTTGGTAGTAATTTTGTAGTGACTCAAAATTTGAATCGCAGTTGCACACTGTGATGACGTCGCAAATTTTATATATATATATATATATATATATATATACCTAACGCCATTTGTAAAACGAGAAACACAACACATAAAAATGCAAATGAGAATGCATGCGCAGAGTAGCTCGTAAAAATGAATTACCCCCTTTCAGTGATACACCTCTGCCAAGAATACACGGTTGACCTCGCACTTTGAAGGAGTTATGATGACACCTCCAAGATGTACAGAGTGCAGTGTGTCATAAGAAGGATGTGAAGGATTATCCATGATGGAGAGAAACGTTAGCTTAGTGCGCTCTTGGTCCCAGACTGACTCAAACGTTTCCATGTTCATTACCGTGATGTCTTATACTTATTTATTATTTTATACGTATGGTTTGGCATCCTTGGCTTTGATGCTACCCTGATAAAGTAGTCAGTGATGAAAAATTCACGCGAAATAATACTGTAACTTCTATACAGTACCTTTTAAGAGAACAAAGGATGTGAGACAAAAATTCACTTGGGGGATTAAAAGGAGATTTTTTTTTTTGTTTCATAGCGATTCATATGTCATTTTGGTTGTAAAAAAAAAAATCTAAAAATAAAACATCTTGGTCAGTTCAATGCCAATTGGTAAGCCAAAAAAAAGCTAATTGCCTGACCTTGTTTGTTTAAATTGTACTTCCAATAAAAGTAAATAAAATCCCAAATGTTATGACCTTGTTTTCATTCTGATGATTAGAACCACATTTGACAGTCTGGCATACTCACAGTTAGCACATCAGTCTCACACTCGAAAGGTTGATTCAAATCTTGTCTCAAGCCTGCTGGGTTTTCATGTGATGATGACTTCAGGCAAAATAAGGTGGCCATGTCCTCGGCTGCTGGCCAGCCAATTGCAGTACGCAGAGAGATAAACAAGGATTCACACTCAGATTCACACCTTTGGCCAATTTCGAATCTCCCATAAACCTAAGAAGCACATTTTTGTGATGCGGATGGAGAGCATGCAAACTCCACATAGGAAGGAGGGAGCTGAAATTCGAACACAGAAGCTCAGAAATGTGAGATCAGCTTGATAACCATTTGTGCTGCACAGGGAAAGTCAGGCAAGAAATTGTTGAATGCATCTCTTGTTCCATTTGGGAAACGGTAACAATTGCAGGTGAGTGTGCTTCTTAGCTTGCGGGGATGTTCGGGAGACAACTGGCACGCAGAAAAAAAAAACAACATTGCCGCCGTTTTCCCCTTTTTTCCTTGCCACCATTTAATTGGAAGAAAAGGAAACAGTTTGGTGCAGGAATATAGGATTATCTTTCCCCGCCACACTAATGAGCTTTAAATATGTTCTATCAACTGGTGGTGCTCGGAGGATGATTGAAATTAGATGCACTGCCCTGATGAATGCCAATCACTACTTCTTTTTCCACCTCAAGGTTAATTAGGCTGCCTCATGTGCATAATACATGATTGACCCTTGACTCTTCCAATGTTAAACTAAACCTGCAATGTTACCATAATGTGCTTGAGATCATTAAAGCAAAATTATGGCAGGACGGTGCATATGTTCATAAAAAAAATGTTTTACCCCCTGAATAGGTACCTGTAAGCATCAATAAAAGACGAACCAACACGTAGGCAGGCACGAATAAACACAAATTAAGTACGTTGCATGAATTAAAACTCACCTTCTGAATCTGCAGGTCTGCAAAGCGTCTTCCTTTGACGTGCACACATGCGATAGTGTAATTGTGGGTGTGAAGAGGAGGAGGAGGAGGAGGCGCATCCTCCCAACCTCCCATGCCGTACAGAGGGGAGAGAGTGCCAAGAAAGAGAGAGGGGATGTGGTGCAGGTAACCATAAAAGATGCATGAATAAAATCAAGCAGCTCGTGAAAGCCTCATTTGTTTATGGGTAGCATTCAAAAAGAATTCGAGTGTGGAGTGCAGACAGTACAGTGCAAATCTGTTTTTTTTTTTTTTTTTTTTTTAGAATGTGCTATACACTGCACACTACTTTCCAGAATGGCATGCCGAAGCAACAGGTGGTGCTACAGGATAACCCCTGCTAAGGATGAGGGCAATCAGAAGCACGAAGAAAGTCATCTCATTCGCATTTCAATTGACTCTTTGCACAGTGACCTGCACGGTGCTATTGTGGTTGGCCCGTCTGCCTCACAGTCAAGAGGTCATGGGTTTGAACCTGGGCTCCTTTATTCTTGGCAGTTGGTTCTGCATATACTCCAGCTTCCCCTCCAAAATCAAGCATGTTGTTCATTGAAGACTGACTGTGAGGGTGAATTTGTTTGTCTATATGTGGCCAGCAACTGACTGGCAACCAGTCCAGGGTGGATCTGGCCAAAAGTCATCTGCGATAGGCTTCAGCTCAGCCGTGCCCTTTCCAAGGACAATATTGTTTGTGTACCGCAGTGCTTCTTAAGCATTTTACAAGTACCACCCAAAAAAATGTCTTTCCAAAGACCGCTATATTGACCAACATTAAAATTCAGAACCGTCGCAGGCATAAGTATTTCTAAAATTGTAAAATATGTAATTTTACAAGAATGAACATGGAAAATCTGTAAAAAGTACATAATGACATAATATCATGAGACAATAAACTAAATAAATGGCAACGTTTTTCTTTATTTAAAATAATTTTTTTTTTTTTTTTTTTTTTTTTTTTTAGAATGTGCTATACACTGCACACTACTTTCCAGAATGGCATGCCGAAGCAACAGGTGGTGCTACAGGATAACCCCTGCTAAGGATGAGGGCAATCAGAAGCACGAAGAAAGTCATCTCATTCGCATTTCAATTGACTCTTTGCACAGTGACCTGCACGGTGCTATTGTGGTTGGCCCGTCTGCCTCACAGTCAAGAGGTCATGGGTTTGAACCTGGGCTCCTTTATTCTTGGCAGTTGGTTCTGCATATACTCCAGCTTCCCCTCCAAAATCAAGCATGTTGTTCATTGAAGACTGACTGTGAGGGTGAATTTGTTTGTCTATATGTGGCCAGCAACTGACTGGCAACCAGTCCAGGGTGGATCTGGCCAAAAGTCATCTGCGATAGGCTTCAGCTCAGCCGTGCCCTTTCCAAGGACAATATTGTTTGTGTACCGCAGTGCTTCTTAAGCATTTTACAAGTACCACCCAAAAAAATGTCTTTCCAAAGACCGCTATATTGACCAACATTAAAATTCAGAACCGTCGCAGGCATAAGTATTTCTAAAATTGTAAAATATGTAATTTTACAAGAATGAACATGGAAAATCTGTAAAAAGTACATAATGACATAATATCATGAGACAATAAACTAAATAAATGGCAACGTTTTTCTTTATTTAAAATGATTTTTAAAACCAAGATAATGATATTAACCACCCCAATCATAAAAAATCTGTATATGACTGTCTGATTTTTACTGATTTATCTCTCTGTTTTTCAGTTAAACAAAGACTTGAGACTTATGTGCGGGCAGTGTGGGATCGGTTCCCACTCAGTGACGGTGTGAATGTGGGTGTGAATGGTCATTTGTCTCTATATGTGCCCTGCGACTGACTGGCGACCAGTTCAGGGTATGGTCTGCCTTCCGCACAAAGTCAGCTGGGATAGGCTCCAGCAACTCCCCTCTACCCTGAATTGCTCAAGAACCGAGATGTTCGAAAACCGAGGTTTGACTGTATTCTGTACATAAGAGGTAAATGGCGGCACAGTGATCAACTGGTTATCACGTCTGCCTCACAGTGCAGAGGTGCCGGGTTCAATTCTGGCTCCGGCCTTCCAATGTAGAGTTTGCATGTTCCCCCCGTGCCCACATGGGTTTTCTCCGGGTACTCCGGTTTCCTCCCACAATCCAAAAACATGCATGGCAGGTTAATGGAATACTTAAATTCATCATTGACGTACAACTAGGAGCCCGCACACCACATTTACTGGTATCACACTTTGAGAATCGCTCTTCTATAGTGTACAGCAGGGGCCCCCAACCTTTTTTGCCCCACGGACCGGTTTATGTCAGACAATATTTTCAGGGACCGGCTTTTAAGGTGTGGCGGAAATAATACAACAAAATAATATGGTATGAGCTGCATGAAAACTGTGGCGTTTTCGAAATATAAGAATAAACACAAGGAGCGTCTAATCTG
>NW_017805002.1:1365493-1379495 GCF_001891065.2 Hippocampus comes
TTTTTTTTACTCATTTTGCGAGCTCCCGCGTTTTGTTTTGAAGTAATCGGTCACGTGATGGAGAAGCGTGTTTGATGTGTGTCAAGCGTGACACAGACGGATGTAACGGAGAATCCGGTAATTTTTCAAAATAAAATATCTTTCGTATTCCGAAATAAATAAAACGGAATTAAGGCAAGTTCTTTCTGTGCGGCCCGGTACCAAATGCCCGGCGGACCGGTACCGGTCCGCGGACCGGCGGTTGGGGACCCCTGGTGTACAGTATGTGCCTAATGAGGACAAGTGCAATAAATAATGTGAGCAAAACATTTTGGTTGTGCGGTCATGCATGACCATGTAAAGGGTTGCAAAAGGTCATTGAAGTCAATTGTCTTGTCGCCTTTTTCAAAATGCATTGAGATTCATTTTTACTTTAGAGAGGGCTTTGTCGTAAATCATGATGGTTTTGTAGCCAGAGACAGGATGACAGTGTTAGTCTGAACGGCACACATAAGTAGTCTGTCTTGAAACACATTGATGGATTGAGATGACAGAATGTCCTTGTATTGAATCGTGTAATCGCAGTGGCGTCTATGCTCTTTGCAGCAATGTTAAATGTCCTTTTCAAAGCACTCAGGCCGTCCTCATAGTGACACATAATTAAAACTGGTCGCATTTAATGGCGACAGTACGTGATGCTGGGTGACTTTCATTATAAATTGTACGTGACTTTAAAAAAAAAAAAAACCTATGCATGCAGTTATGATTCATACATTTCAATGAAAAACACACTGACAAGTGGGGACACAAAAGTGTGGTCTCACACAGGCAAGGCCGAAGAAGACGAAATCGTCAATGGTTTATTGACGTCAAATTGTGAGCCACGATCTCCGTTTTTATTGACAATACGCAGCAGTGTGTGTCAATTTCCAGACCGGGGCCCTCTTCAGATTATCATTTTTGTTTGACGACAGCAATATTTAAAGAAAATGAGCACCCGTGAAGTTTTCAGACTATGTGAAGGCACCCGAACGTTTGATGCTACAAAATAAGACGTAATGGCATGTCTTCACAGGGCATGCCATTATTTTTGATACTTAATGCTTAAACGTTTTATTCAGGGAATCGGATGCCAATGTTGTCATGCGGTCTCTTATCAATTATGGGCCATATTCTTATGTTCATGCGTAAGTCTTTTTTTTTTTCTAGGTGCGTGGCTTTTGCACTTTCAAGGTACGTGAATTAATTATCCCGTAATTACTTTCTGCCACAGCCATCGAATTTGTGAGCCGTGAATCACTGGGCCTCATCAAAGTGAAATTAGAGAAGGTGGCACTCAAAGCATGCATGGAAACAAGAAATTAAAGACCCTGAAAAGTGAATTTGGGGATATGTTTCGAAATACACGATTGCTGAAAGGCTGAGAACTTTGTAGTCCTGAATTGGGGGGATAGCATGAACCTCTTTTGCATGATCTCAGTTGTGTCGATTTGTGAGGGGCGTGTCCAACTCCAAGTAAGCACTTGGACTTTTGAGAAATTAGACAGCTGGAAATGGAGTCTGTATTTCTGTGTGTTAAAGCTCATGTGCATTTTTGGTAAGATGTTGATATGTTGATATGATGAGAGATGTTCCAGGCTTTAAGGGGATATACTTTAGCATACATATAGGGAGGTATAAACATATGCTAGCATGCTGGCAGCCTGAACCCACTTTGAGTGGCCTCCTGATTGAGTTAAAAAAATAATAACAATTAAAAATTGAAAAGAAAATTATGCAGATTTTTCCCCTTTTTTATTTATTGATTTATTTATTTTTACGAATTCAAATGATTATTTAAAAACCACTGGCGAAGGAGAATTATGGCAAAACTGAAAAAAAAACAAAATATAAAAAGCATTGAAAAAAAAGAAAAGTATCGATAGAATATGAAAATCCGTGGTTGCTAAATTGCAAGTATGCAGGAGAGAACTGTAGTTTTAAGTTGCAATAGCACCATTCACCACAAGGTGGCAGAGATGACTTAGTTGCACTTCCACCGGGCCATAAAGTGCCCTATGCCACTATGTGAGCCTAATATTTTTAGGGAAGAGATTTGGAATAATATGCAGGACAAACATAGTTCCTCGATAATGTGAACATTTTGAGTGAGTTGATTTATGTGGGGGAAAAAATTGCAATTTATGGGTTGTTGCACTTAATGTTGATTTGCTGTTTAGCGGTTTTGCGCCAGTTTTGCGCCGTACCTGAATGGTAATGTGCAAGACAGCCATTTGCGCTGTGAACGAAATCACAGTATTCGGTTATTTAGTTGTTTGCGCCAAATAGTTTATTTTTCCTGGGGAGGGTGTAACATAAAATAATTGAGAAGCAATGCAGTAGTGCAAAAAAATTCTGCGGGAGATTTCCACCATCCTGAACATCCCACGTTCTACCGTCGTCAGCATCGTGGCCAAGTGGCAGCAGCTGGGAAGCACGGCCGCCAGACCCTGGAGGACATCGTTGGTGCCACCGAGTTCCAGATGTCATCCGGCATTAGAATCAATACCAACATGGTGAGGCGGGAGCTGCACAGGACGGGCTTCTGCAGCGGGGCGGACGCGTGCGAGCAACACAGCTGGAGGAAGGCGGCCCAAGATGATGACGGCATTAACAGCAAATGTTTGTGACACGTAATGACAACAATGAAGACATTTTGGAGAATTCTTGAGACCTGAGTTTCAATATGGAGAACCTTTATTGGCATTGTGCTGCATCCTTATTGTGAAACAGATGGATTTCCCAGCAATTTGCCACGGCATATTAGCGATGGGACGTTATCAGGGAAATTATCTGATTTCACGTCATTGATCTGCAAATCAGCCTTTTTCAAACTGAGATTCTTCGTGGCAGTTTGTTTAAAAAAATCATAGCCATCCTTGGTACTATTATCTGTTAACAATGCATAATGCATACCAAATAATTTGATCAATATTTCTTCATAATGTCGATGTCTTAAATATTCAACTCCACTTCAGGAAATTTTTGAATAATGAACAAACACTGAATTACTGTGGAGATGGTGTTTCCAAACATTTGATTGGCACTATCATTGGCTCAAATTACTTTTAATTTACATTGTTAGGAATAATATTCATTTCTGTGAAGATACTGATCATGTTCATGATTTCTCACAAATATTATCATCATTCGTTTTAACATGGAAGGACACAGCAAAATGTCCATATGCAACACTTTGTCTCAATAAAAAGTAAATACATGTGAGATTATTGCACAGTTTGAACGATAACACAACACTTAAATGAAGGGGACAGGGGAAGAATTTAAATAATTAAAATGTACACACATAAAATCTAATAATAATTGTTTACCTAAATGTTGAAAAAACAGTTCTTCAATATTAAATGCAAATATTTTGAATGTATTTGTTAAAAACAAGTGAACTGAATGTAGGCAGTTATTCTTGTGCGTACCACTGGAGGACCTCACGTGCCACTGGCAGGACTCAATGCCACAGTTGACTCGCTGCTTTAACCGGTTGACGTCACACATGATGCCGATTTGAGCTCCCAAGTTTCCTTTGACTTCAAATACAACATTTCCTCGGACAGTCTTAGCTGGAATAGATGAACTATGAATTGTAGCACTTTGGGAGATCCACTTTCTATGCTTATCATGCTACTGTTCGTCAATGCAGTTATAATTAGCGTAAGACAGCAATGTTTTGCTTTTGCCCATTTGACATGGGGCACATGAGTACATTAATGTTTGAATCACATTCAGTCTTGTTTATGTCTCCTGTCTTTCACAAAAAGTAGCGAGAAAAAAATATCAGTCTTATTCTTCCAGCATTCAGGTGTACATTCACATAGTTTTTGTCACCACCTGACATTAAAGGGCTGCGGAAGTGATGATTTACAGTGCAGGCAAATACCATGCCAGCCTGTGTGAAAGTACAACAAGCCATGCTCAGCGTGTTTTGTTGCCTCCATAAAAGCATTCAAATATGAACGCGGTTGTATGGGAACGCAGACTGTTTGGTTCACGTAACATAAACTGACCTTGACCACTTTGTGTGTTTTTGACGTAACCGGCACAACGCATTGTTACTGACAATGACAAGATAATGAATGAGTGTGTTTTATGAGATGAGGCGGCATACAGTATTTTTACACATTTGCAAAGTTCAACTCTTTTGCAACACGAACTATAAAAAAGCGGATGCGGGTCACTGTGAGAAACTCGATTGCTCTTTTAGTTATGCTTACACTTTTAAATATGATGTTGCTACTATTTGTTGATGGTAAACCCCCTCCTGCCTCCAAAAAGAAATTGTAAGTTGTGGTCTGTCTCTTTTAAAAGAATATATACAATAAATTTATCTATTTAGCTAGCTTTTTTTTTCCAAGATGGCGCCTGAGTACGCAGCCGTCGGCAAGTGCTCTTCAAGAGCATTGCATTTTTTGTTGTTTTTTGTTGTTTTTGTGGTTTGTTTTGTCACTTTGTGTTTGTTGGTACGTCGTGTGGACCTGATGTGGACTGTTTTCAGCATTTTTGGCCATGACATTCGTCAAAGAAGAAGAATCTGTGCTTGGTGGTTGGGCCTACTCGGCGGCACTGATTTTGATTGGGAGGAATGTCGGCGCCATTTGACTGTCGTTGCTGGACAGCTCCGGGGTGCTTGTGCCTCGTGCCTGAAATAGGCAGCATTTTCACAGCCCCGCTTTTTTCAGCGAAAAGGTCGGTGCTGATGGACAGTCTGAGGAGCCGATGATGAGAAGAAAGGAGCATCAGCGCAGAGCGCCGATGTGGATGTGGAACTGGGAGTCGCGGCTTGGAATTGAAGCGGATTTACATTCTCCTGGAGAAGAGAGCCAATCTCTCTTTTTCGTTAATGGATGCTACAGCTTCTTGTTGCTTTCAAGCTTAGCTTGTAGCAGACATGTGCAAATTCCAGCATGACGTCTTGGATCCACTGATGAAAAGGACACTTTGATTCGCTCCTCTTTCATCTATTACTGCTTCAAACAACAAAGTGAATGGAGGAAAAGTGGTTAAGATGGCACGGCTGTCTGTTTTATGTGTTGTGTTGTATTATTTTGTCATTTTATGTTAAGTGTTCTTTTGATGGTGATGCGGGCACCCGCAGCGGCTCCTCTTGTTGTCTGTTGTCTGTTTAAGAGGGAGGAAATTTCATCTGTGCTGTACAGCACATTTGACAATGAAGTTGTACTTGATACTTGATACTTGATAGCTATCTAGCTAGCAATCTAGCTAGCTTTCTAGCTAGCTAATGAAGTCTGTATTCAACACTAACTATCCATTCTGCTCTTAAATTGGAACAGGTTTTCAAGTTGTGTTTTAAGCCTGGGTTTAGGGTTACAAACAAGGGGTAAACAAGGGTTCATGTTTCAAATTCAGCTTTCAAAATGAGTTCAGGGTATCACATTAGGGTTTAAAGCCAAGGCTGGGATTTCAAATTCGGGTTTCAAGCAAGGATTAGAGTTTCAAAGTAAAGTTGAAAGCAAGGGTTGCAGTCTTGAAGTTTTTAATGTAAACCAGGTTTGGGGTTTCAATTTTTGGTTTGGAGTCTGGGTAAATATTTAAAACAGCACTTTGGGTTTCAAATTAAGGTTTAAAGCCTTTTTTTGGAAACATTTTTGAATGAGTTTTTTCAAAACAGGGTTGAGAGTTTCAAAAAATAAAAAGAGATTAAAAAAAAAAAGGTTCGCTTTTTAATGTGAGGTCGGTAGCAACTGAGGTGAGGTTTGAAATCCAAGTTCAGCATTTCAAATTACCAGTGGGATTTCATGTCTGCATTAGTGTTTCAAACAAAGTTTATGATTCAAAGCAGGGCTTGAAGCAAAGGTTAAGGTTTTAAAGAAATGGATTCAAAGAAGGGTTGCGGTTTCAAATTTAGGTTTCAAGCAGGGGTTAGGGATTTTAATTAGGAGTGGACACGTATGCTTGAATTTCAAAGTCGATTTGAATAAACGCGATGATACGAACGAGTGTGGACTATCAAACTGTCATTTTATGGGGGTGAAAGTTCACAAGCACAGTAATATTAGGAAATAAATTGTAAAGAAAACCATTCAAGAAGAACAGGCTAACATTTGGACAGTTACAATTTTCTTTTGGAATTGTAGTGGGAGAATAAATTAAAGGAAAACAAAATTATTCATGTTGTATTTCGGATGATTCCCAACCAGGATTATACCTGAAGTTTCATTTTATTTTATTTTTTACACCCCCTCTAGCAAACACATCATTCAGTCAGGTTTCTTGTACTAGTTAAAACTTTTTAAAATCCATTATTTTCAAGAAAGTACCCTTGGGAACCTTATCTTAGGTTTGCATTGTCTAGAGCATGAGCTACTTTACACGTGGATAAGATAAATTCCTTTTAATCTCCTACTGTATAGCTCCAGGCTTTCTTTATGTTTCAGGTGTGGAAATAAATTCCATTTCTGGTGACATTATGGGACATCCTCCACGAGGCATATTGGATTAATATACAGCACTGAGCTACAATGACCTAAGGCCTAATTGCAGAACCCTACCCTTTGTGTGACTGCATTGGCAAAAAAAAAGCCACTTGAATTTATAGGGTCTAAAACAGTAATTTAAGTGAAAATAACATTGCAATATAAATTGTTGACATTTTTGGCAACCGTATTAGCACAACAACTGAGTTGTTTTCACTTATATCTCTAAATTGTGGTTTCAAACTGCAAGCATGACAACAATGGTGGGTTGCTGATGAGATTAGCATGCATGCTAATACAGTTGTTTTCTCAGAAGCTTATTAAGGTGTCCCTACATTCTTTCCACACTTTTTTGTCTCATCACTTTCATTTGGAAAATGACTTCACTTCCTGTTGCAGGTTTATTTTCAGAATCATGTTATTACATTGTACCTACATAATTTATGCAGTATAATAAATGTTTACGTAGTAGACCTGCCCATGCTACCTGTAGTAAGTCCAAAGTTACTTTTCACCCGGGTGCCCTGCAATGTTACCCTGGTGGCCTCAATGTTGCCAAATGTTGTTGTTTTACTTCCCCTCCCGTCTTGCTTTACAACGCAATCTAACATTTAACACACCTACTGATAATTAAAAACCATAAATTTACCTGCAGTCAGAGTAAGTGTTTGTGCCATGCCAGTCTGTACGATTGTTACACTGGCCAATTATTGTACATTGCAAGACATTCGTATTGACTTGCATACCACGTTTTAATCCACACATTAAAACCACAAGCGTAAACACCAGTGCTACCCCAATGTCTATCAACTTGATCAATGCAGCCGCCTCATAATAAGTAACTAGTGCGACACTGCTCTAATTGTTTGGGGCAAGGTGTCTATTCTGGCTCATTTTCCAAAGCAGATAAGTCAGTCACACCTATGTGATAACCGTGTGTAGTTTATCTAGCAAGCGAGGAGATCATTAAGCTTGGATAATAAAGCACAAACGCTCGAGGCACTAATTGCGGAGTGGGACATGCTGCTGCGTTATCGTTACAGTATTTCTCTGTCTTTCTCTAATAGTGGGGCCTGGGGTGTGTGTGTGACCCTGGGGGAGATGTTGTCATACTTGAATAGGGTGTAATTGCACCTCCATTCCATGAGGTGGCAATGCCGCTGTCATTTGATTTTTATTGGAATTTCAGGCAAATTGCTGCACGTCAAATCTTTTCGGTAACAGAAAATAATTTAGAAGCACTGAGGTATATCTATGGGCCTCTGGACTGCCCGGTCATCAAGTGTAAAATCACACAACCAAGTAAAGCTTTGAGTGACTTGCGTTCACTTCCAGTTCCACCCACCTTGGCAATAAAACCATTCTAAGGTTGGCGCACAGTGCTGTAGAGCAAAGCAGGGTCATTTGCACAAGACAGAAAAAAAACAAAAAACAGTACTTTCAGAGATGTGAGAAAATATCAAGTGAAAAGTGTTTTGTTCTTTGTGAGCTTTGGTGTGTCTTGACAAAAGTTGTTTTAACGGGGAAAAGAAAAGCATATGTCTCTTTCAGGTCAGCTTTTTAAATTATGTTCGTATAAATAAAAGTGACACAAGGCAAGGCAATTTTAACATTAAAGATAACACAGCATTAGCTGATGCGAGCACAGCGCGAGAGGTGTCCTGACCTGCTCTGCCTCTACCAGCATTTATGACTGCAACAGTTGGTCCTGCAGGGTCACCATGGCAACAACAGGGATGTTCATCTGTTTATTCGTGCAGGCATGATTTTTGTTAATGCGTGTTTCGTATGACTTGATGATAATGGGACAGTATGCCAGAATGTCACTGTGCCCGCGTGCGGAATAAACGTACTTCTTACAACAACTCAGGAGTTTAATTTGCTTTTTATGGCTTTGTAATAAAAGCTTGCTTGATCTCAGCAAAAGTCACAGCATGAGGCTTGATTTCCTACATAAAAAAAAAAAAAAAAAGAGTTTAAAATGTCATTCATAATGTATCGGACTCCACTTACCAGTTACATTTTTCAGCTGTGCTTAAGTTAATACTGTCACCTCTCATATGTTGTGTACTTTTGCTTACGTTTGACCATGCGCAGCACAAACATGGGCACTTATAGCGGTGATTATATTGATAATCAAGGATTTTTAAAAAATCTCGTGAGAATGGATGACATTTGAGGATGTTAAGTAATCTCTTTATGACCATTATATGACGTGTTTGAGCATGTCAAATTTATAGCTTCAGACGTGATCGTAAAAAAAGTCGGCTTCACAACCATGACGAAAGTATCAGATAAGGAAAAAAAGTTAGTGCATCCTGACATATTTAATGTGACGTTTTTTTGTGTCTTGCTTAGCTACAGACTAAAAAAAAAAAAAAAAAAAAAACTAAAGGTTGACACCTGGGTAGTACAACGAGCAGGTTATCCATCCATCCATCCATTTTCCTATTCCAGCCGTCTTCAGGCAGTAGGCCGGGGACACCCTGAACCAGTTGCCAGACAATCGCAGGCCGCACAGAGACAAACAACCATCCGTGCTCACACTCACACCTCAAGACAATTCAGAGTGTTCAATTAACCTGCCATGCATGTTTCTGAAATGTGGGAGGAAACCGGGTTCAGAGCGTTCAATTAACCTGCCATGCATGTTTTTGAAATGTGGGAGGAAACCGGAGTACCAGGAGAAAACCCACGCAGGCCCGGGGAGAACATGCAAACTCCACACAGGAAGGCTGGAGCCGGGATGGAACCCACGACCTCTCCACTGTGAGGTCGATGCGCTAACCCCTGGACCACTGCCCCCCAAGCAGGTTAAAACGTCTGAAACATACTGTGTTATTTTATTTTATGTTAACTGTTTCGTAAAGTGCTTTGTTACAGCTGCAGCTGTTGTGAAAGCGCTATATAAATACAAATGTATTGTATCGTATTGTATCAAATGAAGCACACATTATCGTTCCAATTCATTGTTGTTCCTCTTTAGTCCTGTAGGTGTCAGCAGAGTTTATTTCAAGGTATTGCAGGCTGTTGAAACAAATCGAGTAGAGTAAAAAATACATTTCCACCATATATATATATATATATATATATATATATATATATAAAAAGAATAAAGGTTACTCCCCCCGACCCCCAAAAAAAGCAATGCTTTGTTTATTATTTGTGCTCTGTCACTCCTAAAAGATCAAGGGCTCACAGTTTCATGAGGGAGAAAGACAATGTTTACAAAGCCACTCGACAATATGAGGAGAGGAGGTCAGATAAACAATCAAAAATGTATTCTTTTCACACACGGGCTGATGATTTACTCGCCTCCAGTTGCCATGTTTTTCTTCAGTGTTAACTGTTCAAACACGCTGTCAGTACGAGACCAAGAATCAGTCCGCCAAACGTGACAATTTTGACAATGGCAAAAACAAGTTTTTCCACAGTGCCCAACATACATTTCTTGGATCATATTTACATACAAGCCAGATTTAAAAGGGCCTGATTTTCATCGGAAGAGAAATTCCACGTGTTCTTATGCAGTGGTGAAGTGGCTTTGCTATGACCAACAATAAATTAATCATGAGCTAGGTTACATTTCATTCAGGAAATGCTTCTATTTAAACACTCTATGGAGGTGTGGGGGTGGGGGGGGTCACATTGTAAACATGTACACTACAATTCTGCCCTACTTTGGGACTCCTCAATGTTAGGTCCTTCGAAAAAAATTAGTGTCGTTTAGTCATTTGAAATCCAATTCCAGCTATCAGCCATGGCCGTGTATGTGTCACATCACTTTGTTGTAAACCCTCATTTCCTCCCCGACATTTCAACACAATAGGTTGTTAAAATGCACGGCGATATACACCCACCTGTCTGTAAGGCAGGGTAGGTCGCGTATCATTGAGCCAATAGTGGCTATTATCTTAACTTATTGTAGATATCTGTGCTGACTTACACCAAATAATCAATGTTAAGGATCAGTCTGAGACATGAACTTAAGCACACATCAAATTCATATCTGCGCTTGTTGCGGGAAGTAGTGAATACTCCAAGGAAGTGACGCCCTGTTTTTTATTGTTCGTCTTACTCATCTCGAAAAATAAGCTTGTGGCTTCTTTTTCTGTGGAACTATTATATATATAATTTATAGGCTATGATCAGCATTTATTGTTTTCGTACTTGTTGAAATAAAAGAAGAGATTGACAAGTTTTACAACAAAATTTGAAACCACATTTTAGTCCAACAAAGAGAAAATAGGCAGAAAATAATATTGTCAGCACAATAATAGAATTAGCAGTGAATGTTTGATTTGCAAGATCAAGTTAACTAACACCTTCATACTAAACGTAAACGTGTAGGTACTTGGAGAACCCAATTCCAAAGGAACGGAGGCTCTGGATAAAGCTACTTGATCATTGGCAGAGTCGTTTGAATCCTTCAAATATCAACTGTGACATCCCAGTCTGATGTATTAGTTGCTGTTTTATTTTCTAACCCAAAAATTAACCCCGATAAATATTGACTCTCAGTAAAGCTACGCAGCCATTTGTCCATCCATCCATCCATTTTCTGATCCGCTTATCCTCAAGGGTCGCAGGGCATGCTGTAGCCTATCCTAGCTGTCTTCGAGCAGTAGGCGGGGGACACCCTGAACCTGTTGCCAGCCAGTCGCAGGGCACACAGAGACGAACCCTGCACCTCTGCACTGTGAGGCCGACGTGCTAACCAGTTGCCCGCGGCCATTTGTATTGTCCGCATTTTAATTTATTAAAAAAACAAACAAGCGTGTTTTTCTCTCACATTTCAAAAAGCATGCATTCTAAGCTTGCTGTGTGTCCCACAGGCAGCAAAAAGTGACTCAAGTAGACCATTGCAAAAAAAAAAAAAAAAAATTCTATTCAGTGACTGTTCGCCCACACACAGCGATTGTTCACTGTACACTGACCGACATGCTCCAATGGAAAAACTGCAACCTTTTGTTGGGTGTTGATGCTGCACATATAATAAACAGTACTTTGTTGTTGTTCTTTATTGAACCACAAAAACATGGCACGATTGTCAAGGATAAAGAACGAGTTGCTCAAGCCCACACAGTGCTCAACAGTTCTGTTCCTTTGGGCAGTGTCACATGGTGTGCTTCAGGGTCATTTAAGACTAAATCGTCCGTAGCTGTGCATTGTTGGTTGTCCGTATGAGTACGTACTGACTTTGACAGTAGACCATGCGGTTGGACCCCATTGCTATTGCCAAACATGAGCTTGGATGGGCACCAGTTCACTGTCTACTCTAATTATGATAAGCGCGACAGAAAATGGATGGCTGGATGGATGTGCCCTGTGACTGATGAGCAACCTATCCAGGTTGAAGCCCACTTCTACTGCTGGGATAGTCTCCAGTTCACCTAATGAGGTAAAAGCTATGCAAAATAAAACAGGATAGGTGGAGTTCTCCAAGGACCTGCCGACAGTTGTAGCTCAAAGTTTGTCTGACTCAGCAACGGTAGCTAAGGGGTGAAACATCAAGTTCACATTATAACCAGTTGCAATAAACTACATCCTGTGTGCTCTGCAAAAAGTTTTGACATACAATACATCATTGGATGAGACATTATTATTGACACTGGCGGCGTTTCTAGCGAGTGTCGAGCGCAACAAGCTAATCGGACGGAGCAGGATTTATGGATTCCCCTTTACGGCCCGTAAAAACCAAAGTGCTACTCATTAACCCGTGAGAAAACTTTGCTCCCATTGGCCACACCTCTAGTCATATGACCGCAGTAGGATTTAAAAAGGTGTCGCAGACCTGGAGGAGCAAGCAGACTCTGCGAAGATCAGCATCGCAACAATGAAGGTCGCACTCGCTTGCATCGCTCTCCTGGTTCTAGTCGTGGGCCGCAGCACCGAGGCTGTGCAGGTGGAGGTAAGTAAGATGCCGAGGTTGATCGACATCCTCAGGAGGTAGCAGGACCTCAAAGTTCTTCCTGTCTATCCCCTTAAAGGAGAACGGCTTGTCCTTCTCCCTGGAGGCCGTCAAGAGACTCCAGGAGATGTTCGAGAGCGTCAGGACACCCCTGCAGAATCCGCGGCTGCGGGCCAGTTCCCCGTCCATGTGCGAGGATCCCATGCTGCCCCAGGAGCTGCTGCCCCTGTGCAAGCAGAAGGGGGCGTCGGCGTCACTCGCCAGACTCGGTGAGGATCCTCGTCACTTCTCCTTACATCTCTAACACGAGATGAGCAAAAAACTTCATTTATGTTCAGTTGTTCAATTTAAAAAGTGACACTAGTGTTTTTTACAGATTCATTAAACAGGATTTCGATAATAAAAATCATTATGATATTTTCTAGTGTAATATGCAAATTTGATGACAACGAAATTGGGGTTTTCGTTGCCGGTAAGTCGTCGCCATCAAAATTATTCGCGCATTTTGGACAGCACTTGACCTCATTAGAGCCCTAGCCTACCCCAGCTGAATTTCTCGACCCTGGGATGGTTGCTGGCCAATCACAGGGCAGATTCAGCAGATCCACATTTACACTCACATTCAAACCTGATGACAGGTTCAAACCTATCGTTAACCGAAGCAAATTTTTGGCAAGAGAAGCAGACCCCGCCCCCGACCCCCACCCTCTCGCCTGATTGCTTCCCTGGCAATCACATATCATCTAACAAGCATTCACATTCACAAGCATGAACAACTTAAGAGTCTTCAATGTCAGCTAACTTTTGATGAGAGAAGCAGAATCCACCCTGGACTGCTTGCCAGCCAATTGAATAAGGCCGTACTGCTCAAATACTTGATGTTCTAACAATTTCACGTCTCCGATGAACCTAACATGCATGATTTTGGAATGTTCAGAATGCAGAACTGCGAGGCAGGTGTGCCAACCATGAGTTAACCATGCTACCTCATCAAAATTATAAACAATTCTAATCATAAAATATCTTAGTATGATATAAATCTTATATGAGAGTCACTTTGTGAATTGAAGTACAAAAATGAATTACCTTTTCGACTACATCTTATACCTATAGATTCTAACGTACTGTAGACGCTAACACCAATGCAAACCATTTTCCTTTGTTGCAGCTATGGTGCCGTTGGACGTCTGCGAGATCTGTGCCTTTGCTGCCTGCAGCGGCTGCTAAGCCGACACCGCAAACGCGCTTGGTTTTCTTATTTGTATTTGTCTTCATTTCTTTTATTTAAAAAAAACATACACCATTTCTTAAAAAAAAAGAAAAAAGGCCAAAAGAAGAACAGGAATCAAAAAGGAGTTGCTAAGTGCCAGCTGTTACTTAAAAAAAAGGGGAAAAAAAGCATTTGCCACCTTGTTTTGTCATTGGTTTTATGTTTGAAATTGTTTTTGTTACATTTCTGTCTTACCATACTTTGTGTACCTATTTAAACATCTACTTCTATATTATTGTTTGGAATAAAAATGTGTGCAAGTCACATACGCTTGTGTGTTTGTGTTTGTGGGTGTGCGTGTGCGTGTGTGTGTGTGTGCGCGCGCGCGCGCGCGTGTGTGTGTGTGTGTGTGTG
>NW_017805002.1:1384546-1389124 GCF_001891065.2 Hippocampus comes
ACCCCATTGCTGTGTTATGTCCATTTTTAAGTGTGGAAGCAATGGGGCACTCTGAGAGCCCATGCTATAAGTCTCCCATGGTTTCTATGGAAGCCGGTCTCGCTTCTCACCTCTTGTTGCCAGGGGTTACTTGTCGCCTCTTCAACACACCCCTGGCTGAAGGAAGTGCTTACTGCTCTTGAAGGCAGGGCTCACTCTTCCCATTAGGACCATCCATCCTCAGGCCCTTCCTCCATGCCTCCTCTTCTTTTCTCAAGTGAGCTGCAAAGTCTTCAATATCTCTCTCTGAGTGCGGTCACCATCTACAATTCTACTTCTGACACCAATGTAACACCCGTATTTGTGATTAAAGAACCACACAGTTGTCCATGCTCTTGAGTTGCTTTTTTACCATAAGTAGTAACAGAATGCACATTCAGTCAGGAGCTGCTGTTGGCCACAGCTCACGCCCCATCCCCCAACACACTCTGACTGCCTGCTTAAGCCAACCTTCATGTTTATATGGCTCTCCTACCATTTCATCTGCAATGTTCTTTTGACTGCTTGATTTTCTGTTCCTTTACTTTTCCATCTCAAAGACATCACATGCACACTTATGACAAAGCAAATAAAGGGTACTTTATACCGCTATTTACAGGCATGCTGGGAAGTGCGTTGCTTCATCATCAGTCCTATTTATTGTACAAGAGAAGAGCATATGATCAGTGGTTACAGTATCATTGTTACAGATTGAGCAGACATCATCTTCAATATTGAAGTGTGATCTCAATAATTCTTTTGATGGGTAAATATTATTCATAATTTCAAAATGTATTTTTTTAGGAGGTACTGGGAGTGTCAAATACATTGTTCTTAGCTTGTTTATTGTAGTCTTATCAGATTCACTATGAATCATGTTTTTGTTTCATCAGGAAATAGAATTTTTGAGATATTTTCTTTGTCTTTATTTATCTTTACATTTGTTTTTAATCTAAGATCAACAACCGTGGAATCAGAGGATCTTATTTGTTGATTTTCATTACTTCTCTAGTCATAGAGACAAATTATGAGGAGGGAGTGCCTTTAATACTTTACTGAAGTCACACTTTGAGGAATTGAAGTTAGTTTCTAAACTTAACCTATGTCAATCAAGCGCCATTGTCATCCATCAGGTCTGGCAATTACCATATATGTTCCTCAATAATGATTCATTTTTGTGTTATATGTAACCATTATTCCAAAGAACAATTGCATGTAGTGAACATATTTGCACAATAACATTTGGTTTTCGACTCAGCTAATTGCATCGGTAGTTTTAACTGACAAGAAGCAACTTTATGGCTCCAAGCTTTTTAAATACATATATAGGGGCACAATGCCAGAATGCGTCACCATGAATCATCCATGGTTAAATATTTTCTCTTTTTTCCAAGTACAGGATAGACATCTCGGATGCACCACATAGTTTGTCTTCGTATATAACATAATATTGAAATCAATGACGTGGCTCGTTGGTCTAGGGGTATGATTCTCGCTTAGGGTGCGAGAGGTCCCGGGTTCAAATCCCGGACGAGCCCTCTGCTTTTCTTTTTTCTTTTGGAGGCAGCTTTCTTTTAAGTAACTATTTAAATACATTAATAAATAAGATTCCGAGTTTTAATTAGTAAGAGGCTACTTTTACAACGCTGGTCGCTGTTTAAGCACGTCAGAGGCCCCTTCAAATTTTTCTTAAGGATTTGACTTTCCAAGAGAGAAGACTCGGAAGTACTTGCAGGACAGGTCAGCTGAATTCTCATCAAGGACACGAACTGGAAAAAAAACAAAGAGAGCGAAACAGAGTGCGAGAGAAAAAAGCAAGCGAAAGTTAATAGATGTTCCCCGTCGTGCAATGACGTTAGCTCGGATAAGTGGAGTCGGATTCATTTGAAAGCAAACCCATTTTCTTCTCCCCTTGACCTAGTGACGAATACCAACAAGAGTTAAAGTAAATTGGCGTAAAGGTAAGGACATTCGACTTTCCAAAGCGGCTCCGCAGTCAGTTTCATGTCCTTTTATTTTTGGTATGGCACTTTCGTGATTTAACCACCTGAGGACAGGAGCGAGTCATTTATTTTTCCCTCCCGACGTGTATTCGACAACATTTGTATTAACGGTAAACTGTGCTGTTGCCATTCATTTGCAAGTTTCCAACCGAGGAGTTTGCTGCTGAGCACCGTCTTATCGGGAGAACACAACAGAATAATCCTTGTCACTAGACATCCATCCGTTTTCTTATAGGACGTGGGTGCAAATTTTAGAAGCTGAGTAATATCTTATCCTTTGGACTGCTGACCACGCAATTCTTGTTGAAAAGAGCAGGGCTCGTTTCCTTATTAGGGTTATAGGTGATCTTAAACCTATCCCATTCTGACTTTTGGGGAGAGGAATTGAAGTACACCCTAGACTGGTCGCTTGGCACCTACAAATAAGCATTTTCAACCATTAGTGACCCTACGCTGCCCCACTAAAAGACAATAAACTAAAGCTATTTGCTTGACAGAAAAATAGATGAAGGTTGGCTTGACCTCCCATGCAAAGTTCCGGAAATTCTGTTGAAGCTTCTGACAAGTTCCCAAGTCCAAGTTGCACATCTTGGAGAAGAAATGTCATGTTTTGTTATTAGATAAGAAAGAACCTCCCTGCATACCGTTGGCTTCCCAGTTCAGGGTCAATGTGTTAGAATGGCTTCCCAGCACAGTGCACAGGCCTGGGCAGAGAGTGACTGACAAACAAATGCTGCATAGTGAAAGCAACTGAAATGTTAGGCCATCCAGTCTGTCGTTTGTGACTGCATGAATAATGGCAGACAAGCAGAATCTAGTGGAGAGCATGTCTGCAAACATGCTTGTTTGATTCATCTACATTAGTGCTTCTTAAACACTCCAACCTAGTACCACTTGAAAAAATACTTGACTCTTTTAATACAATGGAAAAAAAAAAGATCCTTTGGATTTATTTAATTCAAACATGTACATCGGTTGCGCGTGATTAAAATGTGGTAAACTGATGTAATTTTCCCATGCAATGATAAGCGTTTAATACATTTTCATCATATGCAACTGAAAGTCAAGTACTTTTTCTTTCAGTGTACCACAATCATGACCAACATTGAAGTGCAGTAGCATAGCAAGAATTCAAGTAGGGCTGTCACTACTTTAGAATGAATTATTCTATCAATTATTCCATTGATTAATTGGATACAATTTTATTTTGGGTTAAAGCGGATGACAACGACATTTTCTCCCTAAATACTGTTAACCAACTATTATTGTTTATTTGATATTGTGTAGTGATTTCAGTTACTGGTTTTGTCTTTTTTTTTCCTCCAAGTAAAAGCCAATGTACGCGATTGTCTTATTTTGATGAAACACAAAAGCTAACCAGTCTATTTTCATGAAGGACTACAGAAATCAGAGAATAATTATTGATGAGAGGCTCAGGATTTGGACAATTATAAGTTAAACAATGGCTCTAAATGATTATTTTATTATTGAAATTGTTGTCAATAAATTTGATAATCAGTCCATGTCAATTAATGTATTCCTTTTGATAGCTCCACATTCAAATTTACAGAAGTGTATTGCTTCCACACCAAAGCACAAACACGTGATGTGTTTCATGTGCTAATTGTCGTATGTTTTCACATTTTATTGATAAATGTCATGTTTTAACAGTACAAGTTTCATGTTTTAATTACTGTACAATTCTTGAATAGTTCGACTTATGCATGAGACAAAAAAAGACAAATCATTTCCTTCCAGTTCAAATCATGTCTTATCCCATTCTGTATTGGAGACTCAGCTCCTCTCTTGGCTTCTCAGTACAGCGGTAATTTCAGTCACTCTTTGCAGAGGATAAGGAATATATGGCTGAGAATACTGTACTGTTTTGTTGTTAATTAACCTTGCTGCACAATTTGTGTTCAGATATCAATTGCTTAAAGGCCAACAACAGTGCCAAATAGATACAAATTGTTACCCTGTGAGCCGATGAAGTTTCTCCCATTGTATGTTATCATGAATGTCGCGGTGGGCATGTGGTTGTTTTAAAGACACAAGGTGTAGTCATATATGCAATATGAGGGGGCTGAGAAGTGAAGCTGTTAACATTTCTCAGCCGTAGCACAAAAATAGGAAACGGGCGTCAGATTACACTCACAGTTTGCTTTCCTTCTCTACAGACATTTCACATTCTAATGCATTGTCACGAAAAAGTTGAGCAGATGTTTTTCTTGATAACATCATATCACGCACTCACTGACAGATTATACATTCGAAGGAAAAAGAGCGCTCTGATTTTCCACCTCTTTTTTTTTTTTTTTTTGTCTTGAAAGGGTTCATGCGAGGTGACACTCAAGGGGTCAATCCCCCTGCGGACAAAGATTTAGGCAGGGTTGTGTTTTTTCTTCTTCTTCTTTTTGGCAAACATGTCAGGAGAAAGATAGCAATACACAAGAAATATATTGTGAAATCCTGAAATGGGAAGTTAATGCACGAAAGGGAACAATTGAGATGGCGGTAGTAAGTCAAATCATATATATATATATATATATATATATAT
>NW_017805002.1:1389172-1398006 GCF_001891065.2 Hippocampus comes
CACACACACACACACACACACACACACACACACGAACATGATACAAATTATGGGAAAGCAAGCACTGGCTGTTTATTCTTGTTCAAATTCCATCATTCGATTGCAGGCACAAGTGTGTCATGACAATGACAACTACTGCGACATATTGTGCTGTCAGTCATTGCAAATGTCATCAAACCACCTGTTCGTCATTGATGGTGGTGAGGGGTTGGCATCTATTTGCGATGTGGCATTTTTTGATTCAAGTGGACAGCATGCACGGTGTCAGTTAGAGATAGTAATTCTCCAAACTCCAAAATTCAGCCCTTGACGATAGTTGAAGACAACATGACACTTTGTGGACACGTCTGTCATGAGTAGGCATACAAAAAAGTCGGACGGACAGATGCCCGAAAAGTCAGTTCAGCATTTTCGTTTGGAGTGGCTATTTTAGCAAATTCAGGGGTGCCTTCAGGTATGAGTGACCCAACAATTTTTTTATACTCACTTGTAGTTGTGGTTTACTGTCAAACTAAACATAAAACAAAGGAACTGCATTTTGTGGATTTAAATCCACTGCAAAGCTTTGCCTTAACAAAGTCAGTTAATCTTAATGCCAACCATACAGTTCTTTACATTAATATATTGTATAAACCTCCACTAGCCTAATCACACCATTCTGATTAAACATACCATTCTGATCAACATTGCGCTAGGTAGCATTTATTACTGTGAAGAAAAATTGGGGGTTGACTTCCACTTTAAGAATAATAGGTAAGTATCTTGTTATTACAGTGCTGCATTCCTTCAATATCAGACATACCAATGTCATGACCACACTTTTGTGACAAATTATCAACCGGAGCTTGTCTTATATGCAGCAATGGCTGTTTGAAAGTGCTCTATAAATACAGTTGAGTTGAGTTGTTGTTTTGTTCTATGCCGGTTTATCTGCCTTTTTAGGCAAACCTAATTCCTGTGCAGTTGGGATGTTGTATTAAACAGACTACAAGAATATGCAAATCGTCTTCAACCTATATTAAATTGAATATACGACAAAGACAAGATCATTACTGTTTTTTCGCAAATATCCATAAACTTAGAATTTTACAACATGTTCGAAAAAAGCTGGGACCGGTGACAAAAAAGACTGAGGTTATGGAATTCTCATCAAACACCTGTTTCGCAAGCAAAGATGGGGCGAGGCTCACCTCTTTGAAAACAAGTGTGTGAGAAAATCGTACAACTGTTTAAGAACTATGTTCCTCAAAGTTCTTGATGATGAACGGTACATACAGGTTTTGGAAAAACATAAGATGCCATCCAAGCAACATCCTTTTCAAACATGTCGTACTTATTTCAGTAAAACAATGCCAAATCACATTGTGCACGTGTGACAACCGCATTGCTTTGAGATCAAAGAGTGCGAATATTAAACTGGCCTGCCAGCAGTCCAGACCTGTCTCCCATTGAAAATGTATGGCACACATTATTAAGGGGAAAATACGGCAACTGAGACCCGAGACTGTTGAACAGGTCAAGCTGTACATCAAGCAAGAATGGGAAAGAAATTCCACATACAAAGCTACAACAGTGTCCTCAATTCCTAAATGTTTATTGACTGTTGTTCTCGGTAAACATGCCACTGTCCGAGCTTTTTTGGAATGTGTTGCAACCATAAATTTGTAAGTCAATGGTTATTTGCGAAAAAAAAATACAGTTGATCATTTTGAACGTGAAATACCTTGCCGTCGTTAAGGAAATATAGATTGAACATAATTGACAAATCATTGTATTCTGCTTTTATTTATGTTGCACACAATGCCCCGACTTTAGTGGCATGGTGTTTGTAGGTAACCTCAAAACTGAAGCAGAATGGAACTCTAGTTTGTCAAAGCAGAGAAGATTTGCTGCCTCCTCCTCAGACTGTTCAAGGTATGTTTACACAAAAGGTGGTGTCATTTCAGGTGGAACTTCAGTCACAATGGCATGCTGATAAGATTCAAATTTTGATATGAACTCAATGACTCTTCATCCCTTCAGCCATTTTAGGTTTGTGTTTGCTATTCCCAGACATTCTCCTCCCGGAGCTTCTGATTAGTTCAAAATTTAAACCATGACTACAAGACAGACGCCTGATGCTAAAATGCAAGATTTGACGGGGGTTTTTTTTGTTCGCAAACTTATGTGTTTCATCCATAAAACTCAATTCAGGGACTCCACTCTAAAATAGGCACTTTCATTTTGGAACATGGAAATCGGCAGACATGACTGTCATGAGGATATGTATGAAAAAAGTTTACCGAAGACATGGCTGAAAAGACACAGCAAGGCTGCGGTTTGTTTTGACGTGACCATTTTAGGATCATTTTTGGCCAATCCCTGTAGATTTTGTGCAATTTCTCTCAAATTTAAAACATCCACTGGAGGGCCCATGAGAGGAATTAACTTGGGAAAGATTCCAATTTTTCTCACAGTCTGGGGGGAGCTTGGCAACAAACCTTTAATGATTCAGCCTTGAAACACAAAACTCTTTTAACTCCAAAATATAGCCCCTGAAGCCAATTTCACCTTGTAGCATGGAATTTGTTTCTCACTGTCTATCAAGCATAAACATGAAAAAAAAATGTGTCAAGAAGTCTTGCCTGAAAAGATTGAGCAAGTCTGCCATTTTGCTGTAAAGCTATATTTTTGCTTACTTTCTAGGGACTCTTCAAAGTCTAACGACTTCCCTTTCAGTGCCCTAGTAACTGCCAGTCCCAAGCCCGGATGAAAATCATAATTAACACACATTAACATTAAAGATAAGATAAGAAAAAGTTTATTTGTCTCACAATGGAGAAATGCGCAATTTACAGCAGCATAATTTGGAGGGAAGAAAGTAGAAAAAAAACCATGAAATATTTGCATGCACAAAATAAATAAAAAAATTAACTACATAGTACAGAATGCAATATAAAATATATAATATACAGTCACACCTCGGTTTTCGAACGTCTCTGTTCTCGACCAAATCAGTTTTCGACCAAAAATTTCGAGTTTTTTTATGCCTATGATTACGACCGAAAATCGGTTCTCAACCAAACTGAGCGCACTTGAATGCGTCACTTGACTCCTCTCGCCTTCCTTACACGAGGAAGTGACGCTTCCTCGGGTAGACGAGGAAGTGACGCTTCCTCGTGTAGCGTTCCATTGTGAGCAGACGTGTTCAATAAAGATTTTTTTTTTTTTTAAAGAGCATGGTTTCGGTTTTCGAACAAATCGGATTTCGAACAGCCTTCTGGAATGGATCATGGTCAAAAACTGAGGTATGACTGTATAGGCATATATGCAACTGCATATGTGTTGCATAAGGTGAACACAATAATTCATAAATAATGCATTCATGAGAGATACACAGGGGCAGCCTGGTATGGCAACTAGTTCAGGGTGTACCCTGCCTACTGCCCGAAGACAGCTGGGATAGGCTCAGCCACGCCCCACGAACCTTGTGAGGATAAGCGGATTGGAAAATGTATGGATTGTAGGGACACCACTATTGTGGAACCTATTAGACCGATATAAAACTGCTAATGAACAGACGGAACTTTAACACTGCTATGTTCTCTCTGAGAACATACTACACAGCAGAACAGAACACGTTGGTAGAATGATCAATTTGGCCTACTTGGCAGTCATGACATTCTATTTATTATAAGTAAGATGTTGACATTTATATTCTGGGGACAGAAAATTCACCAATATATGCTGAAAAACATTCTGATTGAGCCCACTTTATTGGACATGTGATTCAAAAATGACTTTTTAATGGTTTGTATGCATGTACGTGGGTCTCTGGAGTTCCAACCTAACCATGACATCACCAAGGTTTTCCTGAATTCAAAGATTAGCATGAATTAACAGTGTTAGCGTTTGATAAGTGGCAAATACTCGATTGCTCTTTGGAGCTGCTGCACCAAATTTGTAACAGTGGCGATCGGGGCTTCAAAATGTGACACCACCGCCTCACCAGTGAGGAGTCGAGTTCATTAACCTTTAGGTTAAAGGCCCGGGCAGCCAGACTTTCTTGGGTTAGGACACAAAAGTGGATTGCTGACGTGTTTGGTTGAGTTGCGGAGAGCTACAACAAAATTACATGGAGTCTTATTTTGAGTTTTCTGCTGAAGCACAGAGGCATACTCCGACATAGAATGTATTAGATCAGCGACAGGAAGGGAAGCTGCCTTGTGCCACAATGATTATGCCATAAACAAATAGTGGCGCAGCTCAACCTCTGACGAGCAGAAGTCATGGCGAGCGTTATCCTTTCGGCAGTACCTCAAACTCATTTGAAACAGTTTCTCTCTCTCTCTCTCGCTCTCGCTCTCCTCTTTTTTAATCTTCCCAAGATCTCTTCTCTAGTCTGAGTTGTTGGTTTTTTTTGGGGGGGGGGTCTTGTTTAGGTTTTTTTTTTTTTTTTTGTCCTTGCTGTTATTTGGGTGAAATTCTTATAAACAGTTTGGTTTGTTGAGTTGCTTTTTTTTTTTTTTTTGATCTGGAAAATGTTATAAATTGTTATATTGTTGCCACTACATGTGGTCGATTCTTCTTGCCAGATCTACCTGTACCATGAGGAGGAAAAACAAATGGTGCCCTGCCCTCCGCTCGGTTCCATATATGAGTGTTTTTCAAACTTTTTTGAGCCAAGGCACACTTCTTTCATTGAAAAAAATCTCGCGGAACACCACTAGCTGAAAATGTGACCCCCCTCCCCCTCCCCCCGCTTATTTGAACAATTGACGTGTTATATTGTTCCTATAACCGTTTTTAACATTGAAGAATGATGTTATAACAGCTTGAATTGGAATCAAATGAACACAAAGAAAAGAGTATTTTATCATCTTTCATATTTATTATTTCACCGTCGTCCTGCATTCAGGCGTCACAAATTCGCTTGTCTCTCGTCGAAACACAAGGCAATTGGCTAGCTGTTGCTGTTCCCTAGTGGTATGGGAGGGTACTACATGATTACTTTCTGGGCGAAAGACTGCACAGGCATACAAATTGGATATTTTCCCGCGGCACACCTGACAATGTCTCGCGGCCCACTGGTGTGCCGCGGCACACGGGTTGAAAAACACTGCCATATATGACACTTTCTTTCTTTTTCTTCTATAAAAGCTGGTTGAGACTTTGCAAAAAAAGTCAAATTTAAGTCCCAAGGTGACAACAGTTAACCACTGGCTTCGACTTTTTGTAACATTTTTGTTTGGCGCTGTGCTGTGCGATTTCTATGTCTGTCTGTCCTTTTCCGAAAAATAACTTTTGAAACGTTTTCTTGTCAAGGTGGAATCGGCCAATCAGAAAATCCTGTAGATCGGAGGTTTTGTGTTTGAATCGAGGATCCCCTTTAGTTAAAATGCAGGGTGCGTGTCAGGTGCCTTCTCACTCTCCCACTAGTCCCCGTGTAACGACAGGCATTCCTCCAAGAAGGATGGGGAAAGGGCCGGCATTCACGACAGTGTGCATGCAGCTGTTGATGGTGCTGAATGTGTGTGGGGGCGGGTAGTTAGCTGCTCGCAGGAAGTGTAAAAGGAGTAACAGCTCAGAGGAAGCCCAAGGGGGAGGGAAACTGGAAGTGATTATTGTTTCAACGATGGAAAAAAAAATACACTGAAGCTTGCTGTTTCTCAGAACTCGACAGTCTTTCATCACACTGCTGTTTGCGATCAAGCAAGCCATAGTTTTCAGCTCGTAGTTTTAGTTTGACAGAAACTTTCCAAGTAGGCAAGGGTTTATCGTATTGTGTTTGTCATTATGTCATATATCTCATCTGAAGTGACCTAACAAAAACCTTATTTCATACCTTAAACCTGAATTCAAACAAAGGCATTCATGGTATTGATATGATCTTTGATCACAGACAAATAGCATTCCAAAGTGTCAGACATTTGTCTCGTGTGTCAATTCATGTGTAAACTTTCTTTGGACGTCATCCCATATCGTCTCACCAGATCCTACTGCTCTCTAGGTTGTAGGTGTAGTTTTTTTTGTTGTTGTTGTTTCTGAACCAAAACTGTACTATGGTGCATGAAAGCACTGAAGATTTGATGCCTTCTACTCAGATGGCATTCAAGCTTTTGAGTAAGATTAGTCAAACTTTGATTAATTCAGTGACTACGAATCTAATCATAATAGAACATATGGTGTCTATGTCAGCTAACAAGTGATGACTCCACTCCAAAATTTAGCACTGGGAAGACATTTTTACAAAGAAATATGAAATTTGGCAGACATGTCTAGCAGGAGTTCATTTACAAAAAAAAAAAAAAAAAGCCCGAGCTGGAACACAAGTCTGACATTTTGGTTTGAAATTACCATTTCCAGGGGCATTCCAAAGATATATATATTTTTTTAAATCAATCGCCACTCATTCAATTTCAATCATGAGTTGACCCACCAGAAAGTCTTAAACCATGATCAATTAATAAAGGAAGTCTGTTGTTCTGGTTTTAAGCAGATGTTTTGGAATTTTGGCTTTTTCCAGGTGTCTTTCAAGCTTGGTCTTTCAAGTTATGACTGAAACCATATGAGGAAGTCAAGAATAATGGTTTATTCAACTGTTGTTTAAATTACTGTAATGAGGGATTTGGCAACAAGAAAATGCCTCTCTTATTTACTACGTATGAGAATATGAATTTTGGTAGATTTTAGCAAGCATCATGTAAGTTAGTTAACATGCTTGATTTGATTTGACTTGATTTGACTTTTTATTAGTTTGATTTGGTTTTGCGGGCCACATAAAATGATGTGGATTTTGGGCCAGATTTGGCCCCTGGGCCTTGAGTTTGACACAGGTGCTCTAAATTGTCCAGTGTTATTTATTTTATTCGAATGATTGTCTCCGCGCTCTGTGATTGGCTGGAAACCACTTCAGGATGAGCTCCGCCTACTGCGACCCTCGTGAAGATAAGCGGCACAGATGGATGAATGGATGGATGGATGTGTGTGTGTGTGTGTGTGTGTGTGTGTGTGTGTGTGTGTCCGTCCAATAAAATATGATTCCATGTTTATCATGGTACATGGGTGCGATCCAATTTGATATACTATGGCTGGACTTCAAAAGATGTACCTCTCCAATAAGATAAATTGATACGCATTTCGAACGATCCAATTTGGTTCATTTAGATGGAAGGAAGCTCAACCCAGCCGCTGGGGGGCAGTGCCCTCCCCTGGGGGTGCACTGTTCCCCAGTGCCGGTCCCAAGCCCGGAGAAATGGGGAGGGTTGCGTCAGGAATGGTATCCGGCGTAAAACTTTTGCCAAGACGGCCATGCGAGTTGGTAGGACGGTTTACAGGGGCGGATGGAAATTACTGACTCGCTGTGGCGACCCCTGAATAGGGACGTGCCAAAAGGAGAAGAAGAAGATGGAAGGAAGCTCAGACTTCCCTCTCCCCAGCCACTTCATCCAACTCTTCCAGAGGGATCCCAAGGCGTTCCCAGGCCAGCCAGCGTGTCCTGGGTCGTCCCTGGGGCCTCGTGCCGGTGGGACGTGCCCGAAATACCTCACCAGGGGGCGTCCAGGAGGCATCCTAATCAGATGCCCATGCCACTTCATCTGGGTCCTCTCAATGTGGGGAGTAGTGACTCAACTCTGAGTCCCTCCCGGATGACCGAGCTTCTCACTTTATCTCTAAGGGAGAGCCCAGACACCTTGTGGAGGAAACCCATTCAGCCGCTTGTGTCCGGGATCTTGTTGTTTTGGTCACGACCCACCGCTTGTGATCATAGGTGAGAGTAGGAAAGTAGATCACCCATTAAATTAAGAGCTTCGCCTTTCGGCCCAGCTCGTTCACCCCGACAGAGCGATACAGAGTTTGCATCACCGCAGACACCGCAATGATCCGGCTGTCAATCTCACACTTCATCTTACCCTCACTCGTGAACAAGACTCCAAAAATGGGGCAAGATCTCATCCCCGACTTGGAGAGGGCACTCCATAATTCATGAAAGATGAACAGATGGATGGTGCCATTATGATTCCGGGGGTTTGGATGCTTCTACTGACACCACAGTCACAGAAACAAATATATTCAGCATGTACGTCTTTATTTAACAATTTTGCCGAGTGTGTCTGACTGCCTAATGCTTTATTCATCAAAATGGCTGCTGGGATAAGGAAACAATTCTTGAAAACAACAAAGCTGCAGCATTGGGGTTTTTTTCAGACCTCAACGTCAACTGACTACATATAATTTATTTTTAGTTGATACATTCAAAAAATAACTTTTTGCACAAACCGCAATTCATCATCCCAACACGTATGAGGTAGAAGTTATTGTTTAAAAAAACAAAAACAGCAAAGCTGATGCTTGCAAAACCTCTTGGCCAAATCCCTGACTTAAAACACTCTTCCAACACATTAGAGTTGAGTTACCTAATTTCATTTAATTGGTCTGAAGACTATTTATTTACAACAAATAGATAGTATCTCACAAAACAGAGTATGCTTTTGACACTTTAGACACGATTTGGACATTTTCATCGAGGCGTGTACTCAGTTGGTCGCCAGTGGTTTAGACATTAATGGCTGTGTGTAGTAACACTATGCAAGCTGTGCACTTCCTACTACAAAGTGGTATTTCTTCACTGTTCCAAAACATCAAAGATATCCTAAAATGTAAGGCCTAGACTCAATTTTGTGAGATATTTCCTTTCTATCTACGTATGCCAGTGACATATACTGTAGTGACAAACAGAAGAATTTAATACTCTTCCACTAGAGGGCAGAAGGTAGAATTAACCTGTGCATCCACCTGTTGTCCTTTATGTCAGGGGTCCCCAACCGCCGGTCCGCGGACCGGTACCGGTCCGC
>NW_017805002.1:1398772-1403906 GCF_001891065.2 Hippocampus comes
ACCACAGTTTTCATGCAGCTCATACCATATTATTTTGTTGTATTAATCCGCCACACCTTAAATGCCGGTCCCTGAAAATATTGTCTGACTTAAACCGGTCCGTGGGCCAAAAAAGGTTGGGGACCCCTGCTTTATGTCACAGAATTCATTTGTGTCCAGGCCAATATTTCACTAAATTCAGAGAAGATCATCATTTTAGCATATCTTTTGTGAGACTTTTTTCTGTAGTGTAAGGATTTTGTAATGTAATATGCGCCTTGGCTAAGTAAAGGTCAGAAAACATTACTATCGCGTATGCCACAACTATTCCATTGGAAAAGGGTGACGGGAGAATTAGATTATGTGGCAACCTTCATGACGTGTGGCGCTATGATGCTATATTTGACATGTGTGGCCGAAAATTCTTCGTGTTATCGTAAGGATAAAATCAAGAGCTGTATAGCACAAGAGCAACAGCGGTAAAATCACAAATGGCGCATTGCTGTCAGCACAGAAATCGGCACGACTGCCAGCGTGGCGACGACGCTGGAGAAGACGGGGCGTGTGGCGTCATCAAAGATGGAGCCGCTTTGGGCGCAGTGTGCCTTGTTGCTCCCGATGCAAGCCGCGTACGCCATGACGTGCGGAATGTAGTTCTGCTCATGCACGCCGTGCAGCAGGTGGGCCAGCGGGCCCTTGGCGAACACAGGCACGTCTTCTCCGCCGTGGGTCTCTGAGCTGAGCGGAACGGCAGACTGAGCCTGGTAGTAGATGTCCCCTGTGTGGGGGGGGAACACATCACACAATTACCACTTTATGAGAGATATCTGCTATCAAGAGACCCAATACTTACACTGCTCAAAAAAAAACAAAACAAAAAAAAAACCCAGCATAGACCAGTATGGTTTTTGGTTTTGTGCAAGAACAACCGCAACAGCCAAGATTGGATTACCCAAACCTTGGGTCACTGGGCAACCCCCTCCACCAATTGAGCCACAAGTCCAACATGTTGTTGTTACACTGCTGGTATTTGGTGACACCAGCAAGACTCCAACTGGTCAGGTATCACCAGCTCCCGGCAGGACCCCAGCACCATGTTGCCCCTGCTGAGCAGCTTCGGCTCATTTCATAGAGTGGGTTGCTCATTGATCAAAGGTCAGGGCTGTTTGAATCTTGGCTGTTTTGTTTGGCTTTTGCTGCTGGTGACCAGAAGGACTAGCACAAAAAATTACAACAAAACCATGCTGGTCTAAGCTGTTTTTTTAGCAGAGAGGTGACAAGAGATGTGCTTTACAAAATGGTCTACAGTTACTTATTAGGATATTTTACTTTTTAATTAATTGTAAACTGAACCCCTCTTCACCACAGGGTAGGATTTGAACTAATTCATCAACAAGTCGAGTTAACTACTCTGCATTGGTGTTTAATGGTTGAATGCATCTGGTGTTGGAATCGGTCACATTAAAAAGGCCTTTCAACTCGCTTGTATACTGCCGCCGCCAGGCTCCAACCCTGGAGCACCAAAATATCAGGCCAACAAGTTGACACAGTATTCATAAGTCTGAACAGGTCCGACAATACGAAAAGTTGTGGATTTGGTTGTGGATGACAATAGCGGTTAGCCTCACAAGCTTCGGCTAATCTTATCGCCGCTAGTCTTGCGAGCAGTTCCATTTTTGCTGCCAAAATATTATGTCCAATAATGCGTGGACAACAACTCACAACATGGCATTCATCAGGAGTTGCAACAGAGATTTCGAGAGACTGGAAGAGTCACAAAAAGGAATAGAAATGGAAATCCTTGGAAATATTCAAGAATCAAACACCTGTTAGGCGTAGAAAAAAAAGTAGTGTTTTTCCGGTAACCCGACCGACCGAGAATTTCTACGTCGAAAAAAAACTTTACGGTCGGCATTTTTTTCAAACAACCCTCTACATTTTTGTGTAGAGGGTTTACATCGGTGCAAACTCTCGCGATATTCACGTTGAGCGCGTGCGTCGTTTGCCCTGTCGTCTGTCAACAACATTGAAACATGGCGGCGGCCGCGATCTCCGACGACAGTTTAAACTGCGTTTTCTGTGTTACAGTCGCATGCTCACACCGTAATGTTAAGAAAATAGCATCCATTGATGTATCGAAAAAATTCAGCGAACTATTTGATGAACACCACGGGCCGAGTAAAAACCGAGGGTGGAGGAGGACGGCGGAGGAGGACGGCAGAGGCGGTGGTGCGCCCCGGCCCCCTGAGTCCGGAGCGGGGAGAAAACTAAATAGGTGGTGCCGGCTCCGGCCGCGGAGCGGCGGGTTCAATGTCTTCTTGTTTTATGTTTTATGGTTATTTTGTTTAAATTTTTGATGGGAAAAAAAAAAAGATTAAAAAAAAAAAACTTTGTCCGACCTACCGACCCTATGCTGAAATTTCATGTTCCCGGAAACACAATATCTTTTTTGTTTGGCCTTATCAATTTTGCTGTTTACCTCCATGTAAGTTTGATTTGCATTCAAAACCTTAGCGAAGGGCAAATTACGTTTGCCTGGAAACGTTTTCAGAGAAGTGTAAATTATTCCATAAACGTAGGTAGAGGTATCTACCAAAGTTAACATTGGAGATGTTCTCCCTTTCACCGTCGACCATCTTATAACCCGGGCCATTGCCGTATGCAATGGCGGTGAAGGGCTTCTTGTCAACATCGCTAACCTCAGGGGCCAAGCCTGCAGAAAGAGACACATCTTAATATCCCCAACATATGCAGACAGTATAGCGACATGTATGGAAATCAAGTTCATAGCCAACCGAAAATACTGTTTCCTCTGAACGTGTAACCTCCAAAGCTAAAAACGTGCGAATGGTCAGCAGTCACAACGGTCATGGTGTCGAAGATGCTGGTCATCAGGCCTGCTCGGCCGATGGCCCGGTCCATTTCCACGGCGTCGTGCAGAGCCAGCTGGGCTAAGCCCCCGTGGTGACCGTGGTCGATACGTCCGCCTGAAGGACAGGCCATCACGTCACTTACTTTGACATTTATTTGAAGTCTTTTTCCTTGTATGTTTCTATCTAGCCATGCATTTTCGAATGGGTTAATCCTGTCTCTGTTGCGCCGGAATCCATCCCAGCTGACATTTGTAAAGAGTAGGTGAAATCTGAGCACACCACACACACACACACGCACACACGCACACACACACACACACACACACACACACACACACACACACACACACACACACACACACAACTTGAACTTGAAAAATGAGTTTGGTTACTCGTAAGTCAAGGTGCCACTGAATTTACACCAAGGGGCTCGTTTAACAATTGTAAAAGGTTGCACAAACGCACCTTCTACAAGCAGGAAGAATCCATTAGGGTTCTTCCTCAAGATCTTGATGGCCACATCCACCATCTCTGTGAGTGACGGATCGCTTTCGGCGTTCCTCTCCAACTCGTACATCAGATCGGCCGGTTCAAAGAGACCTAAGAGTGGGAGGACAGGGGATGGACTTACTGAACTGTAATTCTAAGCCTAAGGGAAACTTGCATGCAAAACTCACCCAGTAAGTGATCAACATTGGCAGGGTTGAGAGATAAAAGCTGAGTCTTGCTCCACACGTAATAGCCTTTCTGCACAATGAGAGCAAGCATGTGAGCAATGCGCACCAACCTCATGTATAGTGGATAAGCAAGATCAAATAAAGGAATAAAATCCCTCATTGAAAGCCCTAACCTCAGTTTTGCTTGAAACTCTAATGTTAAGCCCCAAACCTGACTTGCAGACTTACTTTGAAACCTTAACCTTTTTTTGAAGTCTTAACGCAGCATGAAAACCGAATTAGGAATGCAAACCCTTGCTGAAACCCTAATTTAAAACACAGAGTCTTGCTTTAAACACAAATTCTTGCTTGAAACCCCAATTTAAAACCTTAACTCTGTCTTGAAACACAAATTAGAAATACTAGCCCCGGCTGGAAAAGCTAACCCAGGCTTGAACCCTGACCCTCACTTGAAACCATACTTTGAAACCCAAATCCGGGCTAACTTGATACCCTAACCATCGATTGATACCCACCTTTTGAACCCTAAGCTTATTTTGGATCTCTATCCCCGACTTGACATTCAAATTTGAAACTCCAACCGTCGCTTCTTCTAACCCTATTTTAAAACCTTTATTCTGATTTATTCCCCTCATTTGGAACAGGCTTTTGTTTTCTTTTTACATTGTTCTTGGTTTTGTCGATCCACTCCTGCACCAGGTTCCGCCCATCGTTGCGCGTGCCATTGTGCTTCTCGACAGTAGGGTACTCCACATCCGGCGTGTTTTTGGGGAACATGTATTTCCTTCCTCCACCCATCATAACCTGAAAAGCCACAACATTGAAGACACAGTTGATTGCTTTGCTCTTTGAACTTAAATGCTTTAAGGTTGTGTAGCTGAGCCTTTTCCCCCAGTGGAGCTAGTCACACTATAACCACGTGTACAGGTAATCAGACTTTTTATTTTTCGGACAATGGGAATCAAAACAAACCAGAAAAAAAGACAGAAATTGTTTGATCCCCTGCTGAATTTGTAAGTTTGCTTACTTGCAAATAGTCTTTGGTTGTTACCGTTATTTATTAAGGTACGGGGTGAAATAGCAGTCAAAAAATGTTTTTTTTGTTTTGTTTTGTACTGAGTCTGTAGATTGTCAGTCATCCAAGTACAGGTAATCCCCTAAAGATTGTCTCAACCCATGCATAAAATGACCGCTAAGGCACCATTTTACCATCAGGCAGATGAACAACCTGTTGTTATACCAAACAGTTGTTAACCAACTAAACCTGGTAACAACAATCCCATATTTCGAATTGAAGAACTGAAAAGTCTTCAATCAACAAGTAGAGTTGACTTTTGTGTACAAGTTAGTACTTGGTGAAAAAAAAAAAACGGAATAGACCACTCTACCTTAATATGTGTTGGTATTAAGGTTGAAAGGTAGGCATTATTATTATTATTATTATTACTATTATTTATATACTGTAACAGGTGTGACAACAGTGTGGCCTGAACCCATCAATACAGTGAAACTCCTCTACAACGAAATTATGTTTGCAGCAAGAATTTTTTTACAACAGGGGGTTTTTCACTGTAGCAAATTTGATCTCAGATGTAAGCACACACA
>NW_017805002.1:1404190-1412923 GCF_001891065.2 Hippocampus comes
GCTCAGCTGATGTCATGCAATGAACTTTTAAAGCCAGCCACTGGAACTCGCCTTCTCTCTAATTAGCGCTCCAGTTAGCGTAAGGTTTTTAGCATGATAACAAGTAAAGCATTCCAGGAAACGTTCGTTTATTTGACTGTCCGTCGAGCCACAAGCAACTTACTCTGAGCAGCTAATCGGATGCATTCCACTCTATCTTCCACGGGTCTAGCTACAGTATCTACACACATAGACAGTGAGGTCCCTCTTGGCCAATCGGAGGCCAGGATGATGCTCGGTAAGCCAATGGCAGAGCAGCTATGAGTGTTGCGTTCAGGAAACTCGCAGCTGTGACCGAAATAAACAGCTTTCACTATGTAAACCAGTGTGGTGGTTGATGTTGCCGTTTCCGAACGAAGCAGTAGAGGTTGCTGTTGGATTACACTTCGTTGTAGTGAATGTCTTCCCGAGGCAGGAGCAAAGAAAATGATTTCGTATGGGGGGCAGGAGAATGGGAATGGTGTGAATGCATGAAGATTTTTTCACATTAGGGGGTATTTTCGCCCATGTAGGTTTCGTTCTAGAGGAGTTTCACTGTACTCGTGGTTTACATTTTCATTCTGGACTTCAGAAGGATATGTGTTTTTGTGAAACTCACATCAATGTTGGGGATATTTTCAAACAGTTGCCTGGCGATGTCTTTGCAGCCAGCCTGCAGCGCCTCTGCTGGCATCTCGTTGTCCGAGTACCATTCTCGATCGACGCTGTGCGCGTAGGCGGCGCTGGGTGTCGCATGGTTGATACGAGTTGTCGTCACAATGCCCACCGACTTGCCTGCAGAGGACACGGGAATTTGGGAATGTAGAAGGAATGCCTGTGGCCCAGCATAAGTGTTCCGAGTAGAGTATGTTGTCCTGCGGGTAGCCAGTTTGGAAAAAAAAAGATATACATAGCTGTTCCATGTACTGTACATGAAGCTCACAGCATATTATGTGGTAAACAGATGATGCTATGAATTATACCGTACTGAGGAGTCTCCATAAGCATACTTGTGCAAATAGTGCCTGTGAGTATTCACGCAACCGGAGATGGGAGGAGGCAGATAATGGATGACAAATTGAGGCACGGAGTTTATTCAATTAAAGGGATGGCTACTGTATGGTATTTCCGTACTGACTCCTGAATGGAGAATGCATTTGACATTGCGTTGCCCAATTCAACAAACAAAATGTAGACAGTTATGGCAAAGGGTTTTTACGTTATAAACGTTATACATTATATACAACACTATATCATGTCATGGCATTTCACATGCAATATACTGCATTATTGCATGTCTTACTAAACCACAAAACCATGGCACAATTGTCAACAAAGAAGCAGATTGCCTCAAAGACATGAAAACAGCAACAATAAAGGAGACTGGAAATTTTGAGACTGCTTGCAATGATCTATCACCCCATTCACTTTCTGCGCTTTGCTTTCTGGCACACAGGTCCATATAATGTAAATTATAAATTACAGTTAACATTATTGTACAGCTCAATATACTGTCTGTATTTTATATACTACGTTGGTAGAGCATTGCGGCGATGCAGCACTTTTCACATGTGCGCTTCAGCCTATCCCAGCTGACTTTGGGTGAGAGGTGGGGGACACCCTGGAGCGACCTCCAGGGATCAAAGGATCACCTTATCTTATCTTGCCATGAATATACAATAGTGTGAAAGGGGCTTAGAGACATGCACTTAGTGCAGTTAGCTATACAAACCCTTTGTCCCCATTGTCTTCAACACTTTACTAACTAGTAACACAGTCAACCCCCTCGAATGGCGAATTGCGCCGTGAGTCGTCAAAAGCCTACCTGCGTCCTTGGCCCACTTGAGGATGGAGGTGACCTCGTTACCCTGCGTGGTGTTGCATTGGGAGCGGACAGCATTTGCGCTCACGCCCACCGTACCCCAGTTGGCCTTGACGCCACACAGAAAGGCCGTGGCTGTGCCGGCACTGTCAGCCACCTGCGCGTCCGTGTTGTATGTCTGCGCAGATCACGTCACAGTTAGGAAAACTCATTTCGGTGGACTCTGTGAGTCCTGAAAAAAAATTCTGCCATTGAACATTGTGACTTGACATGTGAAGCAGGATAACTGGTGCCTGCCTTGCACAAACCCACTCCCAAAGCCACGCTGATTGAACCATTTGACCGGACAAAGAGCATCATGTGGGAGATGTTTTGTTAATGCATGCCAAACAATGTAGAAAAGCTTCCAAAAAGCTGTCTAATTTAAAATAACACTCATGGAAAATACCAAAATAGACAGATTAAAAAAAGTTGTGCAGTTAAAAACAAGACTCCAGTAAAAACTGTAGTCAGGTAGGTTCAAATAGGCTGTTATTATTATTATTATTATTATTTTTTTTAATCTTAACCCATTTAATCCCAAATTTTTCCCAGACATTTAAAAGTCAAATGTTTTTAGAGCCCTGTAAATTAAATTGAATTGAATTGAATTGAATACAACTTTATTGTCAAATGTGCTGTACAGCACAGATGAAATCATTGTTGTCCTTCACAAATGTGACCGGTGGAATTAAATGGGTTTTAAAATTGGGCAGGTTAAAGTAACATTGGCGTTTAGAAAGAAAAAATAATAAAATAACCCTCCAAAGATTATGCAGGTTATATTAAGACTACAATTAAAAAACACACATGCAACACGAATCACCTTGGACAAAGCCACAAAGGGGAACTTGTCCATCTCCAGCACGGTCTCCTCTCCAGGGTGTCCGCTCAATTGACCCTTCAATATCCGAGCAGCCGTTACCGTGGGAACGCCCATCCCTTTAAAACGCCACAAACAGGTCAACCGTGAAGAATGCATTTGTTTTCCCCTCATGGGGAACTCATGATCAATAATTCAATTCATCAGTCAATTAACCATGTGCCATTGATTGATTAACAGAGTCACACTAAAGATCTTTAAACATGTAAACAACGGGGTTATTTCATCTCTGATTCCCGTGTTGATAAATCACCACAGCTGCATCACTTCGCTCTTTCCACACATTCTTAGAAGTGACATAACTTTTCCTTTTTTTTTTTTTTTTAATAAAAGGAAAAATTATGACAGACGTTGAGTGGTTCTATGCGAATAAGTATGGGCGCCGTGCTGGACAGGAATGTCATGTTGTGGCCCGCGTCCAAACCGCCCAGTGCAGGGGCCCCGATGAAAGACTCGAGTTATTGTTCCACCGATGAGCGTGCAACGTTGTTTGGTTTCCCAATGTTCATTCACCGCACACAGACGGCAACGGCTGAGCGGAGTTGCACTGCCGGTCCAATTTGGATTTAGTGCCGATATAGTCAGGCTGAACTATGTAGAAAAATTATAGCATTGCGATTTTTTTTTTTCCGTTACGATTGTGATTGTGATTGAGTATGCAATTGTTTTTTCCAAGGTCCTCACAAACAATAAATTATTCTGTATTACAATAAACAATATCAGACTGATTATACATCATGTTTTGGTCTTCAAAGTTAGGTTTCAGGTTTATAGTTTATGGTTAGGTTTAAAGACATGTTACTTATTTACTTCAATAGAGTTGTTAACTTACTAAACACAAACTTGCGGTCTTTTAAGTGTCCACTATGACAACATCATAAAATTGAACCAAATAAATTTGCCGCACACGCAAATTATATGTCAGATTACAACAATCAGTTCTCCTACATTCTGATTTTGATTTAAATTATATTAATTTTTCAGCAAATACACAGTGAATCCAATCAACTGTGAATCGCGCCCCACTTTAGTGGAAATTTTTCAGTGAAACCTTTTTTTTTTTTTTTTTTTTTTTAAACAGTTCATCTGTTGCTGTCTGGTATTTGCAAATTCACCCAATACGTTACTTGCTGTAAAAACCGGTTTGGTGTTTTTGTGCTCAGGCAAAGCAGCTACTAATGTAGGCTACTTTGCCAGCATTATTATCATCATTTGTGAATGCCAAAATGTGTAAAGTGCTAGTGTGCATGTTTGTTTGCCCATGCGGGATGTCATGTCAGTTTGTGCTAGTGCGTTATCTAGGCTAGTGGGCGAGCTTATATTTTGGAACCTTGTGTGAAGGCGGTTTGTTTGTGTTGAAAAACTGAACGACTGAATAGAGTTGTTCAAGTAAGATGGGATCATGATTGTGTACGTGCTCGAGGCAAGCGGGTCGTTGTGACTCACCGTCTCCAAGGAACATGATGAGATTCTTGGCTCTGTTCTGGTTGAGTTGCTGCAGCATCAGCGCGTCGGTCAATGTCCGCTGGGCCCAGGATCTCCAGAAATTGGGATCCTTTTCTTGCTCTAATGCATGGGCAGTACATATATCGTCATACGAAAGAGCTACCAATGGTGTCAGCCAAGGACATAACGTGGAAAAATAAGTTAACTAAAAGGGAAATTCACTTAATTTTTTTCACTGCTTGTTCTCATTAGAGTTGAGCCTGATTGGGTTAGTGTGGTACACCCTGGACTGGTCGCTAGTCAATCACAAGGGCGCATATAAGACGACAACCATTCACAACTTTAGACAATTTTGAGTTTCCAGTCAACTTAACATGCATGTTTTTGATTATGGGAGGGAGCCAAAATAACAGGAGAAAACTCCCAAGTAAGCACTTTGTACACACATACTTGGCAGTTAGTACTCTGTGCCCAGTCGTCACGACAAATAAAGCCGTTTTTGCAGTGGCACACACTGCTGTCGGAGGGGGCGAAAATGAATGGCAACAGGTGGATACGCAGATGAACTGAACCTTTTGCCTACGAATTGAAGACTTAATTGTTTTGCCTGTCAGTACATGTCCATCGCATAGACAGATGCAACTATACATTATTTTGATTAATTAAATCATTTTCAGACCAATGAAGTGAATTTCTCAAGGCAAAGTGGTTGGGAATGACGGATCCTTTTGGACAAATGCCTATTACCTCAAAGTGTGATCATGTAAGCGACAGGAAATTATTTCCCAACTTACCAGGAAAGCTTGCCTGGCCTGAACACGTCACAGCCAACAAAGTGCAACAGATCACGACAAGCTGCAACATCCCCTTCATGTTGGCGGCTCGATGTGACAAACTCGTGTGTCTTGTTTTTTCTGATAATATTAATGAGGTGCTGGCGATGATGCTTATCTGCAAACATGGAGCGAAAAACCAGAAAAGTCACATTAAGAATACTGTGTAATTTACTCTACATTAAACACTCCTGTTATGCTGCAGATCAAAAAAAAATTAAACACTCGGCGACACAAGCTCTACAGACGCCCTTCCACCCTGCTCCTTCAGCACAAGCCCTGCAGCCGCCCTCTGACCCTGTTCCGTCAGTGCCTGTCTTGCGACTGCCCTCCGAACTTACTGCGACAATGCCCAAGACCGCCCTCGCCTCCTGCGTGGACCCTGGACTGGTCCCACCAAGAACCTCTTGTCTGGCCTTCTGCGGTCCGTCTTTGATTTTGATTTCGATTTAGTATTTAGGTTTCATGTTACTTTGATTCTCATTGTGGACTTCTGTTTATTGAGTATTTCTGATACAATCTAGACCTCGTTTATCTTTTGTTCCTTTGCATTCTGATTTTGACACGAATTTTGAATTTTCACTAGGAGTTGCCTCACAAGCCGAATTGGGCACCGAGTGGTGCCCCTTGAGGGAGTGGGGGAGGGGGTGGTATGGGTACTGTTGTGACTGTTTGTTCCCCCTTAATGTTTCAGTTGCTATGCAGTTGCTGCGGCTCTTGAATGTTTTGGGCCTTTATAGTGTCGTACAGGCACAGTATATAAACTCGCTCGGATTACTCAGTGATATGTCGGTATGTCGAGCTTTCTCAAGAGTGTCATCTCTCTTCTGGGTCTTTTGCATCTAGCCCTGCTCTCTCTAGTTACTTTGTATTTTCGTAGATAAAGACTTTTACTTTTAAACTCCTGAGTCATATCTGCTTCAGGGTCCACATTCCGCTCCTCACAGGACACCCACATTATGAAAAGATGCTTTTTGTGTCATGTCCTAAATGTTCTTTTTATTAGATTTGCTTGTTACTTTAATACCATGTTTAATCATAATAATGGATCAGATATACAGTAAATCACACTTTTCTGGACACTCTAAAGATGCCTCACAATAGTTACAATGTCCGGCTCATTGTTAGTTTGCGTTAGTTGCGATCTGAATGTTTTACTTTTCATTTGCTATCGCAGATATTCAATTTATACAAGACTTTAATTCACATTTGGATGAGGTCTGATTCTGAAGCTATCTAATTCCATGTTTGTTTTTCTTTTTACGCTTCCATAACACATATCCCAATTGAGCCACTTGCAAAAATTTTGAACTAAACAAAATAACCCAAATTAACATCATCCACTAGATGGTGTCACTGTGCACTTCATTCCCGTTCCCTCCTCCATGTAGTTGTTTTCCTCACTGAACATTCGGCAAGCCTCCTCGCTGCCCATCTTTAAAACCCGCCTCAAAACTCACTTGTATTCTTTGGCATTTGACTCAGCATGACTTAGATTTGTTCTTGGTTTTGTTGTTCGGTGCTTTCTACCGTCTTTGTTACCGATTTGCTTTACTGTTTGTTGTATATGTTAATTGCTCCATGTACAGCACTTTGTATGCAGCGATGGCTGTTTGAAAGTGCTCTCTAAATACAGTTGAGGTGAGTTGTTGTATTATGTAGTACTTTAGCTAACATCTCTTTTGACATGTGTGACAGTTAAAAATGTTACCATATTAAAACCTTTCCCAGGCAGTTTCACATGGCGAATAATTCTTCTTCTAGCAATTCAGAAAGCCACTTGGCGAGCAATAAATCGTCAACAGTGTGTCAAAATGAGGTAATGAATGTAATAGAGGTCTTCCTATGCCCTTCTGCTGCCAAGTTTTGCGAACATCTGCTTTAGCGATATCCTACGGGCAGGATGTAACGTCTCTGGGGGCCCACGCCAGACATTGCATCCCCAAAGAAGTCTTTCCAGTCGCCTCGCTGTGCTGGAAAGTGGTCACAATGGGAGCCTTTTAAAAGGGTCTGCTCAGGCAGGCTTTCACTTACGATTATCCACACCCTCCCTCTTTATTCATTGGCCTTAAAAGCGTTCAAGGTTGTTTTAATGGGATTGAGCTCCATAACACCAAGAGGTTTAAGGGCCAGAACAAAGCCGATTAACAGTCAATGATTGACTGCACACACACAAAACATTCTTACACTCGAGTATGATTCTTTTTTTTTGCATGGCTTGATAGCATTTTAGGCAGCATGATCGCACGTCTGGCTCACGGTTCTGAATTTATGGGGGAATATCTTGGTTCTGGCCTTCTTGCATCGGTCTTCCGTGGATACTGTGACTGTTTGTACATGCCGAGCGATTGGCTGGCAACCAGTTCAAAGTGTAACTCGCTTCTCTCACCAAAACTTAGCTGGAATAGGCTCCAGTACATTTGCGACACCGATGACAACAAGGTTGTTTTTGGACGTTCCCTGTGATTTGGTGGCGATTGGTCCAATGTGCAAAATTGCTTTTCCTCAGATTTCACAAAACAATATGACCGGTACATCTACGCAGCCAGGCAGGTTGTACACAGGTCTCCAAAAAGGAGTTCAGTGTGCTCGCTTCAAGCTAATTATTACTCATACATGTAAAATATGTTTAGTGTTGCAGGTGGAAAGAACAAAATATGGACAACTGCGCTGCGGAAGACTTCAGCACACATTTTTTTTCATTGCCGGCCCAACAGAACAACACCTAAAGCAGCAATGGAAGAAAAGTCGAATCCACAATAGCTGCTACTCCTGTTGAAGTTTATTTTAAAACGGACACCTAAAACACCCAACAGAATTAAACATTGCACAACAACTTTAATCACCAACATTTTCAACCATCTATAGTGCGTTGAATTAAAGTCCACTATCTTAATGCTAAAACATTGTATGTAATACACTATACAATAGATGCTAACGGTAATTAGTTTGGTGTTAGTTATTATAAAATCAAACAAGTGCTGCTTTAACACCAAAAGAGGACTGCAGCCACGTAATGCCTGACTCAATATCCGTCGAATATAAATAAGGGTGAAATGTAATGTTAACGATGTGGAAGATTCTGATATCGGAATACCGTGTTCTGTTAAAGCTTATTACGAAATTAACGAAGCCTTCAAATCTAGCCTTTAAATCTAGCTTTTGTTTCCCATGAAGATGGGCGCTGAGCAAAGGCTAATTTGGAGCAAATTTTTGCCGGCTACATTGCGCCGCTCTTCTTCTATGGTAGGTCTGTCCAAATTCGTCACGGTTTAAGACACATATGTCAAAGTGCCGGCCCGCGGGCCACATCCGGCCCGCGAGAATGTTTTCAGTGGCCCCTGGGATGATATTGATTTATTATTAGAACCGGCCCGCGGACCGCAGCAAGCCGAGAGCCCGCAGATCTTTTAAACGCACCAATACTACATTTCCCACAATGCAACGGTGACGCGCCAAGCAGTCGGCCGCTTTATTTAAATATTTATTAGTCTAGCAGTCGTTCCCATAACAGTGACATTAGCTTTCAGATACCCATCAAAAATGGCAAAACGGAAGGTGGACACTGAGAACCGGGGGTTTCAAACAAGGTGGGAGTCGAAGTACATGTTCATGGAGGTAGCTGGAAAACCTGGGTGTCTTCTGTGCGGAGAAAGTGTGGCGCGATTGAAATAGTGTAATCTGAGACGACA
>NW_017805002.1:1413512-1456229 GCF_001891065.2 Hippocampus comes
TCTTTCATTCATGTTATGGGTATTTTTATACAAAGGAAATTTTTTTGTGCCTGTTGAAAATTTAAGTTTACTGACATAGCCATAAAAAATGTTGCTTTATTTATCTGACCATATTGGAATGTATTTGTTAGGTTTTCAGTCAATTAAATGTGGTTCAATAAACAATATGTAGTCATTTTTAAAATTTTCAATGAACATTCGATCAGTCTGGCCCTCGGCTTGCAGCAAAATTTTTTATCTGGCCCTCCGTCCATTTGACTTTGACACCCCTGGTTTAAGAGGTCCACAGAGGCCACATAAGGAGGAGCATTCGATCGACGCAGCCTGCGAAGGGTCCTCAAGGACGCAACCTAAGAATGTGTAGACAGCTAAAGACTGAATGAACAATAATCATAACATATCAGTGGCGTCTTTGAGCTTCTTCGCTTTAGCTGTAAGAATTTCAGTCATCCTCGTCTGGTCTTTTTGAACTGATAATTTGGATAGCTACAGTGTTATCCATTGTGTAATTGCCTAAAACAGCCTTGTAACATCATTTGTTAGTCACATAAGAAATTTGAGAAAGAGACAGAATTACTTAAAACACATGACTGACGTTATGAATGTGCTCATTTGGTGTTTCAACAGCAAAGCTGGACTACAGTACAGTATAACGTCGTAAAAATAATTTGTGATATCCACATCATGTGTACATTTAATAGCATCCAATTCCCATTATTTTGAATTAATAAAAAGATCATGAATTTGAAGTCCCTTGTTTTGTCATCTAAGATGCTTTTACTAATGTTGCCTTGGTATCGTATCAAATGAAGGTACTTTAAGCAGATGTAGTATCAAAGTCCGAATTTTGGTATGCTATCAACACTAGATAGCATTTTACAAATAAAGGAAGCTGTTCTATGTTCTACCCGGTCTGCATGTCACAACAACCTTAAATGTCACACCGACCTGCCCACTCAGAAGGTGCCCGGTCCGCCCAGAGGCAGCGATCCAGCCAGCCTGCACATGAAGAAGCAGAGCAGAGCCACGACAGCCAGTAGCAGAAGAGCAGACAGAGCAGTGATCAAGATCACGTGGTGAGTCACTTCAGTCATGACTTCACCGTACATTCCACCAAGTTTATCAAATCCAGCTTGTGTCAAAATGGAGCACCAACACCGACTGTTCTCACTCACCTCTTGCTCAATCCTTAATATGGGATTAGGATTTGGAGCACTGACTAAATTGGATTTCCAAAGGCAACCACAGACGATTCAGCCTTTACTAATTTACGGTCCAGCGAAAGAACAACTTGCGCCAATGCAGGCTCACTTTTAGTTAAAAAAAACTGGATACACCCTGGACTGGTCAGCAGCCAATCGCAAGGCACATATGGACAAACAACCTTGTCCTTATTGGGGATGAGCTGGATCCTATCCCGATTGAAATTTGGTGAAAGACGCAGGGGATATATAGACTGGTCGACAGTCAATCTCATACTCATTAGTCGGGTCCCGACCTATTTATCCCCGCGATCTCTTTTAAAATTTGTAAAAAAAAAAAAAAAATAGGCTCAGTAAAAATTGGCTATTTTTTTTTTTTTTGCACCATAATAATTATATAATAAATTTTAAAAATTCGTTTGAGTCCTTGAAATATCGTTTTTCTATGCGAAGCGGTTTTGCAAGTCAATGAATTCATTTGAGGAGCAACTTTCTGATTTGTGTGGAGCAATTCATGTATTTATTTATTTATTTGGAGGTTAATTCCAGGGATTAGAACTTTTATTAAACAATACAATATGAAAATGTCACAAATGAACAATTAGTTCTTTTGGTGTTGAACGTGATAGCTGTAACAACCTTAGGTTACCTTAGCATTTAGCATGGCTTATCCACCTTTTCTCGTCATCCCATCACGAATATGATACTTCTCTCAGAAATTTATCTTATTCGCCACCATGCAGGCAATAATTACTGGCTCAGGAGCGATTCAGCAATGTACTGTATTTCGGGGCACGAGGAGCTAGCCAAAGCTGATACTATCGCTGTTTCTACACAGATCTTCCCTCGACCTCCGACTTCCTGCGGTAGGTGACGTGAGCCCAGCAAAGCTTTGTTGGACTGTCTCCCTTCATATCTTTGTTGTTATAAGCATTAAGGGACCCAAAAATAAGTTATTATAGTCCTTAGATGTATATTTTGGGGGTGTCCCGATCCATAATTGGTATTGGATATCTGTCCAATATCAGGAAAAAAACAGTATCGGATTCTATCAGTCTACATTTACAATCTTCGACAATAGCACTCGTATGCAAGCAGTTCATTCCAGGCTCCCCTCCTCCACTCTTCTATCCAGCACCATCTGGATTTAGCATGCAGAGCCCACATGATCAAAACTTCTGTTATTATTTTTCATTTTAACCAGAGAAAGACGGTGCAGCTGAGTGCAACATGTGCAAAGCAAAGTAAATAAAAGCAGGTATTTTTCCCGCCGATATAGTATGGGATCGATATTGCTATCGGATAGGACTCTCGTCTCCTCTGCAACATCGGTATCGTATCGGAAGTGAAAAAATTATACCGGGACACCCCTAATATAATTGTTATTAATCAGCTCATTCATAAATTATTCTGTCAAATATCTGAGTCAGCATCCGCCTTTAAAAAAATCCATGTTAGTCTGGCCGTACGAAACACGATTTCATGTGGGATGGAGGTGCACTCTGTATTGGTCATCAGATATTTATGGGGCACAAAGTGAAATAAGCATTCACACTCACACGGACAATTTATAGTCTTCAATGATCTATATTGTACACCGGATTGACGCCTGGAACCAATATTCGAAATCAAAAACTCAGAAAAGTACAACTCTTAAAATTGCTAGGTAACGAATAACCCAATTTTGGTCAAAAATTGGACCGACCGGCTACTTGGGTCAGTTTGAATGAACTTTCTGAGTAGTTTCGTACAAAGCAAAGTAATCTTTTATACAAAACAAGTCAATTAAAATTGGCTTGTTTTGATAATTGACACCCAAGTAGCCGTCCATTTTTTTAACCAATTACATTTTTGTTTTTGTTTTGTTTGTTTTTTTTGTTTGTTTGTTTGTTTTTGAGGCAGTTTTAAGGCTAGATGTCATACTCAATAGTCCATCCTGATTCCTTTTAGACTTGGTAAAGTGAGCCAGCCACATTTCCAATGCTCTAAATGTGTGTGTGCGTGTGTGTGTGTGTGTGTGTGTGTGTGTGTGTGTGTGTGTGTGTGTGTGTGTGTGTGTGTGTGTGTGTGTGCGCGCGCGCGCGAGCGCGAAGCGGTAGTGGCTTTTTGAAAGGACACTTGGAGGACATGTACGGTATGCTTATGAATGTTTGCTACATAAAATCGCAGCTACAGAAACATCAGCTTATCGGAATCATTTTCCATCTCTCGAAACTTGTCCTCAAGGGCTAAAAAGTTCGGAATTAAAAACAGGTAATAAAAAGTGAAACCAGTTGATACAGCCTACAGTGTGTTTGCATAACTTCACGTTTGGACATGATAAAAAACACAGACCCCTGTATGAAACAAGCCACCAGTCTAGGAAGCTTATCTAAAGACTAGTTAAGAATGTTGATTCATGACCATTTCATCTCATCTGATTTTTAATAATAATAATAATAATAATAATACACCTACAACCGACTAATGACATGTTTTACTGGCCCGGTCAAACGGGTCATTTTGAGAATTTCTGTTGTGTTTTGTACATCGAATATTTTGCCTTTTTATTTATTTATTATTTATCATTTATGGCATGTGCACAGAAAAAGGCAGAGACCTTAAACCGGTGGTTATATCTCAGATGTGTTAAATTCAGTCGCAGTTGACATTTCAATTAAAACTAAGGTGCGTTATAGAGCGAGGGACTGATTTTGAAATGAATGCTGGCAACTTGGTTGTAGTCATACAAATGAACCGTTAGATAATGTGCCCCCGTATAGACCAACGGCATGCAGCAACCATGTGGAGAAAAGTCCCCCATGCAAAGCTCAAAAAAAGCTGCACATTAACATTCAACATTTCACACGCTGAATAGAAATGATAACTGAATACTCATATCAATAATTATAATTCAAAGTTGCAAAAGAAGAGAGAAAAGCCAAACGTTGACTGAAGACAACAAATAACACGAGTTCATTGTCCAAACTAACCAAAAAAAAAGTTATGTAGTTCCACTTACTGCACCAAGTGTCTCATCAATCGTTGCACTTGAATGTTTCACCTTGGAATGTGTCTCGTCTTCGCTTTCGGTGCTTTTTAAAGGCCCAGAGAGGTTGTCCTGAGGCTTTTTGGGGGGACGATCTGCAACTCCCGTGGAGGAGGGGGAAACCATCGAAAGAGGAGGCTTCGCTGAGTGCTGTGAGAGGCGCACTGTGGACTCGATGCGCCCTCTGTAGGGCGGCTTTGTGCGTGTTTTCATGACAACTTTATAACATCAGATAATACAGTACAAATAAAAAAGGGAAAAAAGTACATTTAGAAGTATTTTACAACTAATACATACTAGAGTATGAAATATGGCAAAATATGAAATTAAAAAATCGATTGTAAAATATTCACACAAAAACAAATAAATAACTGAAACAAAAATAGAAATAATAAAAATGAAGGTCATAAATATTCAACGGTATGGTCCCCCTTTATCGAATCTGTGAAGGAGTTGAATTTCTGATTGATCACTTGGCTGATGTGATGTCTAATATCCACTTACATTGTTCTTATTTGGTAATTGTTATCACTGTGTTTTTTGTTTGTTTTTTTTGAACCATTATTATTATCATTCATAGGAGTAGAAGGTTTTTTTCTTAAATATCATTATTATTATTAATAAATAGCGGATGTTTCGTGCAAGGTCACTGACGCTGTCGTGGTACTACCCTCGCCTGACTTGGGTGCGGGCAGCATGGAGTCGATTCCCACTCAGTGACGGTGTGAATGTGGGTATGAATGTTTGTTCGTCTCTATGTGGCCTGAGACTTATTGACGGCCAGTCCAGGGTGTAGTATGCCTTTCGTCAGCTGGGATAGACTCGAGCACCCCTTCGCGACCCTATTCGGGATAAGCGGTGTTGATAACGGATGGATGGATGTTTCGTTCAAAGACTAATAAATGTAGTTCAACTGAAGAAATGTCGTCGTCTCAGGGTCGACAAACGTTTAATGACTTTACATAAACAGCACGGGTTAATCCAGTTGGGAACCCACAGCGGTGCACATGATAGAGCCATGGATTGATCCCCCCAAAATAAGTGAGGGTGTTTTCTCCCCGATAGTGCTCGACCACTTCCGGTATGACGTTTCCAGAGATATGGGAACGATTCTGACGCCGCGGCGCGGAGAGGCGTCTTGGATTGGATGTCGAGGTGGGCTGGATCTCCATTTGCTCCCCACCTCCCGTCCCTCGGGCCAGAAAAGACTCACTGACCGAGTTAGACCAGTGGACAATCTGACGGCGAGGTGAGTACACTTTCTTTGTCTTCGTGTGTCGTTACAAATGTGACAACCTTTTCTCAGAATTGTCGTATGGAAAGAACTCCAAAACTGCGCTGATTTCAACTTCCGGGGTGGGGGCGCTAATGTGAAATCACGTGTCCGCGAATGTTCATTTATGACTCGAAAAGCGTCTATTCCTTTTGTAAAAATTCACCTTAAACGGTGAATTTGTGTGCTGATGTGCCCATTATAACAGTATTTACTTAAGGGGGCTGATGTGAACTATATTTACATTGGAGAAAACCAACCTTGATAGTGCGAATGACAAAAATATATACGGCTCATTCCAGAATTGGAGGACAAAATTATTGAAAAACGGGACATGCATTTTAGACTGAAACTACATAATATATTTATATTTATATTTTCAAGAAGAAACAGGCTGTAGAAAATCAAAACAGTCATCCATTCATATTGCTCAACCATCAACTGTCTTTATGTGACACAGTATGTCTGAACCTACGAGTGTAGGTTACTACTTAAATAATTGAAAATGCCTCAACATAAATATCAATATGTTTCTTGATTGACAAGAAAAAAAATAGCATTAAACCATAATGCACTGTATTAAAATACAGTACAGTAAAAAAAACAAAAATTGAAAATGCCTCAACATAAATATCAATATGTTTCTTGATTGACAAGAAAAAAAATAGCATTAAACCATAATGCACTGTATTAAAATACAGTACAGTTAAAAAAAAAATTAAAGTATTTCTGACATCATGATTTTATTTAATGTCCATAGACATTTTCCTCCATCCGGTGGCTTCCACCTTGGCCACCGTAGGGCAGTATTTTGCAGGCAGGCCAGTCTCGTACCCCCTTTTAAGACGAAGTAACACGTGCAGAATGTGGCTTGGCATTGTCTTGCTGAAATGAGCAGTGAGGTCCATTAAAAAGACGTTTGGATGGCAGAATGTTTCTCCAAAATCTGTACATATCTTTCAGCATTAATTGTGCCTTCACAGTTGTTTCACTTACTTACCCGTCCCATTGGCACTAACACAACTCCATACCACAGATGCTGACTTTTGAACTTGGCGTCCATAACAGTCCAGATGGTTCTTTTCTCTTTGACCCAGAGGACACGGTGTCCACAGTTTCTAAAAAAAAAGAATTTGAAATCTGGACTCGTCAGACCACAGAACACCTTTACAATTTGCCTCAGGCCATCTGAGATGATCTTGGGCACAGAGAAGCGGGTGGCATTTCTGGGGGTTGTTGAGTCATGATTTTTGCTTTGCATTCGTCATGTTTTAAGTTACACTCACGGATGTAGTGGCGAACTGTATTAACTGACATTGGTTTTCTGAAGTATTCCGGAGGCCATGTGGTGAAATCCTTCACACATTGATGTTGGTTTTTGATGCAGTGCCACGAAGGCCACGGGCATTTATTGTTGGTTTCGGCCTTGCAGCTTACATGCGGTGATCCCTCCAGATTCTCTGAACCTTTTGACCAAAGATGATGAAATCCCTAAATTCCTTGCAGTTGGATGATGAGGAGCATTGTCCTAAAGTGTTTGACTATTTTCTCACACAGTTGTTTACGAGGAGGTGACCCTCACCCCATCTTTGCTTGTGAATGACTGAGCAATTCAGGGAAGCTTTTTTAATACTTAATCATTCCACCCACCTGTTCCGAGTTAGCCTGTTCGCATGTGGGATGTTCCAAAAAGGTGTTTGATGAGCATTCTTTTTGCCACCGGTCCCACCTTTTTTGGAACGTGTTGCAGCCAGAAAATCTAAGTTAATGATCATTTGTTAAAAACAATACAGATTACCAGTTTGAACATTAAATGTAATGTCTTTTTAGTGTATTCAATGAAATATAAGTTGAAGATGACTTGCAAAACATTGTATTCTTTTTTGATTTATGTTTAAAACAATGTTACAACTTCATTGGAACTGGGTTTGTATATGTGTTATGACAGAGAGATGACAAACTTGAAAAAGGGGGTCATCAATCAGTGTATTTCTCAGCTAGGTCACAGTGTTTTGACACTGTGGTTTGTTATTTTTATTCTACTCATGGTTCCGTATCATGCGCAGGAAATATTGTTACCACACAGAACAGGATGGCACAAGTTCCCCCATTCAGAGTGAGTGATCTGTGTTATAATAGACACACACACACACACACACACACACACACACACACACACACACACACACACACACACACACACACACATTCACAGTATGACTTGTGAGTGACTTGTTTGCTCAACAGTTATTCATTAGCGAAGCGTCTGGAGAGTGTGAGGCAAAGAGCCACAACAAACAGCCGTGTAGCGGGAAGCGCCGCTTATCATATGTGTCTGTGTTATGACTCGAAAGCCACCGAAAGCACCAGCATGTACCCAGCTCCTTTTAAAGAAATTGTTTTTTTCCCCTTTTAAACAGTTGCTCGGAAAGAAGCGGGAATGTTTTGTCATCCATGTCATACAGCTTTTAAATGACCTATACTTGTTCTCTCTGAAACTTGGAAAAGGAGAGATTCAGGACACAATGGAAACACGCAAGTCCTGAATCCCAAGACAATGTCCAGGACAGGACAGACATCTGGAACAAAGAAACAGAGCTAAAGTCTTGAATCTTAGATTAGCACTCTTGGTAAACAGAGGAAAGTTGTTTTTTTTTTTTTTGTGCTTTTAAGAAGGCAGTTGAAAGTTTAACTATATTTATCATGTCTTGGAACTGATGTTCCTTTGTACTGAGTCTTCACGGTATTTGATGGCTGCACATGGTGTCTGATGATACCAAGCTGCAAAAAAGGGAAGCACCCATCTGAAAAGCTACGGTTAATAAAAGCATTTAACTTGAAGGGCAGCAGTACAAATGCTACGTTGTGTGTATGTGATTGTGTATTTTCACCCAGCCAGTATCTGATCATTTTATGGGCACAGGAAGCCAAGTGTGGCTGGTTATTGCAAAAATTAGCTGAGAGAAGCAGGCTACATTTGCACTGGCGGCCAGCCCATCTCATTGCGCATATAGGTGGACGCCAAAACAATTTATGTTTATGTTTTAAGAAACCTGCCTTGGGACGACGGCTGAAAACTAGCATTTAGCTCCAGCACGCTCGCAAACCCTTGTGAGGAAAAGCGGATCACAAAATGGATGGATGGATTGATTAGTTCACCACACACAAAGAGAAATATTTCAAACCTTTATTGGTTTCAATTTTGGTGGTTATGGTAGAAAGACATGAAAAAAAACAGTATTCCAAAAATGAGAATATTTCATGTGATTGAAAAAAAGGATCTTCAACACAAAAATGTTGGTATTAAAGTAGGGTCTTAAAGTAATATGCCCTCAGTACTTGTTGGGCCTGCTTTTAAATTCATGACAGCAGCAAGCTGGCATTTGATCAGGCATGTAAACAGCTCAGGCGTTATTGTAGCCCAAGTTGCTTTGATGTCTGCCTTCAGATCGTCTGCATTTGGGCCTTTCTGTTTCCTCATCTTCCTCTTGGCAATACCTCATAAATTTTAAATGGGGCACAAGTCAGATGAGATTGCTAGCCAATGAAGTACTGTTATTCCATGGCTGTTCAGCCAGGTATTGGTAGTCAGCGTTCTAAATGAACTTTTTTCAACACCAGCCAGTGTGGATCGAGTGAAAGTAGTCATCTCACGTCTTTCGTTTCTTCCTCTGGATTTGGGAGTGGTTGTTGTGCACTCGTAGAAAAGGCCTGAAGCAGCTCGAGGACCCCCGCCCCTCCCCCACACCAGTGTGCACGCCACACGCCAATATGTGATTGTGCAATCGAAACACTTTATCCCCGAGGAGCACTTCCAAATGCATGAGCAGCATCAATAACAAAGTACTGACAAAACATGAACAACATAAAATCTTACACAAAGTGGGGGAGGGGAAAATCATTGAGCGTTTGATATTTAGTGAAATAGGACAGGCATCATTATACAATCTGGCTTCAATTCACGAACTGTGTCGCAAAATTTCTTGTCTCTAAGATGTAAATCTGGATGGGTTAGTTTTTTTTTTTTGTTCTGTTTTGTGTTTTTAATGCATCTTTCAGGCCCTGTTTTGTGCATAGCCTACTGTATGCAGCATTAAGAGAGACCCCTGCTTGCTGTTTGACAGCTTGAGGTTGAAAGGGGGTGTAGCATCAATTATGGTAGCAGAGAAGTGACCTTGGCTAAACTTTAAATGAAACAGTAATTGTTTATTTCATTTTCTAAAGTTACAACTGAGACTGTTGGGAGGTATTTATGAACAGACAATCAAGCAGTCATAAATGACATCAATTTGCAAGGCACGGCTGATATTTGATCATGGCAAACACATACACGCCAAGGTCACGGAAGAACTAAAACGCAAAGTGAGAAAGCATTTTGGTTCATGAAAAAAAACAAACTACAAATGTGTTCTAATAAATGTAAAGTAACTGAAACTACATCTTCCATTGATGAAACTAACCGTCACTACAATCCTACCTAAACTCACTAGCGAAAATGTCATTCGTTTTCGTCTTTGTGTCTTTGTCCATTCATATCATCCATAAACTTTCGGGGTTGATTTTAACTGTATAGTACATCCGTAACGTATTCACCTATCACTTTTTTCACATTTTGTTCTGTTACACAGGGGTGCCCATTGCGTCATTTGCAATCGACCAATAGCCCGGGTGCCCTCCGATGGCCTATGCCGTGGCTGGCGGTAGCTGCCGTGGTGGAGGGGTTGATGACTGTCTGGCTGACAGTTGTGTCATGCCAGGCGGTCCTCCCGGTACGGTTACTGGAAGGAAGGAATGTGGAGCAGCATTTTCGGACCATTGATTTAAACATGAAGTCCAAGTAACATTCCAACATGACTGACGTTCATTAGGAAGTGTGCATACTGCTCACTATCGGCATTTCCTGTTCTGACCCTTGGCTGATTCCATTCAGCGCAAGTCATCAGAGTAAAGTAAGGACAAAACATTTACAGTAGTTGAATTGTAGTCTGGGCTCTGGCTGGACCACTCAAGGACATTCACAGAGTTGTCATAAAGCCATCCCCTGGTTGCCTAGGCTGTGTGCTCAGGGTCATTGTCCTGTTGGAAGGTAAACCTTCTCCCTAGTCAAAAGTCCTGATCACTCTGAAACATGTTTCTCATCCAGGATATCTTTGTACGTTGCTGCATGCATGTTTGCCTCAGTTCTGATCAGTCTCACAGTTCCTACTGTTGAAAATCATCCCCAATTTAATGCTTCACCATGCTTCGCTGTAGGGAAGGTTTTGGAACATCAAGTTTGGCATTCTTGCCAAAGAGTTCAACGTTCATTTGCCTTTTGGCAAACTTAATGTGGGGCGTCATGTCCCACTTACTAAGGAGTGGCTCCCGTATAGCCAATCTACACACTGGCCTGATTGGTGTCCACAGATGACCACCGGAGCTCTGACAGAGCGACCATCATGTTCTCGGTCACACTCCTGACTGAGTCGCTTCTCCACTGATTGCTCTTTTTAGATGGGGGGGTCAGCTCTTGGAAGAGTCCTGGTGGTTTGCAACTCCTTCTATTTACGCATGAGGGAGGCCACTATGCTCATCGGAATCTTCAAACCAGTAGAACATTTTCTGTTTTCTTCCACAGATTTGTGCTTTGATTCCGACCTATCTGAGCTTTATAGATAATTACTTTGACTTCCATGCCACCTGTGGGGCCTTGTATAGACAGGTGTGTGCCTTTCGAAATCATTTCTAGTCAACTCCAATCAACCTTTAGGAACCTCTCATGGATGATCAGTGGGAACATGGTGCTGTTGATCGTATTCGTGACGCAACAATTGAATTCCCTGAATTTGTCTGGCAAAATTAATCCATGAATTAGAAAAGAAACGCAATAAGAAACACTTGAATTAGATGTTCTCTATGTTATTATGAAAGTAGACTATTTCTTAATGGAGGAGCTCGACTCCTCTTCCCTTTTTCTCCTCCTCTGGTTGATGAGCAGTAAATAATATCATGTATTATATTTATATTTAACGACACTTTGGTGAAAAAAAAGGTATGTATAACCTTATTTGAGGGCTGGAATGGATTAATTGCTTTTCCATTCATTCTAAAGGGAAATATTACCTTGATGAACATTTCAAGTTTCACATTTCAATGGGATCAGGCAAAAAATAAAGTTTATAACTCGAGGTTCATCAGTATATATATATATATATATATATATATATATATATATATATATATATATATATACAGTATACACTAATGAAAACTAAACTAAAACAAAGTATTTTAGAAAAATAGCCAATTAATACAAACAAAAAACCTGCTCTCTAAACTAATTAATACAAACTGAAATAAAATACTGTAATTTAAAATGCAAAACTATTATAACTCTGACACACGCACGCACGCACACAGACACAATACCTGAACTACGCACAGAGGAATGTAAAGAATTGCTGAGCTGCAGCATGCACATTAATAACCACGTGGCTGCCAATACAAGCTGTTTTCTCTCGCAATGCTGCTCCTAAAAATAAACACGTTTTTTTTTTTTTTTTTTTTTTTTTTTGCTTTAATATTGATGGGAAAGCAGCTTAGTTCGCTTTATTTGCCCGCATCCGCACTCCCATGATTATCAGTGTGTTTTCCTCTCCGAAAAGGAAATGTCATTGCTGCGCGATGGGGAAAAAAGTGACCTTTTCCTGCGTAGTGTTGACGTCCGGGGTCAGGAGCGAAACCCTGAGACGACCGCGCCGCTATTTTTCGCTCTCGAGAAGGCAGGCCGACCGCGACCGTGTGAACAGTGAAGTGCAAGAGCCGGCTTGGCGCGAGTGTTTGCCTGTTGAGTAATGGGCCCAGTTTTTTTGTGTCCATTCCATATGGGAGAACAAACAAACAGCAAGCACCAGTGTGATGCAGCATCGGAAAGCCAACAAGTTAGCTCATGTTGCGTGTGCAGTGGCACATGGTGTGCCTGTGTGTGTCATTTTGCGTTGTCGCGCTTGTCATTGTGTGAAACTAACATTGACTTTTACTCGTGTCTGTTTGTGCACATCTGTTTGTACAAGAACATGCATGGCAGGTTCATGAAACACTCTAAATTGTCCCGAGGTGTGAGTGTGAATGTGGATGGTTGTTCGTCTCTGTGTGCCCTGCGATTGGCTGACAACCGGTTCCGAGTGTCCCCCACTTACTGCCGAAGACAGCTGGGATAGGCTCTAGCACCCCCCACGACCCTTGTGAGGATAAGCGGATTGGAAAATGGATGGATGGATGGATGTTTGTCTTGTGGGTGGTTCTTCCTGTGTGTTACTTGTACAAAGAACCACATCCGTGTGTGTGTGTGTGTGTGTGTGTGTGTGTGTGTGTGTGTGTGTGTGTGTGTGTGCGTGTGTGTGTGTGTGTGTGAGAGAGAGAGAGAGAGAGAGACCTTTGGCTGAAGGTTTGAAATAATCTGAGGCTTGTTGCCGTGTTCTCATTTTTAAGTGCAACATTGTGCTGCTGCTTAAATGATTTTCCCTGTACAAAGAAACAGTGTATTTGTTTGCGTGCGTTTGTGTGTCAGCTATATTTAAAGCCTCTTTTTTCTTACGTTGACACGGCAAAATCGAGGGCCAAAGCAAGGTCCGACATTCAAATTCCAGTCGTAGGACCAATACCAGCTTGGCAGTAGATTCAGCATGATGCCCGACTGCTGGAAAATACACAAAAGAAGGAGCCGTTGTAAATAAAATATGTCATCAAACAAGCTAGGCCAATTGTTAGCTTTTCTGGTAACTGGATTGAAGGCTTTTCTCCTCGTATTTTTATGAGTGCCATTTTTGAAAGCACTTTTGACGTAATTGTTGAACAGGTTTAAATTTTCCGATTGTCGTCCCCCACTGTTTCACGAGCAGATTAGGGAGGAAACTGCCTGAACACGCCTCACACCGCAGGACAGTAGATCTCGCCTGGCTGTGAGGCAGATGTGATAACCACAACACGCAAAAACAATCAAACCAAAAAACACCTCACTTTCAACATTCTCAAGAAAATATTTTAGTCGTAGGAAAAAAAAAACTATCCTGTTTGTGACATTTGTGATTACTCCCAAAGTGGTAAAAAACGTAGTTTGATTTGAGTATCTCATATTGTTTGTTGTCTTTCTCTGTACCAGCATATATTCCTCAGCAAAGTGCTTGTCAGTGTTTGTAAAACCAAAGGAAGGTGGCTGCGTTAGTCAGTAGTTAACTGCCTACGTTGCTGTCCTGAGGAATGTGCATTTTACAACAACATGGTCATCGTCCATAAACTTTTCATGACCTGCTAATGCAGTGTGGTTCCGTGGTTGGCTGCAAAGTGAAAAACATTGCAGTTGTTGTTTTGCAGAGGCGCATCCACATGAACCTTTACTGTCAGAAATATTTTGAGCTCCTTCCACCTGGTGTTACTGGTACGTGCATCATCTTTCCAGGGAAATTAATTAAATGGCTCTCTTTCTTTACCTGGACTGTCCAATGGTGGGATAAGACCGCCCGTTCCCTTGTGTTTATGTGAAACAAGTCGTGAAGTACAACAAATCATGGACGTGTGAGCGCATGGCATTTGTGGTTTTCGGGTAGCTGTCTGGGTCAAGTAGCAAACATATCGGGTTACTGGATTACGAGCTTATTTAGATGTGAGCCGGACGAGATGGCTCAGAATTCATTTACAGTGGAACAGCTTACGTACCAGTTGTTCTTTTTTACATTTCTCCTCATACCAGAAATCCATAAAAAAATCTGCTTGTCTAGTAGGCATGTTCCTCGTAAAAAATTCCAGCCATTGAATTTGCCCAAAATATGCGGCAATGGAAATGTGTGATTGTAAATTGTGAAGCTTTGTATTGCTTCTCTGTATTGTGTGCAGAGAATGGTGTAAAGGTTTTATCGTTATTTTGAGGATTCACCATAAAAGGCGGTGCAAGGGCCTATTGATCACTGTTTGCAGCTCTGAATATTGTTAATGTACAGTTGTGCACCTGAGTTTACATACCCTATGGCGGGGGTCGGCAACACGCGGCTCCAGAGCCGCATGCGGCTCTTTAGCGCCATCTAGTGTCTCCCTGGAGCTTTATAAAAAATGTTTGAAAATGGAAAAAGATGTGGGAGGGAAATTTATTTTTTTGTTTTAAATATGGTTTCTGTAGGAGTAAAAACATGACACAAACATTCGTAACGTTTCCCAATGCTGTAAAAATGTGTAGAATAAATATTACATTTCAACATTTCTGTCAACGAAGATTTGTGTCATAGCCTGCGACACACGTTTCTATTAGCAGGGCGGGATGCAAGGCAGGTGGCTGTTGCAAAAAATAAAAAAATAATATAAAATGTAAACAAAACAAAAAAAAAAAAAAACGGCGTTTCATGCACAATTCACCGAGGGCACTGGCAAAGAGAATCTGGAGGGCCGTGAGAAGCACTTTTAAAAATCGTAGCTACGATCGTCAAAAACGCTGCAAAAGTGTGTCCCATGCCTCCGCGTCAGATCTCGACGAAGGTAGGTAGGCATGCGTCTGTAAGTGTGTTGTGTATGCGCGGGTCGATTGCGGTAGGTTGGTTGAACGAAAAGTAGATCTTCGGCCAAAAAAGGTCGGGCACCCCTGCTCTACAGAATGCACTGCACGGAAAAAAAACATTTAATCATGAAGGCTCATCATGTAATTGTAGCAAACTTAGTCATTTTGATGGTAGGCTAATATAGCTCATGTAGATATAGGTACGTGTTGCAGCTCCGAAAAAAGGTGTGGTTTTGGTTTTTTAAAAACTTAGTTACGCTTTTAACAGTCTCGACAAACACAGACACATCTAAAACGTACACATTATTTATGCTTTTAACAGTCTCGACAAACACAGACATGTCTGCGTCCGACTCCGTGCCTTCTCTCCTCTCGTTCGACTCGAGAGGCGTTCAAAGACAGCCTCCGAAAAACGGAAATTAATGATCACTTCAATGACACTAAGAAAAGCGAAAATAATGCACCAAAACAGAAAATCAAGCGAGGAAATCACAAAATAAATTCTATGGGGGCGTTTGTGAACACACAACAAAGGAATGAATAACATAAACAATTCTGAGACAGTCCAGTCTCCTACATACATACAGCATGTGTTTCCTTCATTGTAAGTTTTATAGAAGGCTTTTATTTTTTGAGTTTGATTCCGGGTCTGGCCTTCTGGTGTGCAGTTTGCATGTTCTCCCCATGCCCACGTGGGTTTTCTCCGGGTAGTCCGTTTTCCTCCCACATTCTGAAAACATACATAGCAGGTTAATGGACTCTAATTTGTCCCTATGTGAGTGTGAGCACGGATGTTTGTTTATCTGTGTGTGCCCTGCTATTGGCTGGCAACTAGTTCAGGGTGTCCCCCGCCTACTGCCCAAAGACAGCTGGGATAGGCTCCAGTACACCCACGACCCTTGTGAGGATAAGCTGATTCGAAAATGGATGGAAGTTTGAACTGGAAAGAAAAAGAGACATCAGAGAGGGCTGGCGATGACGCTTTAAAGAGGAGACAAGGCCGCCCCAGACACTATCAGGTGTCGGTTACCGTGGTGATGGAGCAAGCATGCCATGGGAGGGGAACACGCTTCCTAGGGCGCCTCCTTCTCAGAGTGTCTTGTCCTATGGAAAAGAGACGAGGTGTGGCCTTTGTCTGCCCAAAATTTTCTGGGAATGTGCCCAGACACACAAGTCGCAGTCACCACTTCTTCCTGTTTTTCCAATGTTTCTGTATTCCCTCGCACCAGGTGGAACCAGGAAGCTGTAAAAGAGGAGACCTCAAGTTTTTATGGGGAGGTGTTAGTCTTGTGACGTACGGTGTCAGCTGCCATGGGGGTTGGCAGGGAATGCCTTTGAAATACTGGTAGCAGTGCAGCAGACCGGCCCAACCTGATCGTTCACTTGCAATGGACGCCGGGGCGAAACCCGAACCCGCAAACGTGGCCATGGAGTAGACAGCTAAAGGGGATCGAAGAAGCAGCATGGAGGCACTCAGGGACTCTCTTATGCATCTGACTTTTCAGATGTCATCATACAAGAGAGCCACACTGGACGAGGAAGACTTGGTGGACTCTGGCGGCGATGACATCTACCAGTCAACACCCATGCAGGTAAGACAGACAACAAAAATATCACTTGAGAGGCTTTTACATCCCATGAAAACATTTCCAAAATGTTCTTTTGGATTCATCTAGATAAACCTGTAAAACGTAAAGTGTCAAGAAGTCAGCGACGAGCCACGTTCTAATTTTTAAACAATTGTATCAAATGAGTTTGGAAGGAAAGTATTTTTTATGTGCCTTCGAGATTTGTTTTTCGTCTCTTCAGTTTTTTCCTGTTTTGTCTAAATGGAAGCTGAAACAAATTCAGGGTACTCTCACATCCTGGAAACTTGGAAAATTTGTGACCAATTTTCCAGTCATGGAAAATACATAGAAAATGAGAAAAAAGTAAAATGTCCTGGAAAAGTTTGGGTTGTCTTGGAAAATAAATTTTCTTCCCTCTGCTTCTCACTGCCGTGTGGGTAATTGCAGATGGGTTAAACAGACATGTTTGTCTCTGAGCCGGCACGGTGCCCCACGTGACGCTACCAACCAATCAAATTGCATATTCCCTTTGAACAGTTCTGCTGCCCTGTGTGCCTGGTTACTGATTTTTCAGACCCAAGTAAGGATTTTTTTTTTCTCCAAAGTTTACGAGTGTTGCTGTGGCCCTGTATATCGAGTGTAAAGTTTTTCTCCCTTTCGCTGTCTCTTCCATGAAGTGACAAAGAGCTCAAGTAGATTTGGCGTCAATTTTGGCTGTGCGCTCAGAGATATATCTCTCTCGTTTCAGTAGAGCCTCAGCGACCATGACGACGGCTTCGAAAGTAGCAATGGGTAACGGGTGGCCTTAGTGGGCCACTTTTTACTCACTCATTTATACTTGCTCCATTGTCCGACAGCGGAAATAGAAAATATGTGAACGAGAGTTCTATGACATATATATGCGAAAAGAGCAGAGCACTGAGTTTTCATATGGTTTAGTTCGTGTTACGTCCCTGCGCAAGTGAATCTGGCATCGGCGGTGCCATGCTTGCGAGCATGGGCTTTGTCCTCCCTCTAACCCAATGGTTCTTAACCTGGGTTCGATCGAACCCTCGGGGTTTGGTGAACCGGTCTCAGGGGTTCGACGGAGCCTCTGCCATGGAGGTTAAGACACACCCGGCTCAACATGTCAATTAGTTATGACACGCCCACTTGGCCATCACTGGCTGCAGAAGATCACATTACATCGCTTGTCCAATCAGTGCTGCGGGAACTTTAGTTCGCTCAGTAGTCACTACATGACCGTAGTGATAGTACAATTTAAAAAAAAAAAAGGATACTTATCTCTTGAAATTGTATTTACTTTTTTCTGTTTTTAATAAATGCGTTTTTATATCTTGAATTCTTAAAAAAAGATATTTATTTTTCACTACTGCGATTGGCTGGCAACCGGTGAAGGGTGTCCCACACCTACTGCCTGAAGACAGCTGGGCTAGGCTCCAGCACCCCCCGCGGCCCTTGTGAGGATGAAAGCGAATCGGAAAATGAATAAATGAATATTTTTAACTAATGAAGGGTTTGGTGAATGTGCATATTAACTGGTTGGGTTCGGTACCTCTAAGAAGGATGAGAACCACTGCTCTAACCCATCAACAGCTCAGTAGTCATTCAGCTGTAGTGCCATTGTCTGGATTTAATTGGCAATGAACGCAATTTACATGTCGACATCCAAATGAGATCTTATGTTCGTGTTGTGACGTTCGGGAACAAGTTGTTCTTTTGAAGGGCATCTTTTGGATGAATGATGAGAATCCATTGACAGCTGTGTGAGAGCCGTTTTTTTTTTTTTTTTTTTTTTGCCAATTCAGTTTGGTCTTTTGTAATATTGAAGCAATCTGGTTAAATGAACAAAATGTAAGATACGATCATAGAAAATAACACGTCTCCAAATATTTGGGGGTGGAATTTATGAGTCTATGTTGACTCAAACTACAGCAGATGAAATGGCCCTGGGAAAGTCCTGGAACATAATTTCAAGAAAACAGTGGGAACCCGGAAATTGTCCCGTGCAGTTAAACATAATGTTTTAGGCCTGGTACACACATATCAATTGTTGGGCCAAACTCAATGTTGACCACACGCACATAAAGATTTCAGATCATAAATATTGAATTGGTTCAACTCAACTTTATTTATATAGCACTTTCACAACAGGTGCAACACATGAGGTAAAGTAAAACATTAAAAATAACACAAACATAACAAACCAATAACATCTTTTTCTCCTTTCCTACATATGTTTTATTGCTTGAAGCGGTTCTAGCTAAAAGAGGATTACAAGTCTCCTTTTTCCGGTCCCAATTGCATCCGCTTCACTTTTCAAATGCCAACTCCTCTCCATATCTCCTCCGAGCACAATGATGACGTTCCTCGCTCAAGTCAAGTCAAATTTAGTTATACAGTCCTTCATCAAAAAAAGAGCCTCAAAGGGTTTCAAATGACAGTTGACAAATATTAACCCTTTCAGGGACAGCGGTTACGACAGTGGACAGCTTATCATGTTATCAGGTTACAGGGTGCATAAAAGGGTTAATTATCTTCACCCCAGTGGAGGACAACGAAAAAAAAACATCTGGGAAGAATCAGAAATCTCCTCATCCTCAGCTCCTCTAGCCATTCAACTATACATCCAGCCGTACCATCGCAGACAGTCCAAGATACACGAAGGTGCTGTTAAAATGTCGAAATATTACCGTAATGACCATACACAAGGTGCATCAGATTTTAAGGCGCGCTGTAAGCTTTTAAGAAAATGGAAGGCTTTTAGGTGTGCCTTTTAGTGCGGAAAGTAAGGTATATTTATTTTTTTCAGGCACCTATGTGAACACAACGAAAACAAATTTAGATGTAACAAATTGAGAAGAAAGGGAAAAAAAATTATAGTCGTTTGTTTTTGTTGTGTTCATATGGATTTTCCTCCTATGTGCCTCAATAAACTAAATATACTGCAAAGCTATGGTCCCTAAACACTTTAATATGATTTCAGAGTCATTTTAGAACATTACCCTTAAAAATAAGCGTGTGTGTACATGCAGTGCACAGACTGAGAAGACTCTCCTTCGCTTCCACTACCAACAAAGAATAAACTAGACTAAAACTCTTCTCTGACAATGCAAAAATCTCAAATAATCTGGGTGGGCCAGAAATTTCCATACATAGGAAAATGATGTTTCAGACGCCATTGTTATTGTAGGTATCATAGGTATGTATACAGAACTTATGTATGTAAACTTTGGGCCCAGACTGGATAATTAGAGTTATGTGTGCATGAAGAAGTGCAGTAAATAACTGCCTGAAGATTCGTTGGACGTGATTGAGTGTTCTTTCGGCTTGCTGTCTCACAGACGGTGTCGGGGGTGGTCTGCTCCAATCAAAACACTTTTTTTTTTTTTTTTTTTTTTTAAGCGTTCGTTTGAAGACCTCACATTGTGCAGCTGATATTGTTCAGTACAGACGGTAGAGAGTCTGAGAAGTTTGAGAGGCCAAAGTGAGTGTTTGACTTTGCAGTAGATTATTTCACTGAGGTTTTCCCGAAAATGTGAGAGAAATTTCCCCTTGTGGATTTTTCTTTCTACTGAACCGAGTTTAGGTCCAAACTGAGTGATTGAGGAACACTGCGACTTTAGCACTGGATACGGCCACATTAACTTGGACTAATCTTATTGAATAGAGAGCAAGCTGAATCATGTTATTTCTTTTTTTTAATGCGATTTTTCTGGAGTGGATTCTGCTACGGCAGGATGATGTGGTGGTGGAAGCTGTCCAATAAGCGCTGCAGTTTGGCAACTTTCTTGTAGGGAACACATTCTCTTGACCCATCACTTGAGGTTGTTGGACCTGAAATCTGCACACCCCCTTAATTCTTTACATTCTTACTGTTTTGTGGTCAGTCTTCAGGTTACGGGTATGTCAAATAGCACTGTATTGTCTCTGCGCATGAGAGGAAACACTCCATGCTCAATTATCTTGTAACTCCGCAGGGGATTTGCATTTATGACAGGGCAGCGATATGTTTTCAGTGAGCCAAATGTATTTTTGTGAATTTGAGAAAACCCCTTATGGACACCTTTACAAAGGTTTTCCAGGCTTTGTCTTGATATAGGGGGTCAGAACACACTGTAGTTCATCACTAACTGAGGCTACAGTATACTACATAATCTGTTGTAGTAATAGTCCATAAACCCCCATAAAAAAAACAGTTGCTTAAAAAAGAGATATAGCAGGGACGCAAACGATTGTTGCCAGTGCTCATCATGCTCCCGCTGGACCGATGGTGAGCATGGCTTTGTTACCACGATGACTAAGGAAGGAGATAGATCGTGACAAGGTGAGTGGCTCTGAAAAGAAAAGTGAGAAAGAAAAGCATTGATTTCTATCTTCACTCACGGAGGCAGCACTTTCAAATTGGGTCTGAAGTCAAACAAAAACATAGTTTCAAAAACATATTCCTAAATTTAATCAAAAGACTAAATCGGGGATCTCAAACTCAATTTATATGGGCGCCGCTGGAGATAGTCTTGCCCACAAAAACTGCAAAAAAAAGTTTTTTTTTTTTTTTTGTTTTTGTTTAGCAAATAACAGAGGATTGGGGAAAACGCAAGTAGCGCATGAAAGCCATTAAAAGGCCATTAAAAAGTCACTTGACCATCATATGTCCCCTTTAAAAGGTGTCACTGTGTGTACAGGTGACTCTCCGGCAGGGCTGTGGCTCCTCATGTTGGCCTGAGAAAACGCAGAGGGAGAGGCAGCTTCTGTTTCTCGTGTGTGTGCTGTCTGCAGGCCTATTCGTATCGCTCATCACGACCGCCGTGTTCTACCGGCAGAGTGAGTACTCATTTTCATCGCCAGCCTGAACACAATGAGCTGGATAATGCTGCCCGAAGGAGTTGTGCCGTCCACGGGATATGACTCACCTTCCCACAAATGATGTCATGTTGTCCTTTTTTTGACCGATGCATTCCATTTTGCCTTAATTTGCCTCAAAACGAGATTTATGGGCAATCACTTTCGCACGGTTGACAGAATTCTTAAAAGTCAAGAAACTGTGTGAATGATGCCAATCGCTCTTTTGTTAATGTTTATCAAACCCTAAATAAAAGTGGCACTATCTGCTCAGAATGTTATCCGCCATGCATGACAAAGTAGCTTGCCAAGCAAATACAACAAAACAAAATCCCATATGACATTTTCACAGAGGCGTAGGTGCTACCGAGGACTATTCTAGTTCATATTTACAATTTGAAAAAAAAATCCTTTAAGTATGATGTTTTAAATTCTTTACATTCTGTTGTTTAATTTTTGTTACTTTCCCTTTTTTGTTAAGACACGCCGTGGGTCACGTAAACCTATTACAAAATAAATATTCAAACAAAAAAATAAATATGCAAACAAAATAAATTCACATGGCTGTATTTGGATAGTGATTGTATGGAAATGCTGCAGCCACACCTTTGGCTCTGCTTCCAAGCAACACCTTTACAGCCTCTCCCGTGAGTTTTCAACATCCCGACAAAAAATAATAAGAAAATAGCTTGTGGATGAGCCATTTCGTATGTGGGTTTTCCTCTGGGTTGCCATGGGACGCCTCCTGCCACTTCCTGCCATTCACGAGAGTCTATGTCATGACATACGTCGGCATAATGGAAGGAACAGGGATGAATTCTCCTCTGGGTGCTAACCTCTTTGCTTAGCGGAACTCTGTCCCGCGCAGTTGTCTAAGGATACATTTAGAGAAGAATGAACTGCCATTTTTGTTCACTTACATTCATAATTATCCAAATGCGAAAAACACAGCAGTTAAATAGGCCATAATCCCCATGTCAGGGCGTAATGCCGGTCAGGAGGAAATTTGTATTCTAGGTGTGGTTTAACTGAATACAAGAGTGTAAAAATAAATATCAAGTCCAGCTTGACACATTCCTACAGAGTTAATTGCTCTTCTTTCCACAGGTAGGGACTTCCAGAGTGATAAATAAAGAATGAGGAACACTGTTTAACCCGCTCGCCTCTTTTTAGATCTTGAAATCCTCAGGATAGCAGGCATGTCGCGCGTGTTGGACTCGGGATGGAACGTATGGTACTGTACCACTAACACATCAAGATACGAAGGTGCTGAGCCATGTAACATTTTGTGAGTATGGGAGCAAAACCTTTAAATCACATCTCGAGAGGACAGGGAGCCAGTGCAAGTTGGCCACTGTAGAGGTGATATTATCCAACTTTTTAGTCCTAGCAAAGATGCTGGAGGCTTGTAATATTGGAACAAGGACGACCAGAACGCGGCACGTTACAATAGTCGGCCCTTGGTTGAGGTCGACGGTCTACCAAGAATCATTCTGGTTACTGTGAAGAGGTGCCCAAGAGTCTCTAATCTGTCACACTCTGACATGTGAATAATTACTAAAACTCACTTATTATGAGAGGGGGATGTTGGCTCGAGCCCGTCAAAAAACGATGCCTTCCAGATTTTTATTCATTTGTCCTGTCTCTCGTTTCAAAAAAAAAATTTTCCAATGACTCACATTGTTGCTCAAAAACCACATGTCCCACACTACTCAGCTGAAGGAATAAAATGATTTCAACCCGCTTTTGTTTCCTCTTCAGCACATCCAGGCGTTTGCCTGACCGAGCCATGCATCACCGTGGCCAGCGCCGTCATGTCAGCCTTGGACCGCTCCGTGGACCCCTGCCATGATTTCTACAGCTATGCCTGCGGCGGCTGGATGAACAACAACCCCCTCCCCGAAGGCAAGTCCCGCTGGGGCTCTTTCAGCAAGCTGTGGGAGCGCAACATGCTTGTGATGAAGCAATTATTAGGTGAGTATCGGAGGAGTCGATTGATGTTTCTTTTGTTGTCACATTGCCGTGATCGTTTTTGCTGTTGTTGTTATTGGTGTGATTTGAGCAGAGAACACGACGATGAAAGATCTGAGTCAAGCAGAGGAGAAGGCCCAGCGTTACTATCAGGCCTGCATGAACGAGACAAAGATCGAGGAGTTGGGAGCGAAGCCATTGCAGGAACTCATCACGCAGGTTTGTGCGTCGGCTGCAGTTGCTGTCTCAGCTCAATAAAGGTGCACAGCCTCGTTTTGCGCTAGAGCCCATTCAATTTTGACTTGGTGAAAATGATCAATTTTCAGATTAGTGATTCAAACATAAGAAAAATAGGTCAAGATCACTTCCCAGTTGGAATTGCTGTAAATTTCTCACCGAAATCCCTCGAAAGAATGCTTTTCCAGAGAGGGTGCAGCGAAATCGTCATGACAGAAGTCACAATATCAGTAAAACTAATCGGCTGCTGTTGCGCACAAACCAAGGAAAGACATATCATGTCTGCTAACAACAGAAAATTCTGATTTAATTTCAATTTTATGTCATGACACATAGGAACCAAACAAAGGCGGAAATGCAATCCCGTGGGGTGTTGCTAGGCTTAACACTGAAAGGCCAATTCTGACTGGCCAGAATTGATTTTAGAATGCCCACTTTGAAATTCATGTGACACTGGGAAATAATGAATTCGGAAATAACAATAATAACTATTTTACAAAATTCAAGCTATAAGCGAATGATGGTTGAATAAGAGCAGCTGCTTGCTAATACAATATGTTGCAATTTACATATGATCCAATTAGTCAACTAACCACGACTATGATCGTTGACTAGTTGACGAGCAAAATACTTGTTTGCGGCAGCCCTAGTTGAACAAAAAAAAAAAAAACAAGAATCAATATTTCCCCATGTTATTTTGGAAGAATACTTTTTTTCAGTGGAGTAGCTGTAGTTCTCCCCTTTTCCCTCTCCTTACTTTATAATTAATGAGCAGAAAAAAAAATTATCGTGATTTTTTTCCAATTGTTTTATTTCATTTTCATCGTGCGTTTTCACTTTTTTCTCTGTAGCATTAGATTTTTTTTTCAACCACACACTGGTTAAAAGGATATCTGTAATTCAGATTGGAGGCTGGAACGGATTATTTGCATTTCCATTCATTTCAGTGGAATGCATTCCATTGCATTTTGGGTGACAAACGGGGTCTGATTCAATTCAAAAAGTGAAACTCATCTAGTTTCATGACACAGAGTGAAATTGTGTTCATTTTTTTCAAATAATTTTGATGATTAGCTTTCAGATAATTAAAACCTATAAAAGAAAAAAAAACAGTGAAAATTATTTTAGGAAGGCAGCACAGTGACAGAATGATTAGCACGACTGCCTGACCATTCTGAGTTTTGGATTCGAATCTTTGCTCCAGCCACTCAGTGTTTCCATCACGTTCTGCTGCTTCCTTTAGATAGGAGGATGGGCCTTGACTGGACCCTGGGACAAAGACAATTTCCAGGAAGTCCTCCGTGCCGTGTCTGCAAAGTACCGGACTTCGCCATTTTTCACCGTGTACGTCAGTACTGACTCCAAAAATTCCTCCACTAACATCATTCAGGTGAGTAAGCTGAGCACTTATTCTGACAAATGCAGACCTGACACTGATATCATTGGGTGATGACGTCTGACATTCTGTCGATGTAGGTGGATCAATCCAGCTTGGGACTCCCTTCAAGGGATTACTACCTCAACAAAACAGCCAATGAAAAGGTATATGGTGGTTTTACACACACGGAGGTTCCATCCAAATTAATCAATAAGAGAAAATCTGCAAAATAGAAATGCCCTATTTTTATATGCCCTGGTCATGTTTTTAATAGCATTTTAGACACATAAATTTGTTTTAAGGTCTTCAACACACCTAACAAACACATATTGAGAGAGAATGAGAGCAATTGATAACAGAAATGTTGGCAACAGTATGAACGTTATTAAGTGTAATAATACAAAATATATCAGCGTTAAAGTAGGGCTGCAAATCATCAACCGCAATATTGATATAATACAGTCTTGCTGTTGGCGTATATGAAACAACCACATCGTTTTGCCTTAAGTCTTATCTTACTCCGAACCAACAATGCAAACTGGCACACCGTAGACAGGCTAACGAGTCGTGTTTGTGTTGTACCCTTTAAACAATGGATATTTGAATACAAATGGTGGAGCAACACGTCCAGACAGATAATGTATCAATACTTATTGGAGTATATTTTTTTGTTGTCTTGAAAAATCAAGTATCACTGCAGCATGGTGAAGAGCTGTGTGTTAGTATTATGATGCCCTCAGGTGGCAAAGGCACACATCCCAGAAGGAGCAGCTCAATATCCATTGAGTTGAAGCAACAAATGTGTCCAAAAGTTTATTTGCATTCTGTATAATTATGTTGTGAGTGTATGTTGTTCTAAAGTTTTTAAATGCATTTTTGTTCGGGTGTTACTGCTTTATTCTTAATGGCAATGGAGAAAGTTTTTTTGGAGATATGGGTGTATTGAGTTATGAGTGTAGTCATGGAATAAATAAATCTCTTAACCACCACTGCATAAAGTGGTGATTAAAACTGACTCACCACAGATGTGTAATGTATGTATCTAGTAAAATGTAATGAGTTTTAACTTTTATAAGTCTAATATTTCACAAGATCAGGGGCGTCCAAACCTGGTCCTCAAGTTTCGTGTTGGTTCTTAGTTCTTAATATGGCACATAAAGCATAATGTACAAACATAATCAATTAGCACAATATGTATCATTCATACTTGTTAGGCCAAAAATCTCTGATAGATTTTTAGACAAAAGAATTGAGTGAATTGTGCAACAGAGATGGAATCCACTGGAGATTGTTTGCATAGTTGAGGATTACCTTGCTGCTAATTGTCTGGTTGCAGGAAGTTTCCCACACGCACACACTCTCATTGCTTTATCCCTTTTGCAGTATCTGACGGCATACCACAACTTCCTGGTGGATTTAGGGGTCCTGCTGGGGGGCTCCGAGGAAACATCGCGGCTACTTATGGGGGAGATTTTGGACTTTGAAACGTCCCTGGCCAACATCACAGTACCCCTGGAGGCGAGACGGGATGAGGAGCTCATCTACCACAAGATGGAGGCCAAAGACCTGAAAGTAAGTTAGAGCTAATTGGTTGAGCACAATAAGAAAACAAATACAGTGTTACACCCAGTTATGAATGTTTTTAGAGATTGCTCACCAGATTTTTTTAGCTACCGAGGCAGCGAACTTCACAAAAAGCAGCAGTTAGGCAGCTAGTGATAAATGATTCAAAAAAGAGAATCACAACTTTGTATTTAACCAAACCACTAATAACTTTGGCCTACATGCAAAACGCCATCGATGTGCTAGCAAAACTAGCATCGATGCCTCCGCAATTATCGACCTATGAACAATATTAGAAAACAAGCGGTAGCAACACATGCGGCTAGAACATATAACAAAAAACAACTTTTATTTTTGCACCTTTTTTTGCAGTTTTATGTTTTATCATGGCATCTACTGTCAGTGCCGTTTGTATAGTACCGCCCCCTTCTGGCCAAGACACCAGAATGCAGCAGAATGTCCATTAATTTATTATTAATTCTTTGCAATCTGTTCAAATATACTATTACTTTGTTTTCATAAAATATGTTACTGTGGAGTGCTATTTTTATTATTTAAGATGCATGATTTTTTTGAGGGCACTTTAATGGATCAATAGCATTTCCGTTATGGTGATCCCTCGCTAAACCGCGCTTCATTTATTGTGGCTTCAGTACATCGCGTTTTTTTTCCAGAGTTCTGTATTCAGGAAAAAAACGCATCATTGGTTCCCGGCGCGACATCAACCAATGACAGCACGAGTGTATTTATCGCGTGAACTAATTGGCCGCGCATCTTCGTAGCTCCACCCAGCACCTTCCCTTGTGCCCCGTCACGCTGTTGACTTTCTGACAGTTCGTCTGCCTTTCTCTGGCATACTGTCTCTTCTGTTGTGTTTGTTACGGACGCGGGGGTGGGGGGTTGCACATGAGCGCGAGTGCCAGAGAGCGCGAGCGGGTGATTGAGCTTAACCGAAAGCAGCAGCATCCTGATGTTGAACTAGTGTCGCCCTTTTTGTTTGCAGAGTCTGGCTCCTGCAGTGGACTGGATCCCTTACCTCAACGAGGTGTTTGCTCCTGTGTCCATCAACGAGTCCGAGCCGGTGGTCGTGTATGCCAAAGAGTACCTCCAGAACGTGTCGGACCTCATAACAAACACCAATAAAAGGTCTGATTTACCTCCTTCGCTTGTCAAATGCTGGCCCTTCCTCTTCATTTATGACAAAATATCCAAAACGTTAATCAGCATATTTGTGATTCACCCCCCTCCCCCAAACTGTTAATCACTGATTAGGACTCTGGCTAAAACAATAAATGATTACTTTGGCGCCATCTAGTGGAATTTTGGCATTGTTTTTAGGTTGAATTCATTTATCATGTTTTTCAGTTTTCTTTTGTGATGTCCTGTTTTTTTGGCAAATGGGCTGTCACTTATATAGCACTTTTCTACCTCGTGTACTCAAAGCGCTTTCCACTGTTACCACATTCACCTACTGATGATGCAGCATCAGGAGCAACTGGGGGTGCAGTATCTTGCTCAAGGACACTTCGATATGGTCGCAATCTGCCCACAGGCCGATATGGCAATGCGTTTCCTTCTCTGTCCGCGGACTGTTGATTTCGATTTCGGTGTGATCGATTTGTACTGCTTCCCATTTCAATTGGCGCTCTTTGGTCTAGATTAGTGTTTCTTAACCTGCGTTCGATCGAACCCGAGGGGTTCGGTGAGTCGGTCTCAGGGGTTCGACGGAGCCTCCATGCAGGATGAGACACACTTGACTCAACATGTTAATTAGTTATGACACGCCCTCTTGGCCATTACTGGCTGCAGATGATCACATGACATTGCTTGTCCAATCAGTGCTGTAGGAAATTTAGTTCGCTTAGTAGTCAACGGGTGACTGTCGTGATCGTACGTCGTACAATTTAAAAAAAAAAAAGTATACTTTAAATTCTATTTACTTTCTTCCCTTTTTAATAAATGTGTTTTTTTTATATCTTGAATTATATATATTTATTTTTCACTCATGAAGGGTTCGGTGAATGTGCATATTAACTGGTGGGGTTCGGTACCTCTAAAAAGGTTAAGAACCACTGGTCTGGATCATTGGGTCTTGCGTCACATAGACTGACGTCACAGACAGTGGTGCATTTTTTGGGGGGAGGGTTTGAGAAAAAGCGGTTTTCACTACCCAGTGAGTCAGTGACAGTGTCTGCTTTTCAGCCTTCTCAACAACTACATGATCATGAAGGTGGTACGGAAGATGGTGCCCATCTTGGACCAAAGGTTCCAGGATGCAGAGCAGCGCTTCCTAGAGGTCATGTACGGAACTAAAAAGGTAAGTGAACATTTTTTTTTGTTGTTGTTGATTGTATCCCATTTTTCAATCAATCAATCAAACTTTATTTATTTGGCACTTTTCATACATAAGAATGCAACTCAAAGTGCTCTACAATGCTTTAATACATTAGAAACTCACACACACAAGCACACATACACATTTATTTTTGACATTTTAAAACTCCAATTTTACTTTACGCTCATCACTAGCTCTTAAACATAGTGAAAATATGTTTTAAAAAAACAGAGTCCTCATTTAGGGAGAGCCTTCTGGCAGTGTTATGCTTTGCTGCAGTACTACACAGGAAATGGCTTGCCCCTCGACTGGAGTGGTGTGTTTCATAAAGCAGGCAAGGGGAGAAAAAGTCCATGGAATGAGTGCAGGTGACCTTTTAGCGTTTATCAGGGTGAGATCCTGTTTGTTTTGCAAGCGGGTCAAGCTGTAAAAACAAAGATTTTGTTATTACAAAGTTGTGTGTGAGTTTTATGCGGCAGTGCAGCTGAGGCTTGTTTTACACGCGAACCCTCCATTTACTCAAACTCCTTCTGACTCATGGCTGCTTATCTACTGGATGTATGCATGTAGCTACATTAAATTTAGGTTTGTTTGAAATTGCCCGGGCGGCACGGTGGATGACTGGTGAGCATACCAGCCTCACAGTGCAGAAGTGCAGGGTTCGATTCTGGCTCCGGCCTTCCTGTGTGGAGTTTGCATGTTCTCCCCATGCCTGCGTGGGTTTTCTCCGGGTACTCCGGTTTCTTCGCACATTCCGAAAACGTGCATGGCAGGTTAATGGAACACTCAAAATTGTCCCTCGGTGTGAGTGTGAGCGCGGTTGGTTGTTCATCTATGTGTGCCCTGCGATTGGCTGGCAACTGGTTCAGGGTGTGCCCAGCCTACTGCCCAAAGACAGCTGAGATCGGCTCCAGCATGTCCGTGACCCTCATGAGGATAAGCGAATTATAAAATGGATGGATGAAATTGCCCCACTGAAAATGTTTCTGCACAATGAAATACTGTTTGCTGCTATGCACAGTGTAGATTTAACAAAGAGAATAGGCTGATTATTTCAAAAAGGAGATCAAAGGGGTTTTTTTTGTTTTTTTTTTGGTTGTCAAGTGACACGTATTAAGTAAAAATATCCTTATACCCAAATCCACAATTATTCTATAGAAATCTCAATGATACTTAATTACTGAAATATTCACTCGCTGCAGCCTGCCATTCAACCGCCCTTTTTATATATTCATATTTTTTGTGTTTCATCAAAACAAACGAAAAAATCTTGCAGCAGCTTCCTGGGAATAACCAGGGGAAAAATGCTTTTTAAATTACACATGTATCCCTCAAATGAAATCCTTGATGAGCAAACTTTTGAACAGGTTTCACACTTCCAATTGTCAGCCTCAACTGTTTTCCAAGCAGTTTTGTCTCCTGCAAATGAGCCAAGGCTCACCCGCGCATTCCCCGCCCTATTTTGATTTTGTCTTTGTGGACAGGCTGATCCTACCAACATTAAAATTCGTTTGACGATTTTTAACCCTCCAATCATCTGACCTCCTGCTACTTTTGATGTGACAGAGCTGCACTCCCCGCTGGAAGCTGTGCGTCAGCGACACAGACAGTGGCCTGGGCTTCGCTCTGGGCGCCATGTTCGTCAAGACCACCTTCACCGAGGATAGCAAGGCCATCGTGAGTGCGTAAGTGCTCGGCCAGCGTGAGATAACGCTCTTCTCACCGGACCCTTCTGTCCGGTGCGCAGGCCGTGGACATGGTCAGTGACATTAAAAGGGCGTTTGAGGACGGCTTGAAGTACGTGAGCTGGATGGATGATGACACAAAAAAGGCGGCGAAGGAAAAGGTGAGATGGCATAGAACAGAGACCTTGGCGGGGTGGAAGTATTGGGAGGACATCGCTGCATCCTGGTGTGTCTTAGTATCCAAATTTTTTTACAGGCAGATGCAATTTACGACATGGTGGGCTATCCGGAGTTCATCATGAATGCCACCAAGCTGGACAAAGTGTTCAATGATGTAGGTAAATGTGGTCATATTCAAACCAACCATGTGTCACTTTGCCTCATCAAAACCGCCAATATCTTTCTTTGCAGTTCGAGGTCGTATCAGATCTGTATTTCCAGAATGTCATGCAGTACTTCAACTTCTCTGCCAGGGTGACAGCTGACCAGCTGAGAAAAGCTCCAAACAGAAACCAGTGAGTGTCTCTGGTCATCCGAGGGGGCGTTGAATAGTAGAGCCGGTCAGGAGAGCACCTCAACTTAATTTTATATGTGGAGTACTTTAACAACAAATTGCTGAACATGGGGTGACAGGGGGATGTGATTGAACTCCCCGTTGATCATTGCGAGTACTGTATTCTCTGCCTCTATGTGTTGCTCCACCATTTGTGTTTCAATATCAATTGCATAAAGGGCCAAAGTGTAATTGTAGTGCATTGAACAGTTTCAAGCCTCTTTTTTTTTGAATCAGTCACTCGCTGCTTATTGTGAAGTGAGGTGACATGAGGTCACTGCTCCAGGGCTCATATCTAACATTTGAGCTCGCAAGTCAAAGCAAAGAATTAGCAAATGATGGCTCGAATCGAAGAAAAAAAAAAAACTCATAAGTCGAGTCACTTGTATCTACTGTTTATGTGACCTGGCACTAAATGGACCGTCACTTTGTGTCTTTTGCAGGTGGAGCATGACCCCTCCAACTGTGAATGCCTACTACAACCCCACCAAGAATGAGATTGTCTTGCCAGCGGGAATCCTCCAAATGCCGTTCTACAACCGCCACTGGCCCAAGTAAGTCTTGAATTTGAGCCGCCTTTTATTGTAAGTGCCATTTTGGCTTAACGCAAACGACTCCAGAATCTCAACCAGAAGGGACAATGGTGTGAGGACGGGAAGAACAACATCAATGCTAATGTTCCATTTCCTGTTTTGCGATGATCAACGTAATCATCTTCAGACTACTTTTTTTGTCTGTTGCAGAGCTCTTAACTTTGGTGGAATTGGGGTCGTCATGGGGCATGAACTGACTCACGCTTTTGATGACCAAGGTTGGCAATCATTTCTGTTCGTTGAAAGGAATCAGATACACTAATCCTCAGAAGATTTACATTTTTCTATTCACAAATTAACCGATGTGTTTTTGTCCTCTTTCTGTAACTCTCTGAGATTGCCGCGAGCCGTCCAAAAATCCCTGCATAATATGAAAGCAGCAATTATGTCAAAGCAAGATGTTGAAATGACACATATCAGCTGTTTAAGAGCTTTGTATGTTGTGGACGGGCCAAGTGTTGCATGTCGTGCTGCTGAAATTGAACCAGCTGTCAACCATTCATTTTTAAGGTTCTTGTAAAATGATTGAAATTATCAGTACTTGGGATTATAGTTTGTGGCATACAGTATATAATATTCCCACCATTAATATAGGCAATTCTAAATATTTGGGGGATGTCATTTGCAATTTTTTTTCTATTTGCAGCAGGTCTCTATCCCCGCTCGCAGGGGTTTATTTACTCTTACAGGTGAAGTTTGATTATAATCAGTGATGCGTCCTGATTTTGTGCTTAAAAAAAAAAAGGCAGAGAATTTGACAAAGATGGAAACCTACGCTCCTGGTGGAAGAACTCATCTGTGGAGGCCTTCAAAAAGCAGACGCAGTGCATGGTGGAGCAGTACGGCAACTACAGCATCAACCAGGAGACCCTGAATGGTCGCCACACGCTGGGAGAGAACATCGCAGACAACGGTGGACTCAAAGCTGCCTATGAGGTTCAGATGTAAAACAGTTAGCTGCCAATTGAACCCCGTTGCTCAACACGACCGCAGCACCTACCGTTACCTCTTTGAGTGTCAGTGTCCAGCTTGTGTAACGTAATGGTGTGCCTCCCCTGCAAGGCTTACGTGAACTGGATCGAAAGGAACGGTGAGGAGGCCACGCTGCCAGCTCTGGGAATGACTAACCACCAGCTGTTCTTTGTGGGATTTGCACAGGTTGGTGGCGTCTGTGCGAGTGTGTGTGTGTGTGTGTTTTTTTTTTCAATCTAAATTTGACAAGACACATATTGAACTGGTCCAAATGTGTATTGATCCCGTCCCAGACAACGTTTTCTGTCACTGTTTTACGAAACTCCCCCAAAGTGTTGATTGTCGCAAAGAAAGAACAGGAATGCCACGGATGAATGAACATATTTTTAACTTTATCTTCTTCAGCAAGATAAACGTTTTTTTGTTTTTTTTTTATTATGTTTTATTTTTACTGTTTAAAAAGGATTTCCTCTAATTTCCTTCTGAAGTCATAAAGACCATCATCTGTTGGTCGTTAAATAACCCCTGGAAGATTTGTTTTACAACTTATCTCAGCATCCACATTCAAGCAACACTTTGAATCCTCTTTAGCAAAGACAAACTCACCATGTGCCCGTGTAAGAGACAAACTAACTTTGCTGGGATTACACATTTAAGATAAAACAAAACAAAACAAGCTAAGATCAGTGGCCAACTGTTCCATCTCGCCAGAGTGTCATGAGCAGTTTGCAACTGAGACACTAAAAGAATCACAGATAAAGATGAGCGTTGCTTCTTTTTTTTTTTTTTTTTTGGCATCAGGTGTGGTGCTCCGTGAGGACGCCCGAGAGCTCACACGAGGGTGTCATCACCGACCCGCACAGCCCGTCCAGATTCCGAGTCATCGGGTCCGTCTCCAACTCGCACGAGTTCTCCAAGCATTTTGGCTGCAAAGTAAATACACCTATGAACCCCAAACACAAGTGCAAGCTTTGGTGATGGCTCAGAATGGACAGCAGAGGGGGGACACGGGGAAACGGATAGAAGAGGCTCACTGGCGGGAAGAACCACTCACTGCCCATCAGCGTTTGTCATGAGTCAGCATGCTTGCTCTGTGTGGATGGTTGCTTGAGCAAGTCTTTTTTTTTTTAGTTTTTTTGTTTTTTAAGGAGATATATTTTGCCTTCTTTTTTTCCCCACACTTCAAAACCCGGGTGTATTAAAAACATGTCTGTGACATGCTTTTGTAAAAAATACCCCAAAGATCAAAAATTATTCTAACACATGTTTTCTTGTCTTGCTGAAATTAGCCTGTTTAAGGGGCTGGCTCTGCATAGGGAAGTGAGCGACTATAAACTCCGCCCCATGCATTGCTGGACCAATGATGAGTCAGATTTCATTGACATGACACCGAGAGATGTCATGAGAGATTTCTTACATTATTTTACTTCAGGGAACAGAGCCCATAGTGTGTGTGTGTGTGTGTGTGTGTGTGTGTGTGTGTGTGTGTGTGTGTGTGTGTGTGTGTGTGTGTGTGTGAGTGTGTGTGTGTGTCAGGAGGCGGGGAGGAGATATTTTCACTGATGGAGACAGCACTTCATACATTACACGGCTGGGCCAAATTTACAAAGAATGAACTGTGGACTGCTGAGACTTGCAATTCAATAGCTTTGCTTCAAAAACGCCGTGGCAGAACAATGGCACTTCGGAAGAGAAAGATGACATTTTCAGAATGGTCAGATCGCAAATGACACAGGTGATAGCCTGATTTTCATCAAAATTGGTCAGAAAGTCGACGAATCAACATTTGCTATCGTTGCAAGCATTCCGCGCTCAGTGAGATACGGGCTTAATTGTTCCACTGTCCCGTTGCGAATCGATTCCATAGAACTCCAGGCAAGAAATACAATGGCTTCTCTTTATGAATATTCACTCACAAACACTCTGGGCATAACGATGCCTTGTCCGCATCACTGCTCTATGAGGCTTCCACAAAGGAGCGCCAATTTTACAGCAGCCTTCGAAAGCCATTATATGCTTCACTCAAACTGCCTGTGGCTCTTTGTGCTGGTATTAGTGAATTAGACGTTGTTTATCAATGAGTCTCATTTGCACACAGGTGGGTAATTTTTCTGATAAACATAAAACATGACCCTGCACAGCTGCCTTGTCACAGGCAGAGAAATTTGGTGGTAATGTCGTTTTGATGTGACTGTGTCACAGTTTCAGTCACTTGAAGGTGGCCCTGGATCCCTTTCAGCCTATCTGATCATGTCATGGTTGGAGAAACTCAATTTGGAAGCTGTTACAAACCAGATAGATTTTCAGAACTAGGCAGATCACAAGCTTTACTTGGACGTTTAATCCCACACTTAATGGGTGGGCGGCACTTCACAGAGCCAACTATTTGTAAATAAGTAGTTTAATAGTCAATTTTCCATCACGTGGACTGCTTCGCTACAAATGTGCTTTTTATTTTTGGAACACTGGTGTTATACCTTTTGAAGTTGAAAGATAAACTGTCACGTCTTGTAAACTGCCGGTAGGACAGATTGTCAGGTTCAGTGACAGTCACAGTGAGCTGCTTTTTCTTCTTGCTGTCACTCTGTGCCATGGTTTCCCAAACTTTTGAATGCTAACAATACAGTATAACACATATTGCCGAAACATAGACATGTATATAACTGTATGAATCTTCTTTGGTAAAATCGAATAAAAAATACCTTTGACGAGAAAAGGTGTGATTAATGCTCAGTAACCTAAGTTTGGGAAACCCTTCTCTGCACTGTGCTTTATATCACTTCTACAGTGGTGCCTTGAGATATGAGTGATCCGACTTAAGTTTTTCAAGATATGAGCCCTCATTCGGACTTTTTTTTTTTTTTTTTTTTTTTTTGCTTGGACTTGCTAGCACATATTTAGACATGAGCACTGTGCGGTAGCCGTGAAGTCAACTCTTTGACAACACACAGCAGTTTGGCAGATAATGAATAATCCTCCTCCTTAAAAAAAAAAGGTTTCATGTTACACAGAATTACACATTGTTTATTCCAAAATGCCAATGCAAACAGTTAGGATCAATAGTCTTTGTTTTACAAGTATAACACAAACGGTGGAGCAACACATGTGGACAGATAAAACAATACTGATGGGCATACATTCTTTATCCTCTTCAAATGAAAAGGACAATTATTACAGAATCTTACTGACTCAACTACAGTGGTAGAATTGGAAGTAGTATTCTTTGTATCTGCATGTCTGCATGACTGCATTATACTGTCTTCTGGTGGAAGTGGCAGATACACCGGAAGAAGCAGTACAATGAATTTGACAACTGCATTAAATCATGATGTGCACACTGTCTAATTTTTTACATTCTTAAACTATGTTATTACTCGATAAATTACATTATTAAAGAATGTTATTTTTCCCTAAATTCATTTTTTTTGTGGGGGGAGAGGAGGCTGAGGCAGATTAATTGAATTTCAATTTTCTTTTTTATCTCAAGGAACCACTGAATGTTATTTATGTAACATTATTATGTGAATCTCTATTCAAGCCTGTTGTATTTTTGTTGGTTTTTTTTTTTGTTTGTTTTGCCTGTCGATATATGAAAGTCCACTTAAAAAGGATTTAAAAGCCATATACAGAATGGATAGAATGTCTAATGCAAATACTGAGGAAACGGCTGCACTGTTGGGGGGAGGTAGAACGCGGTCAGGCCCTCACACAGTATATTTTATTGGGAGAATGTGAAGTTGAATTTCTGTCGGTATTTTAATGACAAAGCCAATTTTGGACTGATTTTAACACATACAGAAATAACGCAACGGGACTCACAACCAAAACAGACCAAATGTACCAATTAAGCTTTTATGTGTAAAATTATTTTGAATATTAAAATGATTATAAAACATATTTTGGCTTATTTTCTTTTCCATTCATTTTCTGAACCACTTCATACATTTAATGGTCTTCTTATGTTTGTTTCATGTGTATAGTTTGTCTCTAGGTCTGATTGTGAGTGCGAATGGTTGTCGTGTGTGGTACAATTGGTTGGCAACCAGTTCAGGGTGTCTCTCCCACCTGCTTCCCAAAGACAGCTGGTGAAAATTATGATGTAAAAACGTGATACTTATCATATGAAAACATGAAACGTATCATGTAAAAATGTGAAACGTACAAAATGTGACGAAGTTGGCCTCGCGGAGGAGTCCCCAACTTCTGTTGCGACTTTGGTCCCATCCTGCAGCCGGACGCAGAGGCAGATGCTTCCGAATGCAATGGCACTAAATCTAAAATCTCACCATGTCTCAACCCAAACATAAAATAGAACTCAGTCACACCGTTTAAATGAGCAACTTTATCCATTTGGTTTCAACGTGACATGTTTTTGCGTAATAACTTTAATAACTGGTTTTTCATGATGAATATCACCTTTTTACATAACAGTTTTTACATGATAATGTTTACATGGTACTATAATTATTAGGTTTTTACATGAGATGTTTTGTGGGGTTTTTTTTTTCCTGATATGGCAGCAAAAACCTTCCGTATCGTAAGAAAAGGCAATTATAAGTTGTTAAAGTGTGTAAAGTTAGGTTTTTGTCTGGTGTATTCACATTTGTGAATATGAAATTTTCCCCTCATTAAAAAGATAATTACAAAAACTACGTGTTCATTAACATGCCCCCTGCCCCCCAAAAAGACGAAAACATAATTTGTTACGTTTGAGTGTGTGAGATCCAGAAGAGGTGGTGAACTGTTTATGGGTGGTGGTCTAAAAACAAGAGAGGCTGGGTGTAATATTTTGAAAGTCGCTTTTTCCCAATTGATTATTATTCGCGTACTCTGTTGAATTGGAAAAGACCAGATCTATTTCCCGTTGACGGAACGACTGTGAGACGGACGAGGTAACCCTGAACATCACTCAGAGAAAAAAAACGGGTGGTCACTGGTCACGAGTCAAGTTGGCGGCTGGTGCTGATTAGCTAACAAGGCAGCTTGTCAAATTTGTCATTTGCGCCGCCGACTTCTGCCTGCAAGTATTAATTTGGGCGAACATATTCCCATGGATTGTCGAAAATAACCTTCAGGTAAACAGTTGGGAGGTTTGACGCCAGTTAACACGTCACTTTATACCGACAGGTGAGGAAATGATTCATTGGCATTTTGGGCCCACGCTCATGACCTTCAATAACCTCAACACAAGCGCGCGTTTCATGCCGTCTCATGTGAGTTTTGGGAGCTGAAAGTGACGCTTGAGAATAAATCATAATGTTTTTGCATTTGTTCGAAGGGCCGGGCCTGCTTAATTTGGATGCATAATTGGGAAAGGGAGTGGTCAAAATCCTTACGCAAACCATTTGACAAACGGTGGCGTTATTTTTCATCCTCTCGGTAGCGGAAGGAGAAAAACGAGCCAGTTCGCGGTCGATTAGCGTCTCCGCGCACTCCTTCGAAAGCCGCCGGTACTTGTCATTTAGGTGTGTAGTTCACCTCCACTGCGATGTTGGCGCTCTACTAGTACGTAATCCTTTTCGTTTGTTACACAGGAAGTAGTTCAGGAAGCCCACAGGAAGTAGCCCGGCGGGTGGGATGATTTTCCGTGTAGTTTCGTCAAATGTCGATCAAACGTCCAAACTGCTTTTTGCCCCAGCATGTACCAACAACGCCCGTTTGTACGCCGTAATGGAAAATAACTCCGGGGTTTGGATTTGGTTGTCTACGACGATGTTAACGTGATAAGTTGAAAGCAAAATGCTTTTCGGCCAACCACGTGAATCACGTGACGACCGAGCGTTCTTTTCATTGAATCCAGGCAAATCAACACAATAGTCCGATAACGAACCATGGTGCTTTTGTAATATTTCTGGGAAAAACCCTCGTCGAGTTATTTGCTCGTCTCAGAAACACGGAGATGCCATTAAAAGAGCGATACGTTCCTTGGTGCTTTTCTATTGGACCGCCACGGGCCACGTGACTTGCTGTAATCAACAATTGCTCGGTATTTGTTTCCTTTATTATGCTGGAAAACGACACAGCCGTCCTCATTTCCAGTTCGGTTGCTTGTGTAGTTGTTTGGTGTGTAAATGTTTTTCGTTGTGGTTGCTCGGCGTTTGTCACCGCCACTGTAGCTCGCACCGTCGGAAATCAAGTGGCCTCCTGTGTGAGCTGTCAAGTTATCGCTTCTCGGCCTTTTGGCTAAGATCAAGTGTAGTATCTGTTCTTATCAGTTTAATATCTGATACGTCCCCTATCCGGGGACCATATATTAAATTGATTTTTGGAACTGGGAGATGGAATAGGGGCTTGCTCCGTCCACTCCACGCATCGACCTGGTATTGCAGTATCTCCAGGAACGGTGCACCCCTCTATCGGTGAAATACAATCCACTGTTTGCCTCGGCGCCTCTCTCCAAGCTGTTGATTTCGATCAATAACTGAGGTATTGAAAAAGGTTTCTACGCTCACAACCATGTTGCTATGGTTCGCGGTAGACTCAAATAGTCAGATCAGCAAGCATTTGCAGGTTTCACCAGAGATTAGCGGCCCTTACACTTTTACACGATTTAAAAAAATACCATTATTGTTCTCCGGTCAAAGTGTGACTTGGGTCATGTTTTCGAAGAAGTTCTTTTTCCAGTGGTACAAAGCGGATGAATGAGAGCAGGCCTTTTGCTTGTGATCAAGGATTTGCATAAAGGTAGGCGTCATGATCAGTGAATAACTCTGGCTGTTGTTTACGAAAACATTCGATTCCAAATATTACGCGTATACATGGATACGATCGTGTCCAAAGGCATTCAAAATACGACTGCGTGGATGGATAGATTTGCAACTAACAATGCTGCAGAAGGCCTCCCGATATATTGTGCGGAGTGGCCTCCGACGCAACAGAACTACCTCACCAATGTCAATGTAGGACAGGGGTCCCCAACCGCCGGTCCGCGGACCGGTACCGGTCCGCGGACCGGTACCGGTCCGCGGACCGGCGGTTGGGGACCCCTGATGTAGGACACCAACCCAACCCACTATGACGTGAGTTTTCAGTGCTAGCGACGATTTGACACGAAGCAAATCGGTTATCCCATCGTGCGCATTGTACAAGCACGGCACAGCATCGGATGTCAAACGATAACGCGAGGCTAATAACCGCAGCCTGTCTAACTTGCCACCCTTCCAATCGCAATGGGTCTCATCTCCACTCCATGTCCGGCCGTTCGGGCACAACATTTTCCGCATGCTGAGCATCGAGCTCGTACCTGTGTGGTCTAACATACATCTTGCCAACAACCTCCTCTTCCCCCAACTCCTCAAACACCCGGTTCCCCTCAGATAAGCTTGCAACATCGCTTTCCGGATCGATTTTTGGTTTTGTGCACTTTCCACGTTGAGCCCCGCTATTGTTGTCCTTGAAGTGTCACGCTTCCGGGTGTGTTGCTCGCCAAGATGTCACTTCGGGAAAACAATGACTTTGGCGAATTTTTTCATTCATTCATTCACTTTCCGAACCGCTTGATCCTTTATGAAGTAGAAATTATTTTCACGCTTTATTTAATGCATTTGTTTAATTACTTTGCGATTGGTGATTGGCTGGCAGCCAGTTCAGGCGGTACCCCGCCTACTGCCCGAAGTCAGCTGCGATAGGCTCCAGTACGCAATTGAGCAAAGGCAATTGAGAAAATGGATGGATACTTGTGACATGACAATATTTCATTTGGGATTTCCTCAAATTACTTCACACTTGACCTTTAAAATGCATGACATTCTCCGAGGAATATTTTTGGAGAGTAGATCCAGATTTTGGGATAAAAAAAGAAAAGTTTAACAGAAGTCTATTTTGTGGAATTGTTTCCAGAAAAAAAAAATTAAAAAATGTAATTTCATCGGAGCGTCTCTTTCGGAATCAGAATCATCTTTATTGGCCAAGGACACGCAAGGAATTTGTCATCGGTAGTATTGGCTACACTAGTATTGCAATAACAAGCAACGACATATAAGTATCGAAACACTTTCCGTAATGTAAGGGTACCCATTGTTCAAAAGGAAAAAAGTAATCCTTTTACCAAGAAAAAGAATACGTTTATTGAAAAAAGGAAAAAGGCATCTTGCTGAATCCGCTCAACAAAAAAATTCAATAGAAAACTAGCCTCAAGAAAACAAACAAATAGAGGAGCTCAATAAAAAAGGATGAAGTGGAATATTTACAATGTATGGTGAAAATACAAATGATAGCAGTTCCAACATTGTATATACAGTTAAAAGAGTGCCAAATCACGAACCCCCCAAAAGATACAGTATACAGTCCTGTCTACTGTAGTGTTCAAAAGTTGCAGAGTGTAGTGTTTGCTGCACACCGCTGGATGGCACCAGCATGACATTGTGTTCCCGACCACACAGAGAAACAGGAAGTGAGCGCTGCCGAGGCGTGGGGCAGGGGCATATCTCGCTTTGAATTCTCGGTAGAAATGAAGCAATGCATTGTGGGAATGATTAGAAGGTTCTTTTTAACCTTTATTTTCATGGTTTAGTTCTACGGGGTGATTAAATTGTACAGTTTAAACTGGTGTGTGTGTGTGTGCGGTCTCATTCGATGAGTTTGTAGGTGATCCAGCATATGAGCCCGTGACTGAAGACGGTGTGCGTGCTAAAGAGATCAGCCTTGGCGACCCATCCAATTCATACTTACCTGGCAGGGGAGATACCATGATCAAGAAGGTGGTTCACCCAGGGTGAGGCTCAGCCATTGCACTCCGGTTGTGCTGACCCCTGCGAATTCCCCAAATGTGGGAATCTCAACTGCAAATTTTCTGGTAGTGGGGGACTGCGTTTGCGCTCTCCCCTGATCTTTTGGTCAAATGACAAATCAAAACTTAATACCTTCCGCGACCTCATCTTTCAGTCTTGAACCTTATCGCCGTAAGTATACGTATATTTAGTATCAGGTCCGGACTAACGTTTTTAACAGGTTTGCGAAACTTATCGTTTCCTCCCGAGGAAAAGTTTCTTATAAACATAATCAAGTCAAAGAAAGACATGCTTGTCCTTCCTTCACTGATGGGGCAAAAAAAGATGCTTCCATAGAAAACTAGCCGAACAAGAAACTAACAGGAGAGCGAAAAAAACACTCTTCCCCACGCGCACAAAGAAACCGGAAGTGAGTACTCTCGAGGCGTGGGAGCAGGGACAAGTCTCGCCATGAATTCTCTGGAGAAATACAGCAATGCATTGCGGGAATGTTAGCGAAGGTTGCCAAGGCAGGGCTTTTTAGCACGCACACCGTGGTCACTGGTCAGTCACGACCTGATCCGCCCCACACGTGAAGTACACGCATCTTTTTTCCCCCCCATCAGTGGTGGTCAATTCATGGCGAGACTTGTCCCTGCTCCCACGCCTCGAGAGTACTCACTTCCGGTTTCTTTGTGCGCGTGGGGAAGAGTGTTTTTTTCGCTCTCCTGTTAGTTTCTTGTTCGGCTAGTTTTCTATGGAAGCATCTTTTTTTGCCCCATCAGTGAAGGAAGGACAAGCATGTCTTTCTTTGACTTGATTATGTTTATAAGAAACTTTTCCTCGGGAGGAAACGATAAGTTTCGCAAACCTGTTAAAAACGTTAGTCCGGACCTGATACTAAATATACGTATACTTACGGCGATAAGGTTCAAGACTGAAAGATGAGGTCGCGGAAGGTATTAAGTTTTGATTTGTCATTTGACCAAAAGATCAGGGGAGAGCGCGAACGCAGTCCCCCACTACCAGAAATTATGCAGTCGAGATTCCCACATTTGGGGAATTCGCAGGGGTCAGCACAACCGGAGTGCAATGGCTGAGCCTCACCCTGGGTGAACCACCTTCTTGATCATGGTATCTCCCCTGCCAGGTAAGTATGAATTGGATGGGTTGCCAAGGCTGAGCTCTTTAGCACGCACACCGTCTTCAGTCACGGGCTCATATGCTGGATCACCTACAAACTCATCGAATGAGACCGCACACACACACACACTAGTTTAAACTGT
>NW_017805002.1:1457151-1484477 GCF_001891065.2 Hippocampus comes
AAAGTTACTTGATAGGTTTTTCTTATAGCACTGTGTGTTAAGGTTAATTCTGTCGCATAAATTTAAATTTGTTTATTTTTTTGATTATTCAATGCTTATTTTATAGACAAAAACCAAATTTATTCCAAAGATAGGAACATGATTGCTTCTAAGTGTCACGTTTGCGTGATGGTGGTGGACCCCAAAAAGCAGGCAGGAGGGAGGAGCAGGGTGTATTCGAAGAAGTGTATTTAAAACAAAGAAAACTAAATCCAAAACAAAGTCCAAAGTAACAAACAAAAACCATGACTTAAGATAAAACATAACACTGACCAAAACCTGACAAACAAACATGACAGCAAACAAACATGACAGTAGCACAAAGCAACAATGACCCGCCAGTGAGTGGTCGGGCTGGGAGTCCTTTTATAGCTCCAATTACCAAATTACCAACAGGTGTGCAGCTACAGGGGGAAAAGCCCCACAGTGCCACCTGTTGGTCACAAACCGAAACGTGACATTGGTGAGGTAGTTCTGTTGCGTCGGAGGCCACTCCGCACAATATATCGGGAGGCCTTCTGCAGCATTGTTAGTTGCAAATCTATCCATCCACGCAGTCGTATTTTGAATGCCTTTGGACACGATCGTATCCATGTATACGCGTAATATTTGGAATCGAATGTTTTCGTAAACAACAGCCAGAGTTATTCACTGATCATGACGCCTACCTTTATGCAAATCCTTGATCACAAGCAAAAGGCCTGCTCTCATTCATCCGCTTTGTACCACTGGAAAAAGAACTTCTTCGAAAACATGACCCAAGTCACACTTTGACCGGAGAACAATAATGGTATTTTTTTAAATCGTGTAAAAGTGTAAGGGCCGCTAATCTCTGGTGAAACCTGCAAATGCTTGCTGATCTGACTATTTGAGTCTACCGCGAACCATAGCAACATGGTTGTGAGCGTAGAAACCTTTTTCAATACCTCAGTTATTGATCGAAATCAACAGCTTGGAGAGAGGCGCCGAGGCAAACAGTGGATTGTATTTCACCGATAGAGGGGTGCACCGTTCCTGGAGATACTGCAATACCAGGTCGATGCGTGGAGTGGACGGAGCAAGCCCCTATTCCATCTCCCAGTTCCAAAAATCAATTTAATATATGGTCCCCGGATAGGGGACGTATCAGATATTAAACTGATAAGAACAGATACTACACTTGATCTTAGCCAAAAGGCCGAGAAGCGATAACTTGACAGCTCACACAGGAGGCCACTTGATTTCCGACGGTGCGAGCTACAGTGGCGGTGACAAACGCCGAGCAACCACAACGAAAAACATTTACACACCAAACAACTACACAAGCAACCGAACTGGAAATGAGGACGGCTGTGTCGTTTTCCAGCATAATAAAGGAAACAAATACCGAGCAATTGTTGATTACAGCAAGTCACGTGGCCCGTGGCGGTCCAATAGAAAAGCACCAAGGAACGTATCGCTCTTTTAATGGCATCTCCGTGTTTCTGAGACGAGCAAATAACTCGACGAGGGTTTTTCCCAGAAATATTACAAAAGCACCATGGTTCGTTATCGGACTATTGTGTTGATTTGCCTGGATTCAATGAAAAGAACGCTCGGTCGTCACGTGATTCACGTGGTTGGCCGAAAAGCATTTTGCTTTCAACTTATCACGTTAACATCGTCGTAGACAACCAAATCCAAACCCCGGAGTTATTTTCCATTACGGCGTACAAACGGGCGTTGTTGGTACATGCTGGGGCAAAAAGCAGTTTGGACGTTTGATCGACATTTGACGAAACTACACGGAAAATCATCCCACCCGCCGGGCTACTTCCTGTGGGCTTCCTGAACTACTTCCTGTGTAACAAACGAAAAGGATTACGTACTAGTAGAGCGCCAACATCGCAGTGGAGGTGAACTACACACCTAAATGACAAGTACCGGCGGCTTTCGAAGGAGTGCGCGGAGACGCTAATCGACCGCGAACTGGCTCGTTTTTCTCCTTCCGCTACCGAGAGGATGAAAAATAACGCCACCGTTTGTCAAATGGTTTGCGTAAGGATTTTGACCACTCCCTTTCCCAATTATGCATCCAAATTAAGCAGGCCCGGCCCTTCGAACAAATGCAAAAACATTATGATTTATTCTCAAGCGTCACTTTCAGCTCCCAAAACTCACATGAGACGGCATGAAACGCGCGCTTGTGTTGAGGTTATTGAAGGTCATGAGCGTGGGCCCAAAATGCCAATGAATCATTTCCTCACCTGTCGGTATAAAGTGACGTGTTAACTGGCGTCAAACCTCCCAACTGTTTACCTGAAGGTTATTTTCGACAATCCATGGGAATATGTTCGCCCAAATTAATACTTGCAAGCAGAAGTCGGCGGCGCAAATGACAAATTTGACAGACAGACCACCACCTATAAACAGTTTTAAAAACTCTTGAATGAGCTCCCACTGAACATTCGACAAGCCTCCTCGCTGCCCATCTTAAAAACTCGTCTCAAAACTCATTTGTGTTCTTTGGCATTTGACTCAGCATGACTCAGACTTGATCTTCGTTTTTCTGTTTTGTGCTTTCTACTGTCTTCGTTATTATTATTTTATTGTTGTATATATGATATTTACTCCATGTACAGCACTTCTTATACAGCGAGGTTATTTTAAAGTGCTCTATAAATACAGTTGAGTTGAGAGTTGAGTTTAACATCTCTTCTGCATCTCCCCGCACACTCAAACGTAACAAATAAAGTTTGAGTGTGCATCTTCTTTTTTTTTTTTTTTGTTAAAGCATGTTCATGAAGACCTAGATTTCGTAATGATCATTTTAATAATAAGGGGAATATTTCATATGAACAAATGTGAAGACACCAGCCAAAAACCTACCATTACACACTTTAACAACTTATAATTGACTATTCTTACTATGCGGAAGGTTTTTGCTGCCATCCATCCATTTTCTAATCAGCTTATCCTCACAAGGGTCGCGGGCGTGCTGGAGGCTGTCTTCTTTTTTTACTTTTTTTGAAAATGTGAAACGAAAAAAAAAAGTTTTAACTGAGAAAGAAGATGCAGAGGGCAGCTTCAGACGATAGAGGGTGCTACTAGCACACAGGTCCCGGAAAATACCGTTGAACGTTCAAGACCTTTTTCACTGTAAATACTGTAGATAGAAATTGAAACTGTTCCACGCAAACTATCTGTATATCTGGTTCAAGCCATTCCACGTAGCGTGTGTTATTGCACATTTGTGAGTGTTCGTCATAGCCTTTCATGTGGAAATGGTTTGGAAACGTGTTTTTATTTGAGAAAATGCCCCCGCAAACGTGCGTAATGTGTGCTGCAGTGTGACCGCGGAAGCGGGTCGTCGCTCGGTTGTTGAGCCGAGTGATTCCGTAATTGGTCGAAACTTGCCGAATCATCTGTCCTACTCGGACGGCTGGAGAAGCGGCAGGCAGCTGCGCCATGTTGGCCGACTCTCACGTATATGTGCGGGCAAAAAATGACAGAAAACACACTTGACGAGCAGCACAACTAAAGCTTCCCACGCGGGAGGTTGAAGACCGTGTGGTTTATCTTTTTTTTTCTCCCCCCCTCTCGTGGAAACGAAGCGAAACCGGTGGGGGGGCCGGGGATCCGCAGAGGCTCTGGACGGGTTAGGGAAAGCTCCCCACCGTCCCCATGAAGAGCACCACTGATCCCGGCAGCGACTTTCCATGAAAAAAAGGAAAGATCCGTGTTGCTATTTGGGCTTCGTTATCCCGCTTCTCTCGGGGGCTTGGGGCCTGCTTTGACTCCATGTATGCGAGCTAAAACGACGGTATTTTCTCTATTTGGAGCGCTGTTTTGTTTTTAATGTGTTAGCTCTTTCTCTTTATTTATTTTTTTACGATGAGTTTACCACCGAAAGTAGTCCCCAAACCCGCAGCCGCCGTCGCCGTGAGTGGACCTGGAAGCGGACCCTCTCCGTCGAGCCAACTGCGGGCTACCCTGACCTCCGTGTCGCTGCCGCCAGGAGCCCCAACAGTCCCCCAGCCTGGAGCCGTGCCGCCAACTCAGTATCCTTTTGACCCGCACGGTAACACTTATTTGTGGTTCACTAACACCTTTTCTCCCCTTTGAGTATGCGTCAGATATTCGACTTTTCTTAATGATAGCGGAGGCTGGATTGTGATGGTGGTTGTGGGAGGGGAGGGGGAGAATTAGCTAGGATGCTAAATGTGCTAACGCTTGCCGGTTTTCGAACGCCATGAACCTGGATTAGTTTGTTTTGGGGGAGACGGTAGCCCCCATCACAACGCCACACCCAAAGTCAAAGTTAAACTATTTATCAGTAATGGTTATTATAACTCTTGCTTAAGTGTCAAGGCGGGCTGACATTGTTTGTTAGAGCCAGGCTTTCGTGGCTCTTGACACCGGTTACCGGCACCCGGCCGGCTTTGTTCGCTCATCTTCGGTGGCTCACCTCATCGTTCGAGAAGTGTGCTAATGTTAGCCCCCAAAATAAGGCCCGGTTTTCGGCAGGGGGGTGATTGTAATACACCCTCTCGTTGTTGAGCGAGATGAAAGGGGTTGCACCCTGACAGGCCTGTCACTTCTCAGCTCGACGAGCACTTAAATCAGCGATGTCCATCTCCTGTCTTCGAGGGCCACTATCTTGCCTGTTTTAGATGTTTCCCTCCTCAAACACCCCGATTCAATTGATTAACTCATCAGCAAGCGCTTCAGAAGCCTGATATTGATTCTGATCATTTGAATTAGGTGTGTTAGAGAAGCGAGACATCTAAAATAAAAAAGGATAAGCGGCCCCCGAGGACTAAGTTTGGACAACCCTGCCTTAAATCAAGCGTTCTCTAGTGCTTTGGATCTAGCATGGCTTTTCCTAGCTCAAGTTGAGCCAGTGGTAGTAGTGTTTTGATCATACAATCGTATTTTCTGTCAAGTATTTACATTTTACGCTACATCTCTTTAAAGCTAAACACATTAGGTGCAATGCTCGTGAGTTTCTTCACTGCAAACTCAAATGAGCATGGTTAGAAAAAGAAAAATTTAGCCTAAACTCCCCCAAATCGTCCTACTTGTTGGCAGTAGAAAAGAAAATCAAAGTAACTTCCATCTCCTGCCGATATAACAGTTGCTGTTGTTAAAAATAACCCAACTAATGCAATGCTGGTCCGTGATAATATTTTCTGTCGTTTTCACATTTTGAATGGTTCTTTGTCTATGTGCATGGGATTGGTTCGCCACCAGCCCAGGGTGTCCCCCATGTCTCTAGTCTAGTCTAAAGGTTGGTGGGTTAGGGACCAGTTCACTCATGATCTGAATGCAGAAAAAGCGCTAAAAAAATGCTTGATGTTCACACGCTGAAGTGCAATGCTTATCACAACAACGTGGTTGGACCAGTGTTGCCACCTTAGCAATGTGGTCACTCCATTTAGTCACTATTTTCTCCCAAAACAACTTCTCGTGAGTTTTGTTTGTTCTTTTGATGTTGTTTTTCACAGAACAAGAAAGGGGTCTGTGGAAGGCAATCAAGGAGTCACTGATGCTGAATTGTGCCAAAGCTTTCCCAAAATATATTTAGCAAAAACAGCGATTTCAACACATGCTTAACTCGAGATACATGCTTCCAAGCCACAAATATTTCACGGAGATCCTTTTGCATAACTCTACAAAAAGTGCAATAGCATTAGAAATTCATGCAGGGATGTCAAATTTATGTGACGCATAGCAATCATATCGCTGGTGTTCGGCCGGAAACTCCTTTGGCACAATTTGGTAAATTTAATATTTTTCACAAGTCCATACTCTTTTTACCAATTTTGACAAATCTTAAGTCTTGAAAATGGCAATATTAACTGCTGAACAAATGTCGTTTTTGGAGTCTCCTGAAAAGTCCTGATTTTGAAGTAATACTACCGATATCTGAGCTTTTAAATTACCCAAAGCTAAGTTCGGAAGGAAAACTTGGTTTAATTCAGTTAAGTTAGATATGCATGTTTTTAAAATAATAAAACATACATTATTGCAGATACATTTAAGTTGAAGAACCACTGTATTAAGTATAACCAAACCATCAGAAGACGTCATAACATGTCGCGGAGCCTTTAAATGGTTGTCTTACTAAATGGCTTCGCTGTCTGTCAAGCATTCACATCCAGAGCATGGTGCAATGCCAAATGTCATTACTACATGCCACCGCTGGCCTATTTTCCCTCACCGGTGTCGTTGCAAGGTGTTCACACAGAGGACAGGCTAGCCTACTTTAGAGTGGAGTGAGTCACTCAACTTATGTCATCTCCAGTTACAGTTCCAACAAGGTGTCAAGTGCGAGATCATAGCCAGTGCCATCTCTGCCTAGTCAGTCAGTAACCCAAAGAAGGTTGTTGGCTGATCTTCACTGCTGGTCTAAATGTCCAGTTCAGAATTAATGACATTTTGTCAGATTTTTTTTGATGATTTACATATTCATTTTCAGTAATTCATCTGTGACTACATGAAACAAGCAAGATACACAGACACCCATATTGCTTGTAAATAATGACATATGTGACAACACGTATGAAAACTATCATCTCTGGCTTACACAAATAATTTGCGGTTCAGCACCCTCAGATTCAGGTATTTAAGATTTGTTTTTTCAATGTATTTTAATATTACTTTGTTTTTGGGGGTCAACTCCCATTTTTTATACAAAATACTAATTAGACCTTAATTCAGGTTTTTTAATGACTTTTTTTTTTCCTGTTTGTTTCCCTTTCCCTTTTTCAATATTCCTAATGGGCGTTGATTACCCCCAAATTTTCACATTTCGTGGGCTGGCCCGAGCTTAATTCCCAACTAATAGCGGGGGTCCACTGTATTTATGGCCCAGAAGTGTTTGTTATCCAAATATTTACTTTTATTGACTTTACAACTGCTTAAATGTAAGTCAGTGATAGTCTTTGGTGCAATGTGACTTACAGCTTTGGGTTGCATCACCTCAGTAGGAATGCCACTGTCGGAAACCGAAGACCCCACAAACCAAACCCAATTCCAATTAAGTTGAGATGTTGTGTTAAACAAATAAAAACAGAATTCAATGATTTGCAAATCATGTTCAACCTATATTGAATTGAATACATGACAAAGACAAGATATTTAATGTTCAAACTGATACGAAGGTAGCAGGACCAGATCGACTTCTTACTGGCCAGACGTGGAGCCCTGTGTCGTGGCTCCCTGCCATCGAGGCGGCTGAGTAGCTCTGCTACCGCCGCCGCTCACGCAGCCAAGTAGCTCCGTGGCTGCCACCGGTCAGGCAGCTAAAGAGCTCCAGGGAGCCTGTGTCGTGGTCGCCCTCCTCCTTGATCTTCTTATCGTGGACGCCCACCTCTCAGATAGCCGAGGAGTCAGCAAATTAATGTAGCGTTGGTAGCATCACGCTAATAATGCACTCTAAGAATTAATACAAAACCTTGTAAACGGGCGTTCTGTCAGCCATGCATGCCATTTAGTTCCTGATAGTAAAACGGCCATAAACAGTTACCTTGTTATTGATGACTGGTATTGTTTGACGTCGCGAGTGCCTGATTCATTGAAATAAGGCCGGTATTGGTCTGAAACGAGGGCTGAACAATTTTTCATTTTGGGACCGAAGTTCCAATCATCGGGCAATGGGATTTTGAGATCATCAACGCTTTATGTTTTTAAAAGGCTCTTATCCCCACACGCTCATCAATCGGCAGCATGCTACTATGCACAGCTCACACTCACCAGCTCCAAACTAGTTAACAAAAAAAAAAAAAAAGTGTTGCGTCTACGTCACGCTGTCACTCATACACTTAGAAGTCTTTGCTTTCACGGCTGCTTGAGAACACTCGGTATTCGCGCTCAGCAACAGCAACAAACTGTGTGGTGCAAATCCTGTCCTACGTGGTGACAAATAAACTACCCCACTAATGAGTACCACTTTAACCGAGGAGGCGAATAAGGAGTCACTGAGCATGCAACAGTGAGCAAGAGAGAACATGAAATAAAGAAATGATTGCCGTTTCATATTTGAATAACCCAATCAGAAATATTCCCATTATATTTTTACACCGACACTCAGCATTACTGTTAAGACCACAAGATTCAATTCATACCATGATACGGATTTCAGGCCATATCGCGAAGCCTTCAGTCTCTGTTTGAATTGTTAAGTCTTGAGCAAAAATATGGGAAAAAAATATTTAGATAAATACATTTATGCACATAAGTACAAAATATAAAACATTTTTGGTTGAAAAAAAAGGAATTTTTAAAAATACAGTAATAACACATAATTACATATTTCTACATGAAGGAAAATAGTGCAGTAGGTCTTGCCTTATTGAATCATTTTGATAAGCTTAAAACGGACCGCCTTCCTCGCTCAACCTCTTGAGTGTCTTGCATCAGTAGCCCAATCGCTTTTAATGTTCTGATGGTATGACTGATGATGATCATTTTCTGTCATGTTTATAAATGTCACTGTACATTGTGAATATTGCACTGAAGCTTGATTTGAAGAAAATCACATTGAAATGGCAATATCTGTCAGACAAATTGTGATTCAGTTGTATACTAAAATCGTTCAGTCCGAGTACTCGCTCACCCTTCATGTAGATAGCGTTAATGCACATGTGTTTTTACTGGGTAGTTTGGGTCTACTGATAAAATGGCAACAGCAATGCCTGTCTCCGCACTAGCCTGAACCAAACGTCCCCTTTCACCTAACCTCTGGCACCATGTAGACTTTATATCGCGTCTGGCACATGACTCCCCAAAGGATCATCAGTTCCCACTTGCTGGGTTGTTAACTCTTGCGGAACGACAAAATGGTGTGCTGCCTGTAGGTATGTGTCCATGTGTAGTACGTTGCTGTTCCTGGTTGCCAGAGGAACGCTCAGCGCATGTGTCTGATGCCGTGCAAGCTCTGACAACGGCGTTGCTGCTTAGCATTCATTGCGAGAGTCCAAGGTGGTGCTTCCCACCATCTGCCAACAAAGGCCCAGATTACCCAGCCTTGCTTTAGACCCCCTCCTGCTTCCACAGCCCCCTCTCCTTATTTCATTCCAACTCACCTCACTCCACTGCAGGCCCAGCTGAGAAACTGACGACTTTCTCCCAGGCCACTTAGATGATGATAGATAGATAGATAGATAGAAATACTGTATGTGTGTGCGTGTGTGTCTGTCTGTCTGGGTGTTGGTGTTGGTGTTGGTATGTGTGTGTTCCTCTCACTTTCAAGAATCATGCTTTGCAGGTTATTAATGGAACACGGTAAATTGTCCCGAGAGGTGCAGGTTTCGATTCCGGCTCCGGTCTTCCTGTATTTGTGAGTGTGAGCACAGATGGTTGTTCGTCTCTGTGTGCCCTGTCATTGGCTGGCAACCAGTTCAGGGTGTCTCCCACCTACTGCCCCAGCGACCCTTGTGAGGATAAGCGGATCAGAAAATGGATGGATGGTTATATATATGTTGTATATCAAAAGTGCACATTGACACAACATTGTACTGCAAGTGTGTATTTGTGTAGCCTGCCTGTGAAAGTGTCCTCATGTTCATGTGCACACTATGGTAAGTTATAAATAAACTGCTGAGCTGTTATGAGCCAGCATGTAGGACAGCGTATTCCAGAGACGGTGTGCCCGTGGTTCAAGACAATTTTCCTGCCTGATGTCAGAAGGCATGCTCGCCATTGTTTGTGATGGTCGCCTCGTATCATACTTGTTTTTTTTCATGCTGATTGGAGAACAGAAATACGTCCGTGTTGTGTCATTAGTGTTTCATGTGCTGGCTAGGAGTCATGTTGGCGAGGTTCAATCTTGCAATTGCTTTTTAAGACAGAAACAAATTTGTTGCTAATGGTTTTCTGTATGCTGTTTTGAGCTACCTTCTTCCTGCAGGGTGACACCTGACAAACTCTTCATTTCCCATACAGGCTGATTTGAAGCAGATGATATAGTACAGTCATCCATTCTGACAGATTTGTAATAGTTTTTTTATGTTTTTGTTTGCTGTTGTGCCGGAAATGCTCCAAATGAGAACAAGATGTTCTCTGTGCCCATGTGCTTTCAAACTGTGTGAGCATACTTGCACAATAAAGTTGGCACTGTTTTTGGAAGTTTTGGACCATCTTGGAGATGCTGTTTTGATGCAGACTCAATAATGTATTGTAGGATACACAGGTCTCGTGGATAAGCATTTAATTGTTCTGACTGTCAATATTCATTGCTTGAAAAAAAATATAGTAATTGTATATGCCAGGGGCCGGGAACCTTTTTGACTAAGAGAGCCACAAAAGCAAAATATTTGGAAATGTATTTCAGTGAGAGCCATATATATAGTACAGTGTTTTGATGCGAACGAAGCATGGGGCGTGTCAAAGTGCCGCTCTGCATTCGACCGTTTCATCGATGGTATTTTGACGTTGCAAATCAGACACACCGCAGAACCCGTTCTCTCCACAAAGGCGAATCCTTCGGTCCATTCGTCCTGAAGTCTACCAAACTCGTCATCTTTTTTTCTTTTCGCCATCTTATTCGCTAAGGATTAGCTTTGAGCTAATGGACGAGCGGGTTGATTCAAAAGGGGGCGTATATCTGTTTCCACAGCAACGGAAAGGTTGGCCAGTATCATCCAATCAAAATGGCTCCTGGAGCCAACTGCAGCCCAAACAGGAAATAAGCAGTGAAAAATCGATCGATGGATGCATTAATAAACAAACGAGAATATTTTTTTTTTTTATCTGCGAGCCAGATGCAATCATCAAAAGAGCCATATATGGCTCGCGAGCCATAGGTTCCCGACCCCTGGTATATGCCTTAGCATAGCTAAGAATTACAGCTTACTGCGGGTATTTTTTTAAGTTTGCGTTGTTTGGGCACATGTGGGTGTGTCACCTGTGTATTCATGCTATTGTATTGCATATCCTATCCGGGCCATTTGAGATTTAAAAAAAAAAAAATATATATATATATATATACACACACACACACACACACACACACAGTCATACCTCGGTTTTCGAGCATCTCTGTTCTCGACCAAATTAGTTTTCAACCAGAAAATTTGAGATTTTTACACCTCAGATTATGACCGAAAATCGATTTTCGACCAAACTAAGCAAACCTGAATAGGCCATTCGACTCCTCTCGGCTTCCTTACACGAGGAAGTGATGCTTCCTCGTGTAACGTTCATTGTGAGCAGACATGTTTGACTGTTTTTTTTTTTTTTTTTTCCTTGCGTAGTGTATTAGCCCCTAATCATGGGCTAATAAAATAGTTTCGGATTTCGAACAAATCAGTTTTCGAACAGCCTTCTGGAATGGATTATTTTTTTTTAATAAAAATGTAGTTTTTGTTAAAATGCACTGTTCCAAATTATAACGCACAGCAGAGACAAAGTGTAAAAAACTGAAAATAGTCATTTGTTGAAATTTCAGCTTTCGGAGGTTGTATTTGCCAAAATCAAAAGCTATCTAAATTAAAAACATTGGGACAGGTCAAGTTACATTCTAACATGTCTGTCTATCCAATTGGCTGGCAACATCTTCTGGGTGTACTCTGCCTACTGCCCGAAGACAGCTGCACGTCCGCGACCCTTGTTGGATAAAAGCAGTTCGGATAATGGATGGATGAATCGCTTATTTGCCAGCAGTTTTGCAAGTCTTGCATCGATTGAACTTGAGTGAGTTTTTCCTAGATTCTTTGCTTGAACTTATTTGAAAGATATCTGTGTAGCCTCCCAAAGCTACTGTTTGGATGTGAACTGCCTCCCACCCTCATAAATCTGTCAAACAGGACAAAAATTAACTTGCATTCAAGAAACTACCGTTTTGATGACTACTAAACATTTCAGTTCCCTATGGTAAGTACCTTAGGCATTGTAAACTAGCACTAATCATCTGTTCTGAACGTTAATGTAGGCTTTCAGCCTGCACAACATAACCTCATCTTTTATTCTTTTATCCATATCTGCGTTCGAAACCAAATGGTTGCACCAAACCACCACCAAGTTTTATAGATAGTCAAACCTCGGTTTTCGAACGTCTCGGTTCTCGGCCAATTCGGTTTTCGACCAAAAATTTAGAGTTTTTTATGCCTCGGATGATGAACAAGTTTCGGTTCTCGAACAAACTGAGCGCACTTGAATGCACCATTTGACTCCTCTCGCCTTCCTTACACAAGGAAGTGACGCTTCCTCGGGTAGATGAAGAAGTGACGCTTCCTTGTGTTGCTTTCTATTGTGAGCAGACGTGTTCAGTAAACATTTTTGTTTTAAAAAGAGCGTGGTTTCGGTTTTCGAACAATTTCGGTTTTCGAACAGCCTTCTGGAACGGATTATGGACGAAAACCGAGGTTTGACTGTGTGTGTGTGTGTGTGTGTGTGTGTGTGTGTGTGTGTGTGTGTGTGTGTGTGTGTGTGTGTGTGTATATATATATACACACACAGACACACACTTTTTTTTTTTTTCGACACACACTTTTTTTTTTTTTTTTTTTTTTTAACGCAGCTCGTCAGTCAGCAAACAAGGTGGTCCTGAGTTGTTTTGTGCCATCTGTTGGTCGCAGCCACCCAGTGAAGGCCAAAGTGCCTCCATAAATTTATAAAGGATAGACAGAATTCTTCATAAGGAACATGTAATTCGCTAATCATAAAATAGAAACAGTGTAGGCTTAAAATATTACTTTCTTTTACATTTTATTCCACAGACCAGATTAGCAGCACACAATAACAATTGGTTCCCAGATTTTGGTTTGTGAGTCTTGAACCCACTAAGCTAGCAACTATTGTTTGCGCTGCAGTGAAAGAGTGGTCTCAGCTGCAGCATGCAGTGAAAGCTTTGTTAGTGCCACTTTAATGTGTGTGTGTTTGGGAAAGAATCAGCAAGAGGGGAGTGGACCTGGAGGGGGAGGGAATGTGTTTGCACCAGCTGGGATGTGTCCTCTCACTTCCTGTGCCTCCACGCTTGATTCTTCATCTCTGAGAGTTCCGGGTAGCCTATGTCATTGAGAGGAGATCACAAGGGATTTCTCAGTTATGTGGGGAGAGATTTTATTTGTAAATCTGTGTTCACACGGCAGTTCAATTCCAATTATTTTTTTGCCGATATGCCACATGTCAGATTTTTCTCATGCAGTGTGAACAGTACAATTCAGATTTTTTTTCATTTGAATTTGTTTTGCCAAATGCGCCCCGATTTCTTTCATATGTGGATATAAATCGGCTATGTATCTGGTGCATGTGCAGCATGAAAGTTGCAGTCGAGCTCATCCGACCTCAACAGGAGTACATCATCAAGAGTCAAATGTGCGCTCTGCACAACTTGATTCTAAATGTGAGACTATATTTACTTCCGTAAACACTGTGCCACATGACATTGTTTTTTTTTTTTAGTGTATTTGTTTGTTTTTTTTATGAGCGTGTCACTCAACATTGTGTCACTCAACATTGTGTTTTGTGCATGTCATATCGCGGACACATTTGTTTTTGTCATGTGAATGAGTACATAAGAAGAGTGGATTAACTTGCAAGTGTAAGGGTAGCCTAAGACTCTTTGGTTGTGGTGTTATTTGTATTTTGACCAAAGTGGTCGCTGCACAGCCCCAATTGGTTGATTCTTTATCATTTTTTTGCCAGCATTAAACTCTAAAACTATTGTTGTACAGGTGCATTGTCATTGGCATCTGTCTCATTGGTGTATAGGTTTTTCAAATATTTCTGCGGTTAAATCGAGTTTCCATGACAAGCCCCGGTGCTTAACTGGGCCAAGGGCTGAATTATTGAAGATGGGCTATTGATAAGCTCCACCCTTAACTGTTCTGTCAATGGTCGAATTAGTTCTCAATGTATTTAAGGTTTTTATCATAATGCAAGACTTTTTAGTGGATATTAGGAATAAGTAGCTAATGCACAATTGTCTCCATTTTAGCACACCACCACTGACCGCAATGTTGGTGCTCCTACCGAGTGACAGTCACGGTGGGGATATTGAAAGAGTCAAAAGTGTGGTTCCATTATTCAAAGGTTTATGGTGACAATGCACATTGCTCCAAGTGGAATCAAGTCTTGAAATGTCAGGGGGAAATGCAAGAAAGTTTAACAAACATAGAAAATGTGCCTCTCACCTCGCAGAAGTGCTTTGTGCTTCCTAGCTGTATGTACCAGCCTCCTTGCTCGAGACCTGTCTCAGTAGTTCGTTGCAAAATCCTCCACGGCAATAGCCTCACTTCCTGTCCGAACAGGACAGGAGAGAGGTGAAGTAGCAGTAAAACAGGCCAAAATCCCAATGCCAATAGGTAAGGCAGGGCTAAGGACTAGTAGTAATAGTCGTAGCAGTAACACTAGCCCAGAAGCCCAAGCACACAAAACACTGAGATCACTTCAGACAGTTTAAAATTTTCGTTATTTTTTTTTTTTTTTGCCTAAAACACTCGTAACATTCAGTTTCCTCCTTCTATAGTCGGTATGATGAGCAGGCCTGGCAGGGGGCCAGGACTGGCATCAGAACGCTGGCTTGTGAGAATGGGGAGGCGTGACTCTTGACCAGAAGGGAGACATCCAGACGCTTGGTTTCCCCTAAACCATGTGACCAGCTGTTTGTGAGCGTGACACAAACAAGTGGCCAAGCAGGTTAACCGTGGGCTTCTCTGTCATGTGTCACTGTGAAGCGCTCCCTCTTTTGGTCTTCTTTGAAGTGACTCTCTGCTTCACCATTCTAAACGCTACTGCTTGGCTTGCATGAAAGCCGATTCTGATCCTCAGTACATTTTAACAAGTCATAACAGGACATTCTCTATTTCTGTTTATGTATAGTCTACCCTTCTCCTCGTGTCGGCTGAGCAGTCGTCTTGCTTTTTCCTACTCAAATCCATTTCACATTTTCCCTTTAACCCTCTCCGAATGGTGAAATGTACATAGTGTACTCTTTTAGAGTGTGGGGCTTGTTTGGTGTTGGCTGGACGAGGTTGTGTGGGGTGGGGGTTACACCTTGGGGAAATAAAATCCCTTTTAGAAATAACTATGCCTTACCATTGTTCACACATTAATTCTGTCATTTTCCCCTTATTTAAAATTTCCTTTTTGTGTACCAAATGTCCTCATGTAACTTAATCTGTGAAATTCTCCCTCTCTTGCTCTCTTGAAATAAGCAATTGGAAAAGATGAACGGAACAATGTGTCAGAGTGGTGGTTTTCCTTATAATGCACCTTTGCAGAATTGCTCGGGTTCCGCAGTCACTGGATGACAGAATCTTCTCCACGCAGCCTGGAGTTGCTGCCGTCTACAGCGTGAGTACGCACGCATGCATGCGCGCGCGCGCACACACACACACACACACACACACACACACACACACACACACACACACACACACACACAGCTGTGTATCTTGACACATTTCACACTGAAATTAAAGCATGAGTGCTTAACCATGTGCAAGCACAGTGGTACCTTGACTTAATGAGTTTAATTAATTCCGTGACCAAGCTAAGCTTCAGTAACTCACAATTTCCCCCAAAGAAATGAATTGAAATGCCGTTGATCCGTTCCAACCAGAAAAATGGCACCGTATAGTTTCAAATCCTAAAGAAACACACTAATAAAGAATCTAAAGAAATAGACTGGATTTTGAAAGGCATAATTCCTTTCTCTACTACATCTGCATATTGGATGTGCGCCTTTTAAGGGGTGTGGCCCAGCAATGACATCAGCAGTCGAGATGGCCGGTGTGAGCGTCTTGGCGTTAGTCATGACCTACAGCGTGTCCTTCTGAGAGTTTCTTAATTTGTATTTGTTAGATACCACTTCAGTATGCAGTCTATATTAACTCATTCACTCCCAAAGACGTTTGTAAACGTCTTTTCAGACTTGGTCCAGAATTGGCTGGTCGTGAATGAGTTAATAATTTAAGCCTGATTCAAAAAAGTATATGTGAGCGTCTAACATGGCACTGTGGAATAGCAGATGTGGGTTGCCCCCCCATCTAGCAATTAAATTCAAGTTATCCCGCTTTTTCAAACCAAATGTGCTTTTGGTTAAGAACTTACTGATCAGTTTGCAGGGAATGTTGTAAAATCATTGTAATATTCATCAATTAAAGCGGTGCCCGTAACGTGAAGCGTTTTGTTCTGTGCGAGAAGAGCGAACAGTCCCCTCATGTTACATGTCCTATACAGCTTCCCCTCCCCCACACCATCACTCCATATGTCCTCCGCACCAATCAGTTGCCCAAGCAGAGCAGGCCCCTCCCCTGGCAACATCAGCAAGATTAGTTGCTTTATCGTGGGTCATGTGAGGGAAGTGTGCCACACAAAAGAGCTGGAGAGACATGCACAAACGATGGCCACTGCACCCCGGGTCCTGGTGCCTGCATCTCATCGGGAGCAGTGCGACGCGCAGTGCTCCCGATGAGCTGAATGTCGCCGTTGTCGAGAAGAAAAAGGCCCCTTTGAGAGGAAAGAGTTGTCTTGCTGAAACGCGCGGGCTTCTTGTTGCCTTACTGCAGTGTCTGCTCTCATTCCGCGGTGTGTCCGAATGGTGAGAATGGTGTCAGCTGCTGCAAGTGACACCTTTTCTGCCGCACCGTCAATTCGAATGACCCAATGTGCACTTTCACACAACATGCCGTAATCAGATGATTAGGCTGGATTTACATTGCACATTTTAGTGCCCATTTCTGATTTAATGCCAATATTAGATGACCACATTGCACATAAATGACCCTACAAGCATCAACAGCAAGCAGTGACAACACAGAAGTAAAGAACAAAACAAATTGAAAACGTTGTACTGTTATTTCATGTTAAATGTAGCTGTTGTGAAGGTGCTACTATTATTGCATTGCATTGTAGATAGTGTTTAGTTGTCCTGGGACCCCCATCGCCCAATGGTTTATTTGTGGCTGCACGCCACATTACACTACTGGCTACCGGTGGCAATTGTTAGTTTATTTCATGATAGCCACGGCTCTTTCATATTTAGACCACATGCGTCGATGCTTTTGCTGTCAATTCAATATAGAGAGACCATATCGGTTTTTTTTTTGTTGTTTTAATCCTCCCCACAATCTTAAAATACATTTAAAACTAATAAAACAGTTTTAAGAGTACTGTATTCCTTACCGTCTGTTCTCACTGTCAAGATAAAATGAGTATGAGTCGGTATGTTTTCTTACCCTCAGTGAGACATACCAATACATAAAACAAAAAAAGGATTCAGGCATGTACATATAAACCCCGGAAGGTTTGAACAAATGATATTATTTCGTTTTATGTTTCCACTAGCATAATGCTGACATATAATGCGAAACACCACAAACTGGCCAAGGGAAATTTGCATCGATCTTAGGGCAGGAGCGCCCAACCATTTGATTGCGGTCGACTTATTCCATGTTTTATGTTAGCTACAGATTGCGCACCCTATCAGTCTCACGTCGTCAAAAACAAATATATATATTTTATTTTATTTTTAAGAAAGAAAATAGGTCATCTTTTTATGTTAACAAAACCTCACTTCCTGTCCCTTCAAAGTCAGCTAGTAGCCCAGAATTTTAGCGCACCGGTCAGTGCTCCAAGACCCAAGCAGTGCGAATCCAGCCTCCAAATGATGACTTCAACACTAGTGTCAGACAGCTAGTCGCTTTCAACACAGCGTGGTGGGAGAAGTGTCAGACCTCACACCCCTGCCAGCATTTGCGTGTTCCGTGTGTATTACTAGCATCACTGGTTGTATCTTAACCGCACTGTTTTTCCCATCCTCCAGCTCCCCAGGCACGCTGGTCCCCCTTTCACCCCTCACGACATCACTAAGGGACACCCAAGCTTGGCAGGCACCCCGCCCGGTCATGCCCACTCCCCGGCGCTCTCTCAGGTATCCATATCCACAGCTACCACGTATCGCTATCCTAAGGGCTGGGAGACGGGCGGAGGGGTGAGTTTGTGTGACATTTGCCGCCTTCATCCTCTGTGCGTACTCATGTTTGCGATTTCTGCAATGTCTGCTTGTGTGTAAAGGACGTCTTTTTGTTTGGTTCTTAGCACTGGCATGAAATGTGCATGAGTTGAAATGAAAATATGATAAGAACTAGTTACATTTATCTATTCCTAAAACATAAATGTCCAATGGATGCTAAGCTAAAAAAAAAAACGGGTACGTAAATTAGCCATTTATAAATGAATGCAAAATTCCCTGTATATTTTGAAGACAGCACTTTCATTGTAATGGGCCTCATTCACCTCTATATGTGTAGAAATATTCTTACTGTGCACACAACTTCAGTGTATACTGTATGCAGAATTCCCGTCAGATTTGACACTTGCGTACCAACCAACTTTCTATGTTAGTAAATACGGCTTTTGGTTTAAATGCTGTTACTGTCTTAGTTTAAATGCATGTTGTTGTTTTTTTTTTTTTTTTTGGTGGGGGGGGTCATATTTAAATGTGATGGACAACACAATACCAGTTCAGTCGCATGTGAGGCTAATTTAGTAAAGTTAGTGCCACGTATTCCCGGGAAAATACGTGAGAGCATCACAGAAATCTTTGGTGTTGGCAGGTCGTTCGCCCACTGTGCGCCCTGGGAGCAGCTCTGGTCTTAGTGTGCTAAAAATAGCACACTCAGCCAGCACACTCTTAAATGGGTACAACCATAGTGATGGTAGCTCAGAGTAAAGGAGATAAACTGGCCCTCCACATGGCTCTGATGAGCAATAATGCGCCACAAGACTTGCAGACCTTCATGGTGCCACGATGTACAAGACGTCAACCCAAATTTTATAACATTTGCTGCAGCAACATGCAAATACTACCCGGCAGACTTGATAGCAAGATGTGCTGTTGTTCATAATACTGTGGCCGATGAAGTCTGTGCTCCTCAATTGACTTCAACCTGACCTCTACATCTTGTTATACCCACTCTCGACAGTCTCCATACAACCCTGGGCAGAATGCTGGCTCCGCCCCTCTAGTGTATTCTCCTCAGACACAGCCAATGAATGCACAGCCACAGAGTCGCCCGGTGAGTGTCACCCCAGCCCCCCTATGTCTCCCACACCACCGGTAACTGTGAGAGTTAGGCTTCTTAGAGCCCAGTGATCGGGAAACATTTTTGCTCTCGGGCCACGTTTTGATTTTGATTTTAAAACAGGCTGAGGTCATTTCGTAGATTAGGTGAAAAAGTAAAAATGTGATGTGAAGGTACACCATTAAAAAAAAACATTTATAATTTAATTTGATATTATTCATTTGCCCACACTTAAAGACATGCACGATCAGGGTCATTGACTGCTAAATTGACCACCAGTGTAAATGTGAGTATGAAGGGTTGTTTGTCCACATAAGTCCTGTGATTGACCTGTGCTGTCCTGTATTGGACCCTGCTTTTCAGCAGGAATAAACTCCAGCTCACTCACGACCCCTAACAAAGGCACACTATAGCAAAGGAATTATTTGCAATATATCAATGAATCAGTTATTTGATTAGATAAATGGATCGACAAATCAAGAAATAATTTTACTGAAGCAGTTTTAGGGAAAAGTAAAGTTCAAATTAAGGAAACAGACATTACAGCCCACTCCTGCTCTAACATCTTTCACACAAATTGACACCTCAGAGCCATCACAGTCTGTTAGACTTTGATCAGCCTTTCACACTGACTGGTGTGGAAGAACCTCATCAGGCACCTTTTGGTTGAAAGTGACACACACTGTGATACAGAGGTTGGTTTACAACATTTCAAGGTTATGAACAGCGCACCATGAACTAGTTTTGCACAGCAGAAAATAATACATTCATGCAGAGCACAGGAGCTCACACGCATTTCCCTTCCGTGTTTTCCGTATTTTTTCATTTGATTGTTTTATTTATGGCCTTGAAGTATTTTTTTTTATGTTTGTAGGTGTTATCTTTGCTTGTGTGAAGTGCCTTGAGTTGCCTTGTGTAAGAAATGTGCTATATAAATAAAATTGCCCTGCCTTGCCTTATTTTTGGCATGGAAATATCTTTCATAGTAATACTGGCATTACAGCATGACTTTGAGTATGGCGACTCTGTTAGCATAGGTTAGTGATGGACTACAGCGCATTCCGAAATGCAGATTCCGGTTATGTTGCCGCTGTAGGAATGGATCTCTGTCATAAATCGAGCACCCCCGACCCTCACCCCATGTGGTGTAATGTTCTCAATGAGTTCAAGCCCTGGTTAGTCAGTTAATTAAGACAAAGTTGCTCCATCGTGCACTCCTGCAGTTTGATCGCCATTTACCGTTTGCCACACTGCTCATCTCTGTCTCTTTTGTGCTCTTTCCTCTGCCTGCTTTGCCACCACTGCCTCAAACCTCCCTCCAATCAGTTTGCGACAGGCCCACGACAAACCCACCATCAGGTACATACTATGATGTTCCTCCTCAAAATGTTGATTTGAAAGCTTGGCAATGTACCGTTGAACTGATGATACAGTGGAACGATAGTTGACTTTTAGATACTAATTTCAAAAGGGTTTCTATCTCCATAGGCATTAATGTAAGTTGGTGATTAGTTAATGGAATTAATTTAGCATAACTTGTTACAATCAGGCTAGATTTACACACCTATTCCAAGTGCCCATTTCCAATGTACTATGATTTTTTTTTTTTGGACTGTTTACCTGTATATGTCCATTTCAAGAGATATTAATATTAGCGAAGTCACAAGTCGCTGCCCTCTTTATTCCTTTTTTCGTGGAAGGAGTGCTTCAAACACCTCTAAAATGCTCCAGAACAAATAAATTCAGGGGGAAAAAAAACTTGAAAACCAAAGTCCATGGCCTTACTGTAGTCTACGGCCTTCACTCCTCTTCTCACCAATAAAGTTCCATTTGTGCTATTTAAGTCGAGTATTGGGGGCAAGTGACATAATTTGAAACATAATGGTCACTCGATAAGTCTGCTTGAAGCACTCGTAATTTAATCCAATACAACGTTTTTGGTAGATATTTTTAAGTAAAACTTGTTAGCTAAAAAAACCAAAGGTTCCAGGAGATATGTTTAAAAATAATCAGGTTTTACTGTTTTACTCATTTTTTTTTTGAAGCAGGTTTTCTACAGGTGATATTGCATAAAAAGGTTACCCAAAGACCTCACTCATCCCGACACAAAAAAGTGAAACCGATTATTGGCATTTACATTAAATTCACGAGAAAAATAGGATTTGAGTTACTAGTGTTTTGAGTTACATATTTGGTCATGGAACGAATCAAACTCATATCTCAAGGTGCCAGTGTATACTGGATCCAAGAGAAGACCAGGACACGTGAACATGTTATTACGGGGGGTACGAAGCATCCATTAATATCTGCTACAGTACTGTATGTGATCCTGAGATTTGACTCCTTTTGTTCCAATGTCACCAGATTCAGAAAAAATGCCGTACTAATGAGGTCATGTCTGGCCGTGTAATCAGTGTTATTGTCACCTTGAGGATGCTTACATGTCAAATTACTGACGGCCTGCTTTGTGGCTTGCTGAGTCATCATGCCCTTCACACTCACCGCCTACTCCAGATGCAAAACTATTTTCGACCACTTTCTGTAGCATTTGACATTTTTTTTTTCTGACAAGTCATGTGGGGTCAATGAGTGGGGCGTTTAGTGTCATTCGTGTCAACACACACACACACACACACACACACACACACACACACACACACACACACACACACACACACACACACAGTGCATGCACTGGCTGTCACTAACTGGCGCTATGCTCTGTTGTGCCACCACGGAAGTGGAGTCGGAAAGCAGATGAAGCCAAACAGTCAGGCTTTTTATCCCAATGGAGAAATGTCCATTGTGCTCTGAGTAAGACACTCCATGTGTAGCCATGAGCAAATTCATTCACTTGGTTAAGAATGCTGTTTATTTTATGTCGATGACGTATTCTTTTTAGTTTTTGCATACTTGTTTTTTTTTTTTTTTTGTGGGCGAATGCATTTGCGTGCATGCTCACAAAAAGAGCCCCTGTAAATAATCACGTGTCATAATGCTGCCTTGATTGAAAGTCAGAGTATTACATCCAAAAGTAACTGTCAGGATTTACGCTGCTTCAAGTGTCACGATTCGTGTGTGGGTGTGCGTGTTTGTGCGTGCGTGTGTGTGTGTGTGTGTGTGTGTGTGTTTTCACAAGGTATCTAAGATTGATTATTTTGATGAAACTGGGAAAAAGACAATTGCAACATGCAAGGTGTCGAACTCGAAGAGAAGATAACATCAACAGACTACATTTCCATTGATCTGACAGACACATGATAGCTCTGTGAAACTCAGCTAGCTAGGTTAGCTCGACAATTAGGTCACCAACAGCTGGTCAAAGAATTCTTGGCGGTTCTGTGTTTAAAACAGTTATTTTCTGGCATGTAGTCAATACACAGAGCACTTTGCCATATTTGATGTGGCAGCACACCCCTAAACTAATGCATATCAAATTGGCTTCATAGATTGACAACCTACAAATCGCACAAAGTTAATGCTTCTTTCAGTCACCCATTTACTCGCACTTGTTCAATTTGGGTAACCGATTGGCAACAGAAACAACATATGTCGGCTTTCAATTTGATGATTATCCATCTTTCACCACGTATTCAGCATATTTCAATTTTTATCACCTTATTAACAGTGTGCCACTCATATAAAAGTCTGTATGAAAAAAAGAGCACTCTTCTACATAATTTGTCGACTGCATACATTAATTTCTGAGTTGTTTTTGATTTCATTTTTAGAAATGTAAATGTTAAAATTAAAATTTTAGAAAGAATGCACTTTTTAGTATGATCAGTTCAAAATATCACTCCAACATGTGTTATGATTGAGCACGATTTCATGACCTGACTTGCGACTTGCTTGAAATTTGGTAATGACTCGACTTGCTTGATTTTCTTGTTTGTATGTCTTTTTGTGCTGTGTGCAATTGTCTGTCTTTGTGTGCTACATGGGTATGGACTTGTTTGATTGTCCTAGTGTGTGTGTGTGTGTGTGTGTGTGCGTGTGTGTGTGTGTGTGTGTGTGTGTGTGTGTGTGTGTTTATTTTGTGACACACACACACACACACACACATATACTGTGTGTGTGTATTTATATTGTGTGCACATAGAGAGAGAGAGAGAGAGATACGTATTACACACACACACATACTCACACTTGTCAACCAGCCAATCAATCCCGACTGAACCCGGTAAGCGTTTTCCACTCGAGCTCCCACTCAACGCCCATTGTGAGACTACAGATATTTTCGTCCGGGTGGTCCTCGTCGGGTCGACAGAAATGATCGCGTCCTTCCTGTGCGTGCGTGCATCTGTGTCTGCAGTCTCACCAGTGCAATTGGCTTTTGTCTCTTTCCTGCTCTCAAGGGAGGTTTCAGGCCCATCCAGGTAACACATTTGCACCGGCAGACCTGCATGGCATGATGATGACGATGAGGTGGATGAGGGTCATCACAACAGGCTCTCCCGTCCGTCCCTTCCTCATAACTCATATGACAGACCTCTGGCGTCGTCTTTTTTTATTTGTAGAGAGCAGGGGTGGGGAACCTTTGTCCTCCAATATTCAGAGGGCCACACTCAATTTAGGAACAAATCCTGATGCCAACATCAAACTCATGTTTTTTTATTAGTCATGATGAACATTTGTGAGCTGTATTTTGCCCACTGGCTTTAGGTTCCCCGCCCCTCTTGTAGAGGAAATGCTTCGACTTTTGTCCATTCATCATTTACTGTTTTGTCTTTGTGTATGACTCATCTCCCAACCAGCTTGCACACTTGCACAAATAGCATGTGGCATTAACAAGGCGCATATGCATGTTTTACGAGCATTTTTATCCCTTGAGTAGTAACACCGTGTATAGAGAACCTGTCCCTGGTTCATGGATGCACTCACTGGGAATTTATTTTAAACTTTTTGCTGGTTAACTTCCCAGATTTTTAACTGAGCAGTTTACAAGAAAAGCCATTGAAATTGATACATTGAGTGAGTGTTAGTGTTTTTCTACTTCCACCTTCCTCAACTCATCTAAACTTTCCCACTGTCAAAATATTCAGCTCATTTAGGACAGCCTTGTATTTGTTTAGATTTTTCATGCAATTAAAGAAATCACAAAAGCATGCAAAGTAATGGGGAAACGTGACAAATACCCAATTTCTCAACTGATTCAAGTCATTCAAACTTCAAAATGTTGAGGATTGCAAACATTACTATTTTCCAATATTTCTACTATCCCTGTTTTGAAGTGCACATTTTCCATGAGGAAATGTTTTTGATTTATTCTTTGTTTAATGACGCAAGGCAACTGAGAACAGTTTATTGTTTACACTGACCTGGAGCCAACTTGTGGTTCAGTGTCTTGCCCAAGGACATTTAGACAGTGGACAGTCAGTCAGGATTCAAACCCTTTGGCCACTAGACAACCCGCCCGACCAAGAGAGCCATGGCCGCCCCACTGAATTACCAAGTGACCAAAAAAATGTTACCAATCCTTCTCAAATTCAACATGTCTAAACAGTTGAAAATCTTTCTTGAAAAACTGTTGACCATTTCAATAATTTCCACTTTTTGAAGAAGTCCAGTTTTCTTGCATGAATTCCTAAACTTATGCAATGTTATTTATTTATTTGTGAATTCTTCATTTCTCAGCTAATGAAAATCATTGTAAATAAAAATTATTTGATGATTCAAAAATTCCAACTCTGTGAATGCAGTCGCATTTTCCTCGAGAAAATTCCAAAATTTATCGAGACAGTTTACGCATTGACCGCAAATTGACTTCAACATTTCTCAACTGATTCTAATCATTTTACCTAGAAATGTTTTTTAATCCTCAAAAAAAAAATCTTTTTCAAGGTGTCCACATTTTCCTTGATACGATTTCCAAACTGGAGAAACTTACAAATGTCCAGTAAATCCCTCTCCATTGCCGGGATTACGTTCCAGAACACCCCCAAAATCGGTGCTAAAGAAATACACCTCGGGAAAGTTATTTTCACATTTCCACGCTGATCTCAGTGGCCAACTGATTCCTGCAGGTTCCCCACAATAATTGCAATCAATAATCTGGTTTTGTTTTGGAATAGGTAAATGCACATTATTTGGAAATGTTTGTTATGCTGATGCTGACAAATGAACTGACATTTTGTGCATGTCAGCATGACCCCCACCCAAAAAAAAAAATCAACAATGTTTACCATGCACATGTATCCTGGTGTAAAAGTATATATTTTAGGGCTCCCCTAAAAAAAATCACCCTCCCCGAAAAAAATGCCGACACTATGTAATGTCAGGAGAACATAGTTTCATAGTTTCCTGATCATTTTTGTCAATTAAAAGGAAAGAAGCAAAGAACCAATTGCTGGTTCAAGAGAAAGCTCTAAAGCGCCTTCCACACAGATGAATTTATTTCTCAAGAAATGATCATCCATATCATCATCAATTCAGTCTGAGAAGAGTTGCTTTATTGCAGTCCTGCACCGCCAGCCCTCGCCGGCTTCTTTTTGCAGCGATCAATCCAGCTCATTCATAAACCGTAAACTAATCAAGAAGGCCACTTGAAGAGGGTTTACAACTGCATGTAATGTAAATACTGTGCGGTGGTAGTAATGAAGTGGAAGCGCTCCAGGTCATGTAGCTTTTATGAGATATTTGTTGTTGTTGTTGTTTTATTGTTCAAGTGAAACGAGGGCAAATTAGTAATGGGCATTTTACCAGGAGTTAGATCGATGCAGGACAATAAACAAGACTGCAGCGCCGCTTATTTGGCGGTTTCACAAAGCATCATGCTTTGTGTGATGTCACAATAGGAACAGTAAATGTAGTGTCTTTAAACAACAATTGTTAAGTATTGTTAATGGCTTGGGGCTGTTTATCCTTTTAGGTCGTTGGGTTTCTTGTGATAATTAGTGAATCCAGTGGAAATCTTGCAGCTTCTTTACTTCTGCCAAGCTTAAAAGCACGTGGTGGTTTTTCGCTGTTTGTTGTTTGGTTTTAGTGTGTTAGTTGGCTAACAGAGGTCGGTGCAAAAACTACATTTCCTAATTTCCAGGAAATATGGAAAGAAATGGTTAGATCTTGGCGCGGATCCAGATAAATAGGAAATGGATTTTTTTCATCATTGTAGTCCGCTTGCATTCAGGTGAGGCGAGGCAGTGATCCAGAGGATGGTGGATGAAGCGCGTGAGGCAGTTGGTAGCCTTTTTGAAATGCACATTACCACCACCTGCAAGACCGGAGTGGAACAGTGTCATCTGGCACCTGAGAAAGTTATGTTTGAGTTTAGCGCTCTGAGTGTCATTCTACCTCCCCCGCCCATTGTTTTGCGTCTTATTTTTAAACAGCTCTATTTGACAAATGTGACACGTGGGAATGTCAAATTAATAAGCAGCATACAATGGGATGGTTGAAATTCATGTTACAAATCAAGACCAATGCCTCTGATGTGTATAAATACCTGTCGCCTTATCTTTCTCGCTCTCTTTCTCTCTGTTGTTTGCCTGACAGTTTTTCCAGAGGACTCAGATGCAGACTGCGAGGCCCACCATCCCCACGAACACCCCCACCATACGGCCTGGCTCGCAGCCTCCCACGGCGGCCGTCTACCCTACTAATCAAGCAATCATGATGACCATGGCGCCCATGCCTTTCCCATCGCCACAGGCTGCACAGTACTACATCCCACAGGTGAGGCGGAGTGACTGTGTGTAACGTGTACTACAACCTGTTTTTTTCTCCCCTGCCCCATCCCTTATGTGCTTTTGGTTAATCTTCATTAAAAATTAGACTTTGTATGACTGTGTGTATTCAAAATCACGTTATGCCTTTTGAAATCTGGTGCATTATTGTGATCGATGTTGCAGAGGGTGTCTTAAAGGTTGAGTTTGCAGTATTCGGGCTGCTAGCAAGATTTGAATGTAGCCTTAACTCAGGGGTCCCCAACCTTTTTTGGCCCACGGACCGGTTTAAGTCAGACAATATTTTCAGGGACCGGCATTTAAGGTGTGGCGGATTAATACAACAAAATAATGTGGTATGAGCTGCATGAAAACTGTGGTGTTTTCGAAATATAATAATAAACACAAGGAGCGTCTAATCTGGTCGCAACGCTCTTATCGCTCTGGTAATGTTTAATGCCTTCAAAATACGATACAACGCAAATTCAAAGTGCATGAAAATGACGACTCACCACAGCCCCGAGCTTGATTTTCTGCAATCAGACAGTCCCATCTCGGGGTAATAGGAGACAATGACACCTCAAGTGTGTGGTTTATGTCCAGTCTACTTCGTAATTTTTGTTTTAGTCGC
>NW_017805002.1:1485135-1486164 GCF_001891065.2 Hippocampus comes
CGGGCGGGAACCGGTCCGCGCACCGGCGGTTGGGGACCCCTGCCTTAACTGACTCCCTCCCTCGCACCTCCTTGCTTCCCTGCCCAAAGCCACGCCCCTCACTAACGTGCTCGAGACGTGCATTGTAAACAAGCCAAAGTTAGCCACTGCTGTTGAATTTGGTAGCTTGGGTTTTTCATGCCGGAAAGTTGCCAAACACAAAATGTCACCTTTTTTTACTTTACATGCATTGTACATCCTTCCATCCATCCTTCCTTTTTCTCTACCACGTATACTCACTAGGATCGCAATCATTCAAAAATATAACAGAGGGGAGAAACGTACTTACTTAAATGACATTGGCAGTGTGTTTTCCACAGAGATGGAGGACTTGATTCAATATGGCGTGAGTTGCCCTTTTTCTGACTTGTGACTTGCTTGCCAAACACTTATAGATTTGAACTACGTGACCTGACAAGTCTTCTAATTTATAGTTTGAAATCTGCATTTTAACAGATTGCCTTTTTGGGAATGAAAGAAAGAAAAAGAGGTTTTGTTTCAATCACCCAGTCAGCGTCGCTTGTTAGTGTGAAGTAGCGACCTAGACAACAACAATGGGAACAGCTCTGAGGATCATTAATTTGAACAGTGGCGGACCCTGAGGGCCAGCAAGGCCTTCTCTGCTGGCCTAAACATTCTCAGAAAAGTAAATTTACTTTTATTTATTTTATGTTATTTTATAATTTATGTTATTTTATTTTCATAAATATGTAAACAAAATTATTCTCTGTATTCTTTACGTTGTATTATTTCCACTTAGTTATTAGTTCCACTCGATAAATAAGTTATTTATTATGGTAGAGTTTTTAACCAATCATATTTCAGCTAGCTGTATTGCCAGGTAAATTACATTTGCTCGGGGCCTTCAGATTAAACAGAGCAGGCCCCTGTGCACTGTAAGTGAACGGGCACAGTCAAGTTTCAATAGCCAATCAGATCACGAGTCTGACACTCGTGATCTGTATCCTGTATCCTGACTTGTTCTCGTCT
>NW_017805002.1:1486745-1540364 GCF_001891065.2 Hippocampus comes
GTCAGTTATTAGTTAGTCAGTTATGTCAGTTATTTGCTGTTGTATCGCCGATTTTCAAAATGCGAATGATCTGTTTATTTTCAAAGAATAGTTTGTTTTGTTATTGTTTGGTTGGTGTCTTATATGAAACTGCGACACTGCGCAATTTATTGGACAGACTTGTTGAAGATCACACAACGTAATTTGGGTGGCATTTTATTTCGTATTTTTAAATCATCTTTTTATTTTTGACTATCTGTAAATTTAGTTTCCTGCTCTTAATTGTGAATGCATACTTGATGGTTTTAAATGCTCCTGAAATTAAGTGCTGCTTGACGAGCCTATATTGTGTTTGTATGTGACGTCACTGAAGGCCTAAGGTTGAAATGCACGGCCCGCCACTGAATTTGAATCAATGGGTGATCTTGTCGATGATGTTGGCAAAAATAGGTTGGCAAAACATACGGTTTGCGCCTCACAGACAGAAGACACAACAACGACGTCTAACTTCATTCGTTACAAAACCCACAAAGACAGGTAAGCTAACAACACAGTTTAGCTGGCGATACGAACATTGCTTCGGGACCAATAAAAAAAAAATGTGACTGAGCATTTAAGTAGAGTGATTGTGACATAACCAGGGGTAGGATGCTTCGTGAAAACTCCGAATTATTCATTTTGACTGTTGGCTTTTCGTACGCATAGTCATGCAAAACTCTCACCTGCCCTTTATTTAATAATAAGGTGAAGCGATGTGCACTTTGAAAGTAGCTCCCGTGTACTTAAATATAAATGCCAACTGCTGAATGCAAAGCAAGTAAAGCGGCGTGTTGCTAGCAGTCAATTGTGGAGATTTAAAAAAAAAAAAGGGTGTGGAGACATTTTTGGTTTCAAGGGTGATCGTTTTGATAAAACTGAGAAAAAGACAATAGCAACATGCAAGGTTTGAAACTCAGAAGATAAGAGACAACATCCAGAATGTTTTCTTTCATCTGTCTGGCACATCTAAGATAGCTCCGTGAACCTAAGCTTTAGGTTAGCTTGACAGTTTACCTGTCAAATACTTCTGCATTTCATTGAGAAGCCAATAAAGCAATATATTAGACACAATGGAGACTGGAATCTTGAAACTATACCGTTAAAACAGTAATTGTGATTTAAGCATATAGACTTAAATACACTGACCCCTATTTTCATGCCCAGCACAAGTCTCGCCCAAAGTGTCATCTAACTGCGCACGTAGGTGGAGTTTTCTTTCTTCGGTGTTTTCTTCGACTTTGTTTAGGTGGAATTGGGCATAAGGGGCTGCTTGTGTCGTTGTGCACCGTTGTGGTATGGAAGCAGCCAACACCCTGCCAATCCAAGTGGCTCCTAAAATCACAAAGTGCATGCCTTTCATTCATCGTTTACACACACCGATTAGATTTGAGTAACAGATTGGCACCAGAAACAACGTTTGTCGCTTTTAAATCTGATGAATCAACATGTTTACTACCACATTTGTTCCATAGATGTCAATATTTATCACCTTAGTAGTGTGCCACTCAAATTAATTTAGTATGAAAAAAATTATGCAGTCGTCCAAATAATTTAAGTGTAGACGTTCATTGCAAAAGTTAAGTTTTTTTTTTTTTTTGTGTAATTTTTAGAGATGTAAATGTGTTGAGTGTAATGTACTGTTTGTCGTCTAATCAGTGATGTAATTTTTTTTTTCTTATCATCTACATACGTTGTGACTGAGGCAGTGTTTTATGACTTGACTTACGACTTGCTAAAACCAAGTAATGACTTTTGACTTGCTTGAAATTTGGTGGCAACTCGACTTGACCTGCTTGATGCTCTATCCACAGTGACTTGAGACTCGAAGGTTACGACGTGAGATTTACTTGTGACTTGCATGTATGTGACTTACTCCTACCTCTGGTTTTCCAAGCCCAGCGGACGCACCCCTTCGCGTAGGACACCAACATTGTATACGTATATCAAAAACAAGGATCAAACAAAAATTTAAAGGAATATTTTCAACAGTAATTCATGTCTTCGTCACATCCCAGCTGGATTACTGTAATGCACTTTATTTTGGAGTCAGCCAATCCTCCATTAAGCATCTCCAGTTGGTCCAGAATGCTGCTGCTCGTCTCCCGACTGGTACTCGTAAGAGGGAGCACATAACTCCTACTCTGGCATCCCTTCCCTGGCTCCTTATACATTTTAGAGTTCTTTTTAAGATCCTATTACAGTATTTGTTTTCAAATCTTTAAATGGCCTCGCTCCACCTTACCTCTCTGAGCTCCTCCGCTCCTACACACCTGCTAGGTGCCTCAGGTCTGCATACCAGACGTTATTTGAGGTACCAAGAACTAAGTGGAGGCTCAGAGGGGATCGAGCCTTTTCCGTTGCTGGTCCCTCTCTTTGGAATGAGCTCCCACTGAACATTCGGCAAGCCTCCTCGCTGCCCATCTTTAAAACTCATCTCAAAACTCATTTGTTTTCTTTGGCTTTTGACTCAGCATGACTCAGACTTGATCTTAGTTTTGCTATTCTGTGCTCTGTACCGTCTTCATTATTAATTTATTGTTTATTGTTGTATATATGATATTTGCTTCATGTACAGCACTTTGTTGACAGCGGTGGTTGTTTTAAAGTGCTCAATAATACAGTTGAGTGTTTACTTACTGTAATGCCCTCACATATAAGAAAGGAGAGCCTCGATTGCCTTCATTCTGCTAGGAGAACAGTAAAACACAAAAAGACAATGAGCAAACTCAAACAGGAGGGAGCTCATGTCCAAACACTCACTCATAGCCTTGCTGTCATCATACATCGCCTCACCAGGCCTATGTGGATATGTGGAAATATGTTTCAAAAGTGTTGGAATACGTTTGTGTGCTTAAATGCCTTTCAAGTGGATGGGAAGGGTAAAAAAGAAAAATAATAATTGAGGGTGCATCTGGAACTTATCCACATTAAACACGGGTTTACGCTATGATTTGGCATTTGCACACCAGTATATGGGCCGAGTTTATAGTCACTTGCATGAGACAGGGCCAAAATACCTAAAAATGTGCTAATTTGAGTTAGTGTTAGACAAGTAATAGGGTGTTATTTCTTGATTCTTGGGGTATTCTGATGTGAAGTAAAGTCCTAAGAAAACAAGATCTGTTTTAAATGGCAAAAAAAAAAAAGTTCATGTCCCATTTAAAATGTTTTCACACTGGTAGCTCCAAGCTGATATTTTTCTATCAGCACTTGTGGGGAAATGCCACTCATCTCTGAGGCAATTCAGCAGAATGTCCAGGATTGTACTTTAGGAAGCGTTGTTTGGAACCTGTTCTTTGTGCTGTAAATTGTTTCTGCAGTGAGTCTGACAAGGGTTGTGACGCTGCCTCCTGTATACGATGTCACCATGCTGATTTGCTTTTTTTGTGAGGAATGGAAGGGGTGAAAAGTAGAAGGAAAGCTTGAGCACGAAGCCATTGACCATAAAATACCAGTTTTGTTGCCTTGTGGTGTGAAACAAACTTGGAGAGGAGTCTCGTCCTGATAATTGTCTTTGCCTTTCTGCAGTATCGTCACAGCACTGCTTATGTGGCACCTCCTCACCAGTATTCTGTCCAGCCCCCGGGGTCAGGCACCTTCTATCCAGGTCCTGGACCAGGGGAGTACCCGTCCCCCTATCGTAAGTTTTTCAAATTCAACACAAGGGCACACTCTATACAAACAGTATAATTTGTGACAATTTCTTTTTAACATATTAAAACCATTTTTTTCTCCCAGATCCCCTCAGGTACCATCCACCCGTGTCACCTTCTGTCCCCGCGGCCGTACCCACAGCCGGCCCCCCCTACTACCCAGGGCAGACCGTGTATTCGGCCTCGCCACCCATCATAGTGCCTACACCACAGCAACCTCCACCAGCCAAGCGCGAGAAGAAAACAGTGAGTACCTTAGTAGTTCATTCAGCAGTGTTTCACCTCTGAAGTTTTAGTACAGCGGGTCTTCTCTTCATGACAATCCTGGCATGTGAGGTTTCAAGGCTTCTAAGGTAATACTGCAGGGGTCATCAATGTGGTTGGTGCCTGTGGGCACCAGGTTGACCCCAAGGACTACATGAGTATCCCCCGGGCATGTTATAAGAATAGTTCACCAGTCATGGGACATTGTAATTTCTTCCCAATGTTGTAGAATTGATAATTTCTAGATGTACCGCCCTTGTTTAATAATTGTTGATATTGTTCAAAATCATTAACGTGATCCATACCTTGATGTAATTAATTATTATTACTTCCAATTGAAGAAAATTTGAGCACATTTATTATGTCAGAATTATGGATCAAACTGGTAGCCCTTCACGATAATCAGTAGCCAAATAAGAAAAAAAAGTCATTGACACCTAACGGTAATTACACTTTGTAAAGCTATTTTTTTGGTGTTTCTTTTTTTCGTTCTCTTTGATTGTTTTAAGTGTGTTACCCAATACAATGGTTTTTTTTCTTCATTAAAAGCATGCTTCCCTACTTAAAACCTGGAAGTTTTTTTCATACAAATATGGACTGAAACTATGACTCCACAACTGCATTAGTGATGGACTACTGCACAGATGTGGTAGGTCTACAGATTTCTCTGGGGAAAAAAAAGAAACTTTAAGAGATCTTTAAAAAAAGAAGACGACTTGATGAACGCCATTGCGCTTTTGCAAATGTGTGCGAAGAGGACCTCTCAGCAGCTGTTGTTGGATATGTGCGCTTTAGTGAGGTGTGTTGTTTTCGTGCCATTGTCCTCCCAGATTCGTATCTGCGACCCCAATCAGGGTGGAAGGGACATCACCGAGGAGATCATGGCGGGGGGCTCGGGGAGCAGGAACTCAACGCCCCCTGTCGGGCCTGCTTCCTCCACTCCAACCCCCCCTCAGGTAGTGCTCCACAGGCTCAGGGTAGTATCGCTTTAAGATCAGCTTGGCTGTAAAGGATGATGTGGCGTTTTTTTGTCCTCCTTGTGTGTTCACGAATGTTAACAGTGTATTTCCTCTGTCTGTTTTTTGTTTTGTTATTCTTAGCATGTGTGTGTCTGCATCCTTTGTGCTGCAACTGCCCTCACTTCAAACTTCATCCTGTTGTTTCTGTTGTTGCGTCATATGACAACCACACCCTATTTGTATTAATTGTTTCTGCTTAATTCTGCAGTGTACTTTGTGTTGTCTATTGCTTTCTTGCATCTCTGTGCCTTTGGTTGATTTGTGTGCTGCTCAGTTCTCCTGCCCTCACCCTCATTATTATCCTCACGTTTTTTACCTCAAACCACAGCAGCCGCTGAGCAGCAGGCAGACTCCGGAGCTACAGTTGCCCTCGCACCCTCCCCATCCTCAGCACGCCTCTTCCGAAGACTTTGCGCCAGAACCGTCGTCGACCCCGCAGCAGTCACAGCAAGCAATGACAACTGAGCCCCCAGATGCCAAACCAGGGCCAGGTGGGACTCAATACATCATCTCCTCCCTTAAACTCTTGCAAATTTGATCACAGTCCATTCTGGGACAAAGCCTAACCTCTTTGTTCAGCATTGGAAGCAGTTGTGTTGCCTTTGGAAATATAAAAACATTCCTCACAAGAATTTGGGCAAACCGGGCTTTGTGATGACATTTCATAATAAAACGTAAAAAAAAAAAAAAAAAACCTTTTGTATTTTCCTCACTACAAGAAGTATCTAAGATAATTCAATTTTCTCAAAAGCCGGCAGTGCGCCTCATAATCCGATGTTCTGGAAAGCGATTTGTTACTGCTGCAGTGGTTGTGAAAGCTCTCTGTATAAATAAAGCTGTATTGTATTGCATTCCCTTTGGGTAGCTGCATCTAGTGGATGCATAGTGCACCCGCATCCACTATTGTAGCTTCAATTCTATGCACCTTATAATGTGCTGCGCACTATATATGAAGACAGATTTAAAATAGGCCATTCATTGAAGGTGTGCCTTATACTCCGAAGCGCCTTATAGAGAGGAAAATCCGGTAATTTGATCTCTAAATTTTCAAATGCATATTTCCAACCATGGGCCAAGGGGCCGAGGTGTGTCACAGGTGTGAGTGTGAGCGTGGATGGTTGTTCGTCTATGTGCGCCCTGCGATTGGCTGGAAAACACTTCAGGGTATATACGTGTGTGTGTGTGTGTGTGTGTGTGTGTGTGTGTGTGTGTGTGTGTGTGTGTGTGTGTGTGCGTGTGTGCGTGTGCGCATGTGCGTGTGTGTGTATCGAGAGAGAGAGAGAGATGTGTATATATTTGATCAAAAATGAAATCTATTAGCAATACGTATTTTGTACTTATGCACATATTTCATACATCTGTTGAGGAAGTGTGTGGTCCTATGTGATCCCTTCCTTCCCCGCCGATGCTCTGATGAAAAATTGTGGCCTCTTCCTACATTTACGTTGCCCAGGCCTGATGCGAGTGATGTCACAGTACGCAGTTGTGCAACAGTGATGCATCGCATTGTTGGTCTTAAGGTTGTTTCATTATTGTGCTCGTGTTATTGTGCAGCACCTTAATTCACAGAAATCCTCAAAACTGACTCGTCATTGAGTTGCCATCCATGGCATGATAATTGACAAATGCACCGCGAGAAGAAGCAAACTATCAAATAGCTGACAATTTGGAAACATTGTCCAAGTTTAGATTTGGAGCTCAGTCAACATAATTCTCTCCATGCAAGGGTGAAGGAAGGTTTACAAGAAAAAGGAAATGTTTCAACATTTATTGAAGTGGGCTGAACCATTTGAAACCTACAATCACATCATCTTGTCAACTGTTTCGCTGTTATTCTTAATTGGTGCTGGTATCAAACATTTGTTACCTCTACTTCCAGATAAGACACCAAAATTGGAGCCATTTGTCCAAAAGTCTTCCTCACCTGGGGTCCTGCAGCTGGAAGCTCCCTTGGAGAGACTGGAAGCCAGCGCTCCTCCATCAGAACCCTCTTCCACTGTTGAACCAGAGCTTGCCTTCTCTGCCTCACAGCCCGACCTCGGGGCCCTCCCACCGACAGCTGTTGACACTGGTGACCAGCCACCCTCGACAGCTTCTTTTTACTCTGGCGGGGACCACAAACATTCTTCGATGGCACCTTGTATTCCCACTGCTGAGAAGCCTCCCTCAAATGCCCCCTCTCTGTCTCTGACTGTCTTGCCATTGTCGATTTCCAAGGCTGTGAATGGTGTCGCAGATACTGACACCGATTTGGACATGCCAGCCACTGAGACTCCTTCGGCATCACCATCTAGTGCACATCTTCTTGCTTCTTCTCTCGCTTTCCAAGAGACCTCCTCTTCGGAAACATTGCCCTCTGACATCAGGCCGGAGGTGCCCCTTGCTGCCGAGCTGGCTCCCATGGCGACTTTGGCAGTCGTGCCCGTCACCCTGACCTCCAACCCCATCACGGCTTTGCGTGTCATGCTCCCCCCCGGCCTTCCGCCTCTGGTGCAGGCCACAGCAGAGACTGATGAGCCCAAGCAACCACTGGACAGAAATGACCTTGTCACCAGGGTGAGGGCAGAGGCACCTGGAGGCGTTACTGAAGCAGAGCCGCAGTATAATTCGTTTACTCGGAAGAGCCCCACTACAGGTACATGAATACACTGGAAACAAATGTTTGATCTAAACCTTCATTGCATGTGATCATTTTATTTTTTAAATCTAGTAGTTGAAGTACCATAGAAGTTCATAAAAAGAGGACTGGCCCACAATCACTTACAATAGTTCTCAAACTTTTTCCACCAAATTCCCTCTAAAAAACATTTACCTCTTCCAAGTACCACCATCAGGACCAACATTAAAATACAGTGGCAAATTAGGCCTAAGTCTTCATTAAAACAAGACAGTGTCCTCCCTGTAAAGCACAATAATAATAATAATATTTTTATGAAGCGTTGAATCTAAAAAGTTAAATTCCACTGAATTACAGTTGGTCAGGGATTCTTTCAACTCTGTCACTGTCACTTTTAGAACACCGGTACTGAAAACAAGTGTTAGTGTGTAATTTTTAATGGCAAGGTATCATGGTACAGTTGAAAGACTTGCTCAACGTACATGACCTTGCAAGAGCCATATTGATCACACACATCACTCAAGAGTTCTCCACAGTATCAATCTGGGACTGCTCCAGTGTGATCTGCTTGGGATATTTACACATTCACTCCAATATTTTGAGCTGATTGGGCAATGCAACTTGTGCACGCCTACCAAACTTTTGTTTTGACCAATCATGGCAGTGGATTCAATGTCTATGAGGCGGGAATGCTCGGATATCAAACTCTTACCAAATCTAGTAGGTAACAAAGCACAAACATCTTTACCAGCTAAAAATGCACACAGCGCCTCTCATTGTTCTTCTTTCAAAAAGGCAACTGTGGGTAATTCTGCAAGACCAGAGTTGATTGCAGCAGCTTTGCATTCGTCCACCGGTGTCGCCATTGTTGGTTTGTTTGTGTCCCTCGGCATCGGTGCATCTTGTTTTTTGTCCACATATCCTGCCCCCTGTTGCTTTGTGTTTGGTCCGCACAACCAGTGGTGCAGCTCGGAGCCAGATCAGCCGCCTCGGGGCAAAATGGATTCTTGGGATTTTGTGAACTTACAAATACCACGAACATTCAGCTTGCAGGCAAAGGCTACGCTGTGCGACCCCAAACTAAACTCCCCCAACACACACACTTCATGGGTGGGCAGGTTCTTCGGCAAAAACTGTCTAAACACAGATTTCAGAAGTAAATTGTCTATATGTATGTACCCATAAAATTATTTATTATTGCAAGTGAAATGTTGGCTTTCAAAGCAAACTCTTTAAAACCTGAAGTGTGTTGTGTGACGAAATGGAAAGTGCTGGAAGTTCTAAAGTGTGACTTTCATTTGCAGTAAATGAGACTTCAGCTGCTACACCAAAGACCTGGAGGAAACGAAATGAATCGATTCACGCCGGAGACCCACCTCTGCAGGAGAATGAGGTTAGAGAAGGAAGATGCTTGGACATTTTTCACATAGTTGCGTGTGTTCATTTTCAAAATGAAAGCCTCTGAAAAATGTCAGCCTAGCAAAGAAGCAAGACAGTTGGAGAGAAAGAGTAGCGGAAAGGCGCAATAAATCATGCGGAAAATGTTTCCACGTGTGCTGCAGGAAAGCGCTTAAACCTGACTTTTGGGTCAAGCAAGGTGTTATCTATCATCCACTCTGCTCATTCAGCACACTGTTTGTAAATTCAGCTGTGTGCTTCTTCCATTTCCTGCTCTTCCACACCCATGGTTTTTCAAAGCCTTTTTCATGGCCTGTTGTAGTTTCACGCTGTAGGCAATGCTCCAAACCAGCATTACATTGGATGGACGAGGCAGACAGAAGGACACGCTTGCAGGGGGTCCTCCAGTTTTTTGAAGCTTTAATGAACAGCAGTCTGGGTTTTGTCGACTACGTTTTCTCCATCTCTTTTCTCGACCAGGTGGCCCAAATTCTTTTGCGCTGCTGACCTAATTGAGTTTGGAAAGCCTGCAATTTCAGGGCTATTATTTGTACTAGCTACAATATTTATAGCCACAGTTTTGCTAACTTGAGTCAGATAACCATCACTGGAAAAAAGTAATCACGTCTCACACAATTAGGGGAGTCTTGCTGAAGAAATGTATCTTCAAACTCAGCTTCTGTTTTTTTTCCCCCCAATATCAATATCTATCATGATAGAAAACTGATCAATATCAATCAAAAATATGTTGGACAGAAAACTTTGTGCTGTAGACAGCATCTACGTTATAGTGTCGGGCCACAATTACAAGCACGAGTTTTGAGTTTCATTGTGTGCTCGTCTTCCGCATGCTCGTCTACCGAGTGCGCACCCAAGAAGAAGCCACTCAACCAACGAAGAAGTGCTCATGTTTGCGCTACGGGCATGTGATGTATGCGCGCCAAACTCAAGTGTAACTTTGCTGAAATAAACGACTAGTCGCTTCAGCGCAACACTTATGCCCATAAATTAGATTTCTTCTTATTTTATGAGAATGAAAAAGACCTCAAAGTGCAACTTAAGGCACATCGTCTTCCTTTAAACATGAAGAGTGAATTTTACAAACCGGCCTATGTCAACAACATTGAAAAAGAAGAAAAGAAAGAAAGTAAAGCAACGGTGGTCAGATGACTTGCTGTTGCCATCGTTGACAGCTGGGCACTCGTTGCATGCCGCTGGCTGCAAACACCTGACAGCAAGTGCAGCAGGAATGTTTTTGCTTTCTTGTGCCGTTTTCTTTTTGCCACTGTGCAAACTAAGATGGTTCATTGCATATCGTGTGTGAGCTTGAAATGTAGTATGCCAGCATGGTTATAAACTGAGGCACCTGTTGATACGAACTCTTGCTGTAGGACAAGCCTCAGCCTGTGGATCCTGTCACTGTGGATCCGGCGCTGCAGTCGGCTCTGCTGGGGGGCTCCAGGGCACTGCCATCGCTCTTCCCCTCTGTCGACGCTCCGGCTCTTGCCAGCAGCCCCGAGGCCGAAAGAAGGTTGGCTGTCCCAGAGGAGAACGGCGATGCTGAGCCGGAGCCTTTAAGGAACGGGGCAGGCCATACCTCTGAGACGGAGAGCAACGACAGCGGTGTGTCACCTGGGGACAAAGACAACTCCACTGGGGTCTCACAGGACATAGAAGGTAAGAGAAACTTCACTCAAGATTAGGGTTGCAAAATTCCAGAAATTAATGGCAATATATGGGAATTTGTGGGAATAAAACTAACATTTACCCAAGTTGGTTCTTAATAGGAAAGTTAAATATAGTGGGGGGCGTCATATTTTAACACAATCTTGATTGAAACAAGCATATTTTATGCAAGTACATTTGATTATGAAGAGCCCATTGCCTGAAAGGCTTCAGCAAAAATGCAGAGGCTCGGCTTGAGAAGCTTGAAGGAAGAGGCTTTTTCATTTGCATCTTGAACTGGATTTATGGGGGAGAGGGATGAGCTCTTTTTGTTTAAAATTTTGAATGGGACTTTGTTGCTATTTTTTATTTAATTTTATTTTTTTTAATGAGTTGAGTCCGGGGATTAGTAATATTTGACTCGCATCATGTTTGTTCTCACTAAAATAATTGATTTGTTTGATAAAATATTTAAACCATTCAAATTATATTAATTTGTAATACTGTCACTGTGAATGGATATCTACTTGTTACAGAATATTTATATCTACACTTGAATGTAATCCCCTTTCCTTGTATTTTTTTTTTTTTCAGTGTGTAATATTTTCAAAATTCAGCCATCTTAATTTCCCATGGAAATTGACCTGAAATTTTCTCATTACAATCGTACTTTTTTCTTTTGGGATACACAACATGATTGACCTATTATGGTATTAATATGAAACAAATGAACATACGCAAATAACAAGGGGTAGATAAATCTTTTCTTCTACTACTAAAAATTTTTATCTGTTTAAATGTTCAATAAACATAAGAGCAGAAATGATTTGATTTATCATGATCACTTGTCTCTTTCTCACGATGTGCCAGTTGGTCCAGACCTGTCCGATCCCAGCAAGAAGCGACAGTATGACAGGGGCTTCTTGTTGCGATTCCAATTCATGCCCGCCTGTGTACAGAAACCAGAGGGTCTCCCACCAATCAGTGATGTGGTGCTTGAGAAGGTGAGTACAACCTTTGTTAGAGGTTAAATGGTGGTTGGCTTGAACATTTTTCCCTACCACACCTGATGGACCACTCTGGTCTTGATCTACAGGCTTATAGAAAACCCTGCACAAGCATGGATTCTCTATCCTTGGTATTGAGTCTAAGGTCCATGTACTGGTGCACTTTTGTTTTTCCTAACTAGTAAGAAAGTTCAACCCACTTGTCGGATGTTGAATAAATGCCTTACAAGCTGTTTGAGCATTTATATGACAGCCTACAATCATGCTTAATTGTGTTATTAGTGAGGGAAAAAAACAGCAACTTGTGCGAAAAAAACAAGTTCATTTCAGCCTTGGGCAACCTGGCGTCATTGCTCAGAGATGTGCTTTTTTGGGGTACGTCAAACTTGTTCATGCCTTTACAAGTGAATATCAGTGCAGCGCAAAAAAGGCAATGTACCCCACTAGTACTTTTGTAGCCTGATTATTCAGACTGTTTAATCAATTACTGTTGCGCTTGTCTTGATTTTTCATCTCCTAAAAAGGAGACAAATTTCCAGAGGTGGGCATTTCTCAGTACTAACAGAAGATCTGTCACTGATGGACGTCTGCTTTGCTGGTGAATTACAGGAAACTTAAAAAATGAGGGCCTAAACACTGACGGAAGTGAGTTTTTGTCTTGTCATTGTAATCGTCACTAACCGAGTCAGGACCGACGGACCTTCTCCGTCAATCACTGACGAACTCCCGTTTCACTGACTATTGAAGGAAACATGCTGCGTTTCTTGGATGTTTGTGCTCAGGGGTGACTAAACCAGAGTTGCTTCGAGCGGCGAAGAGGAGGTGCTCCTTTGACCGGAAAACAAAAGTTTGAACATTGCCAGTCGGGCTGGGCGACATATCTTTATCGTATCAAAATCTAGATTTGCACATTCAAGATATTAACATCGAAATGAGGACAATATCAGTCACATGAACTTGCCACACTTGTGTTGAATGTTAAGCTCAGTCCAACCAAACACATTTTTCCTGAATGGCAATCGTCTTGCCGAAGGTGAGAGGGAGGAGGGACACGCAGCCGCTACTCCCTTGACAGCACACACGCTGTGTTCACTCTCAAGTGTATACGGATGGTGCACATATCTTTTGTTTTAGAACATTACCTGATCATGTTTATAATTTCCAAATTACCAGTCGGTAAAATAGCGACATGCCCACCTCTGCAAATATGTTGTTACACAAAATATTAAATATTCCATTTTGATTTGGCCTTATTATTAGTATTTTAATTTTTATTATTATTATTATTATTATTATTATTATTATTGTGCAACAAATCTACTGATCAATTTGTTGGATGCAATGTGAAAGGACACACCGTTGCATCAATATCGCACTTCCATTGTTGAAACCGCAAAGGTGTATTGATGCTTAGGCGTGAAAGAGGCTCCTGATTTTTGTATTGGAGTGTGTAATGTGGAGCATGGGGGTCTGCTGAAATCCTGTTTTGATTAAAATCACACTGCCATTATGTCACACTTGGCAGCATTGATATGCCCTTCCCAGTCCCCTCCCACCTCTGTCAAAAAAGTTGCTAAACTGGCCCAATGTAAGAAAAAAAAAGTTTTGGATCTTAACAGGAAAAGAGAAGAGGAGAGCTCAATAAGATGAATGCTTTCATTTCTTGAATTTTTTTTCCCAGTCTCTTTACCCACCATCGTCCCTCTTGCTCATGCGTTGCTTTGTTTCCCCCCACATCTGCTTCTGACTTTTCTCCCTGGTCATCCCACTGAGCAGGGCTTACATAATGTACAGGCTGGACTGTTTAAAAAAAATAAAATAAATTCCCCATGCAATACAACTGATAACGTTGGACGCCTTTTCGGTTACGACAGGTCACCTTTAGGCTAAACTTTGTCATAAATGCAGTTTTCTTTTTTTCTAAGTCCTTTTCTTCAATATTAATGCGGGATTACTGCGCCCCCTGCTGCTGAGGATTAACTCATGTTTTTGCATCCATTTTCTACAGTGCTTTCCCATCAGCGAGAGAAATGAGGCATACCCTAGACTGGTCAACAGTCAACTGCAGGGGATTTTAAAAAACAACAAAACAAAACAAAAAACAAACAAACAAACAAAACTAACAATTGCACTCGCATTCACACTTAATGGGTAATTTAGAGTTTTCAGTTAATCTGACATGCATGCCATTGCAGATGAACCATAACAAGTTGCCTTCTCGAGCGGCGGATCCCAGGGTGATTTCCAGGGGACCCGATTTCACACCGGCCTTCGCAGACTTTGGTAGACAGATGAGCGGTGCAAGAGGCGCGATGGTGAGTTGCATAAATAACAGGACAAAATCTTATGGAGCTCAGTGACTACTTTGATTCAAACCACAATCATGTACTTACCGAATTAATCATAAGTGATCATCTGCCGGGTGGAGAAACCTGTATTTTCTAGTTTGTGTTGAAAATATACGTTTTGTGACATCAGTCTTGGAAATTTGACAGAACTCTTTTGTCTCCTTTAATTAGTTGCTGTAGCTTTATTTATATGGCGCTTTCACAACAGCTGCATCTGGAACAAAGCGCTTTACAGAACAGTTAACATAAAGTAACAAACTACGCTAATATAACAACACATAACTAATAGACACAAGTAGTCAATACAAATAAATGTCTCTCTCAAACAGATTCCTGACTTTTTTGGTAGTAATCGTACACAGTCATTTCACACACGCATCTTACTGATGATCCAACACTAACGCTCTTGTTAACCAAAACAGCAGGACATTAAGTCTCGCAAATGAATAAGTGTCAAACACTACACATTTTTTATGTTTTTAGTTCTGAGCGGTCTTGCTTATTAACCTTGTGGTTTGGTTTGTCAGTAACAGTAAAAATCTATCGGCCAATTTGACCTTTACCCACAGATGTAAACAAAATGAGGCACAGTGAATATTATCTCATTAGCTCTGTTATTCACCATTTGCATCAATATTTGTAGTTTTCCCTGTAAAATTGCATTTTATTAAGTGATCAGTTTCATTTTGTTTTACACTATGCGCTATGCACTGTAATGTTCAGCCATTTTTGAGCACAGGAACCAAAGTAAAACACAAACTCAACGAGCACACTCACACAGGAGCTCCTATTAGCCACAGCTTTCACCCAGCCACTCACACGCAGAATTGCCAATGTAACAGCCCGCCCCACCTGGCCCCGCCTCTTTTAGACACATGCATGAACACAGATACTACAATCCGTATTTTCATCACATTTTCACAATGTCTGTGTTTCAACTTTTATCATTGACTTCCTGTCTTCCCGCACAGCTAATGAACATGGGCACGCGGCGGCCTCCTCCTAGGAAGATCATCATGAACGTGTCGATGAGTGATGAAGTTAAACTGCAAAAGGCAGAGAACGCCTGGAAGCCGGGCTCCAAGCGGGAATGTGTAGTGGACGACCCAGAGACGTTGAGGACACAGGTAGGAAAGTGTATTTTACCGACCATATCCAGGTAGAATTGCTGCATTTTTTTGGTGGGGTCCTGCCTCCTTCAGGAGCTATTCAGGAAGGTGCGCAGCATTCTGAACAAGCTCACGCCTCAGAAGTTCAGCCAGTTGATGAAGCAGGTGACGGACCTGACCATCGACACGGAAGAACGACTGAAGGGGGTGATTGATCTCGTCTTCGAGAAAGCCATCGATGAGCCCAGCTTCTCTGTTGCCTATGGAAACATGTGTCGGTGCCTTGCTGAGGTAAAGCTGCAACGATTAATCGAAGAACTAATCTGATTAAAAAAGATTAAAAGCAAAATCTCTGCCTCAAACCTTCATAGGGAAAGCTGCACTCACTAATACACATAGAAATTAAAATGATGCATTTTGCACACTTTGGAAGTCTTTGTGGGCAAAAGTGTGTAGCCGTGAACTCATCAATATTTTTTTTCAGCCTTTTTCCGTCAATTAATTTCAGACTTGATGAAAAATTTACTTAAGATCATTTTTTAGGATTTTACTCCATTTCATATCACAAAGGTTTTGATAGAGTAATTCATTTGAGGTGACAACTTGAAAAAAACCTTGAAATCGATATTACCAAGCTTTTATCCTCAGCAGGTATGGAATGCTACAAAGAATTCAGGAAAAAATCAGAGGCTGAACTATTTTAATTTGAGATTGTATGCGTTAAAGAAACAGCTGTCTAAACATATGACGTTTCAAGGTTACATACAATGCATACAACATCAAAAGAATATGTGGAAACAGCAAACAAGATACCAGCATGTTATTCCCTAATTTTTTACCAAGTATATTGAAGCAAGTTTTGTCGAGCCCCTGACGTGCATCACGACAGGCAGGCATGCACGCATGTGCAGTGAACATTTTAGCCAAGAGAAGTCGTTTACCGTTTGACCGGGGACACACCGCACAGGTGACATTAAAACCATCACCGTGCCGAGTGTTTTTAACGAGCCAGAGATGGGAGATGAGTTTAACTGACAGAGGAAGGATCTGTGCATCCTGTCAAGCCTTCGTCATCAGGCTCAGGCGGCGGCTTATTGGTTGTTCATAATGTCTATTATGTGAGCGGAGTCTGCACTCATAAATTAAGCCACTGAGACTCCATATCAAGCACTCTGTTCATCATGCGTGCAAGATAGGAGGACACTTTTTTTGTGGATTAACGCATTTGATCTAGCATAGCTGTGTGTGTTATATCATTGTGCAGTCTAGTCCAAAGTTACCTAGTGACGTGTTGAATGAACATGGTGGCCAGCTATATTATTTTCAACCTTGTTTTTAAAGTCATTACATGTGCATGAAAAATAATTGTTTTCAAATGATAATTCAAGACAAAATATTTACCTTTTACCGCTGCATATGGCATACATATCCCTTTAAAAATTAAGAACGTCTAAAAATCGAATCGTTTCCAACCAATGCAATCATCTGAAAATCACCTGATCTGCCCTGAGTTTGATCACGTGATGTGGTCAGGACAACCCTAAATTCGAGTTAACGCCATTGCCGTACGAACAGAAACCAAGGGCCACCTGTTTGTACCTCATGCAATTTGTCATTACCATTGATGTGTTACTCACTGAGAACATATAACAAAAATCAATTTCATTTTACCAAAAAAAAAAAAAAAAAAACTGTCGTCAAACGTGCAGTTTTTGCATTGTTCTGCTCACAAACAAATCAAGTGTAAATAGATCATTCAACAAGCATTATTTTGTGCAAATGCTAGATATTCACAATCTCTTTTTCTATTTAAACTGTCTGTGTCTGTGTTGTACGGTACAGCTCAGAGTGCAAATAGCAGACAAGCCCAACAACACAGTCAACTTTCGCAAACTGCTGCTCCACCGCTGCCAGAAGGAGTTTGAGAAGGACAAAGTGGACGACGTGGTGTTTGAGAAGAAGCAGAAAGAGCTGGACTCTGCCGATTCGGTATATACAGACATTTTTTTTTAGGCTAGTGATTTTTCAATCCGTGTCATGAGAGATCATCACTTGTGCATCATTCATTCATTCACTCATTCTAGGAACCGTTTTATCCTCACCAATGTCTTGGGTGCCCTATCTATCATTTGGCAAGATGGGGTGTACACCCTGAATCGGTTGCCAGCCAAATTGCAGGACACAACTAAACATGCTCATTCAATTTAGAGTGTTGAATTCACCGACAAATACATATTTTTGTCATGTGGGAGGAAACCAAGCAGGTGCAGTTACAACAGGGGTGCCCAAAATGTCGATCATGATTGGGACTGGTCACAAGTCAATCACGAGGGTTGAGGGGGCAAATGAAAAAAAATATATATGTCTGTGTGCGAGTGCACGGGTATGCGCGTGCCTGTGTGTATGTATGTGCGCACATGCGGTAATGGGTCGATCGCGGGAGGTTGGTTGCTTGAAAAGTAGATGTTTGGTCAAAAAAAAGGGTCAGCACTCCTTGGATAGAAAATACAAACTCCACAGAAAAAGGCCGGATATTAACCCATCAGCCACTTTGCCTCTGGAAATTCAATTGGCTCATTGGTTCGCCAATCTTTGTTAGAGCTTTATTATAGATTCTCAAAGCCGCTTTGGATCATTCACTGTGCGTTTAATTTTATACATTTATTATTTCTACATTTTATTTATGTATTTCTTTGTTATGTCCCCGCAGTCCACAGAGCGTGAGCGACTTCAAGAGGAGTTAGAGGAAGCCAAGGACAAAGCGCGGCGGCGATCCATTGGCAACATCAAGTTCATCGGGGAGCTATTCAAGCTCAAGATGCTGACGGAGGCTATCATGCATGACTGCGTGGTCAAGCTGCTGAAGAACCACGACGAAGAATCTCTTGAGTGCCTGTGCAGGTTGCTCACCACCATCGGCAAAGACCTTGACTTTGAAAAAGCCAAGGTGAGCCCCATGATGACATTGTGTCTGTCTGCAAACATCTGAAATGAAACTGTTGAAGGAGTCACAGAAAAACCAATCCCCTACGCCCCTACATTTTTGAATCATCAGCTCTTTTCTTGTTTAATTTCATCCTCTACTCAGCCTCGAATGGATCAATATTTCAATCAGATGGAAAAAATAGTGAAGGAGAGGAAGACGTCATCTCGGATACGCTTTATGTTGCAGGATGTCATTGACCAGAGATTGGTGAGTTGGTGGACTTGGCCTATGTCATGACATAGTCTTTTTTTTTTTTTAAACTGACATTTGCATTAATTGTTCCAAACAGTAGTTATTTACTTTTTAAAAACTTTTTATTTATTTACTTCTCAGACAAGTATCTTACTAGTCGGTAAGGCTAGGCGATATATCAATTTAAAAAGTTTTAGATTTGCTCTCACTCTGCAAAAAATAAAAATCAGATTCAAAGGGGTGGTATGTTCCATTTGGCAATCTGAACGAGCGTCATGTAAACAGTTCAATCAGAAAAGCGAAGCCGTTGAATACGCACTTTAAAATGGCAGCGTCTTACCAGAGCTCGTCTGCGACAAGAGAACTTGTTTTTATCAAGATGTTGTTTTAATAAAAGTAGTAAAACTATCCCAACTACTAGGATTGATGAATGAACTCCTCCTTGATAAATCAAGTGATGTTTACATCGATTTCCACATGTCACACGGCTGTAACATGGCTGATCTGATGAACAGAAAGGGCACATTGGAAAAGATCAAGTCACATGAAAACAGGTGACTGAAAATGATCATTTGAAATTATTTCAATCAGATTGACAGAAAAATCTAAATGTAAACCCGGCTAATGTCGGTCTCTGATATTCTCTCTGCCCTATTTGACATGGTTTTGGATTTCTTAAAGGGATTGCTGCTACTATATATGGTCAATAAGAGACGCTCATGCAAACGAGGGTAGACGTGTGTGAGCGTGGTAATTTTGAACAGGTGGGATTTATCAACACGCATTACTTAGTGGTTGTGCGTATGACAGATGTCCGCATGTTTAATAAACACCAGCCATCTCTTTACCTCTGCGTCCCGAGTCCCAGATGCATAATTTTCCCTCCAGACGCACAGTTCCAAATAATGTGCATTTTTGGGACGCAAGGAAATTTATTAGTCCAAAAAAAAAAAAAACCTACGTAAATCTTTTTTTCCAGCAACGAACACAGTTTGAATCGCCACCATTGTTGTTTTGATCTCGCGTTAAGTAATCTCGCGTGACGAGATTTCCGTTCTCACGTGACGAGATTGGCGAGATTGGCCGTCACTTCGTGGAAAGCAGATGATTGCCAAGTTGTGTAACGTTAAAATAAGTGTTGCGAACAAGTGTTGCAAACGTTTATTGCGTAGATATGAACTCAAAGACTGAACCATGGGATGAAATAACCTATTTCTCAGCAAATCTTGTATGCCTGAATTATTTAAATTTTTGCAGCATTTGTTTAGAAGAAATAAACCTATTATCAATGTATATTGTTGTTGTTTGTGTTGTTATCATATGCAATTGAATTAGTAGACCATTTCAGAATTCAAAATTTGGGACTCTCTAAATGCATAATGGGACTCATAATTCTCTGATCAGTGAGTCCCTGGGACTCGCAGGGCTCAAACTGTAAAATTATCACTGAAATACAGATATTTTTTTGTACTCACAGACTTAAAATTTCTGTCATCCAAACAATGTTTTGAAAAATGAGACCGGAGGTTGTTCTCACACTGCCATATTAAGGAGCATCTCAATTCTCTGAAACTAAAATCGTCCCTAAATTAAAAGTATTGCCATGCAGTTTGAGACCACTAAACCTCACACTGCCGCTATTGATCCCTCTGCAGCACAACTGGGTGTCCAGAAGAGCCGACCAGGGGCCCAAAACGATTGAGCAAATCCACAAGGAGGCCAAAATTGAAGAGCAGGAAGAGCAGAGAAAAGTGCACCAGCAACTGCTCTCCAAGGAGAACAAGCGACGAGGAGGTCAGCCCCCCCTCCCTGCTAACACTCCTTATATGGCTTCCAGCTACATTTGCATGGCTATGAAGCCTGCAAACAACCCCCCCCCCTCCCCATTACTTCCCCAAAATATGTTTTGTTTCATAGCTGCTAGTAAGTAATTTGTCCTCCAGGTGAGCCTCTGAAATACTGTCTACTGACAGGTTGCGCCGTGTTTGGTATATGAGGACCGCATGTGCCCTGAATAACAGCTGTGTGTGGTTGCCTCCTGTGCCCTACACACGAGCTCTGAAATTGTTAAAACATGTTTGATATTTGACGCCGATCATACAGCGCCATCCTCGCTCAAGGAATTACTTGCTTTAGCAGGCCACATAAAATGATGTGGCGGGCTGGATCTGGGCCCCAGATCTTGAGTTTAAGACCTGTGGTCTAACCCCTTGAATGTCATGGTGAATTCGTCACATTTTGTTGCATAGATCTGCGAGAGCAGAGAGAGCCGCGCATGCCCAGAGAAGAGACCTGGAATACTGTGCCCGTGAACAAGAACAGCAGGACCATTGACCCTAATAAGATCCCAAAGATCTCCAAGGTGAGCTACCACTGCAATGTCACTACTCTGGGATTTATGAGCTGCTGCTGCTACTGTTGTTGACTTGATTTGGTGACATTCTATATCACAGGTGTCGAACTCCGGTCCTGGAGGGCTGCTGTCCGCATGTTTTCAAAGTCTCCCTGTTGCAACACACCTGAATCAAATGATCAGATCATCAGCAAGGTCTGCGCAAGCCTGATATTGAACCTGTTATTCAACAGGGGGACTTGGAAAACATGCAGGACAGCGGCCCTCCAGGACTTGAGTTTGACACCTATGTATATCTATATCTATATCATGTACAGCATTGGTCCCCAATATTTTTTTTGTCACAGACCAGTTGAGGCAGCTCGCAGAGTGACAACCATTTTTTTTTTAAATAGCTTTTAAATAGCCAGTTTTAAAGCACTGGTACTGACAGCAAAGGTAATTAAACATTTTGTTAACATTGTTTGGTTTTTCATTCATTTCAAACGGTTTTATTGTCCTGTACAACAAATGTAGAATAAAATAACACAGTGAACTACTAAGAAATGGACCAATCAGGAATGATAAAAAAGGCGTGTCAATATGGGCCATGTCCTCGTCTGATTCACCAGCATCTCCCCCTACTGGATGATCATGTGGAACTCAGTCCAGTTAGTTTCTCCAGGGCTCCTCCTGGTGGGGATTGAATGTGTTAGAGTTCGAACGTCTCAGGCCCTCAATTTACCGTATGTTGTCCTGTTCATGCAGGACGACGTGTGATACTGGATTTGTTGGCAGCTGAGTGTTCTTATTGTATAAAGTACATTCAGATGTTATAGGCTGAATTTACACTGCATGTTTTAAGTAACACAATTTCAATTTGTTTGGCTTTTAACTGATACAATTGGCATTTGCGCTATGGCAGCATAAACACACACACACACACACACACACACACACACACACACACACACGGGCTCTATCTTCAGATCAGAATCAGAATGTTTTGAATTCAACACAGACAAATCATTGTCCTGTAAATTAAAGTCTTACTTAGGTTGGCATCACCACTCTTTGTGTGTGTGTGTGTGTGTGTGTGTGTGTGTGTGTGTGTGTGTGTGTGTGTGTCTCTCTCTCTCTCTCTCTCTCTCTCTCTCTCTCTCTCTCTCTCTCTCTCTCTCTCACTTCTCCTTGCAGCCTCAGATGGATGAGAAGATCCAGCTTGGCCCGCGGGCTCAAGTCACGTGGGTGAAGGGCAGCAGCGGCGGAGCCAAGGCCAGCGACTCAGGTCTGATTCTTACGCTTCAATTTCCAATATCATCTCTGTCTCTCTGAATATATTTTATTATGTAATGAATAATGACTAGATTCATTCATGTTCTCACCCTTTTTTTCCCCCTCCCCTCTTTCAGAACTTTCGAGGAGTGGCAGCAACCACTACTCTGCACTGCAGTCGACACTCTCGTCTCAACAAGCCGCTTTGAATCCTCCACAGAATTCAGATTTTGATTCTAAGACGAGTCTCGGAAGGTGAGCAAACAATTGAACTACATACACAGGTGGGTGCATATACATACTGGCAGAGCTGAGTACGTCACTAAATGTTGCCAATACGTTATTCGTTGGTGGCCGGGCCATCTGTCGGTCATCGACAGTCTGTCGTTACTTCAAGACAGTCAAATCCACTTCCATCTATACTGACTCAGTCAGTTTTGAGAAGTTTCGCATCATTGCCAGCAAAATGGCTTCCTTCACTGACAGACCTTCCGTCAGTACTGATGGAATCTTGACCTCTGCAAACTCGTGTAGGTACACTCTATAACATCGATTGAGGAGTCTGCCATTGTTGAGTGCTGAGTTATATATCGTAATAAAAACACTCAAACATCACCCCATTAAAAAGAGTAGTAAAGCAGTACAATTTGCGTGGCTGAAACGATGAGAGCCAGAAGGAAAGATTCAGTATAAGAATGCCCAAAGTTTAGGCTCATTTTACATTTAAAAAAAGATTACAAAGTGCAGTTTGTCTACTGTAAAGCGGAACCTGCGTACCACAACAGTCTGTCTATAATCGCCAACGCAAAGTATTGTTGTTAGCTAATTTGATATAGGCTGCCACATTTAGTTAGAACGTAATTCTTCGCAAGTGGTCAAGGATAGACGCAGCTGCGGGTGCACTTTAAATTGCTTTCATGAACAAATGGTAATAAGAAAGTTCCGAAAAAATGGAAGCAAAAACAAATGTGTTGCATTTATTTATTTTATCATTGATTTGAATATATCTGACACCAAGACTACTGTAAATCCTCCAACTACAGTTTGCCATGTTATCTGTTCACGTCCAGCAATCGTAGCAGCATAGTGCGGGAGTGCAGTGAAAAGCCACAGGTCCACACGACGCCATTGTTGTCGTCGTCGCCGAGGCTCGCGTCTTACAGCAGGGGCGACGCTTCCAAGGAGCTGCGAGATAGCCATCCTCTGGAAGAGACACGGAGGGAGCGGGAGAGCGAGGCTGTCAAGGCCCGCAGACCGAGTATCACAGAAGATAAACCGGAGCCAAAACCAGAGATTGGCAGGACCAGAGAGCCAGGTAAGAAAGGTCAATCAAATAGCAACCATAATAGTGTAAAATGATTATTATTATTATTAATAATAATAATAATAAAACCCAAATCGCCTCAAACTGACACTGATGTGACAATACCCTATCAGTTAAACCTGAGCCAGTGGCACAGATGCCAGAGAGGCTGGTCCTGTCTGAGGAGGACATGGAGAGGAAGTCCAAGTCCATCATTGACGAGTTTCTCCACATTAACGATTACAAGGTGCTGAGATTCACTGGACTTCTAATCACCTTCTTTCAGTAGTACATTGACTTGACCGTTGTGGTATCCCGCCCCCTGCAGGAGGCTGTTCAGTGTGTGGACGAGCTGGTTTCAGCCCCCCAGTTGCACACCTTTGTGCGCGTCGGAGTGGAGTCGACGCTGGAGCGCAGTCAGATCACACGGGATCACATGGGACTGCTCTTCTTTCAGCTGGTGCAACAGAGAGTACTGCCAAAAGACCAGTTCTACAAAGGGTCAGTCCGTCGGTATCCCTCACACTCATGATGCACACTGTACAGGCTTAGAATGAAAATAACGGGACCTGCCTCCCTTCCTACCCAATTGCCTACCTAACTTTTTAGGTACCTACCGACCCAAAGAGCTTATACCTAGCTAACTACTTACACCCCACCTCTGAGGTGGGCAATTTACAACATTTTGCCAGTCCGTCATTCGACATTTGACCATCAGGCTGGGCCACACATTTTGCGAACCAACCGTATATATCAAGGCTCGAAATAAGCGGTTTGGCATCACTGTTTGCAATGTAAAATGTGCATTTTGTCCCTCAAATGAACACACTGAAGAGTAAAACTGAATGGGCTGGTGTTTATGTGGCAAAATGCAAAGCTGCCAAATGTTACAGAATCACAGAGTGAACGATAACTTGTTATGCCCGTCACACATCGAGTGATTTCCAAAAACACACACACACACACACACACACACACACACACACACATACAAAAATTCCGATACTTGTAATGTGGAATATTTGTCTTATTCTTTATTAGTTGGTCTGAGCTCATAAACGCACAGCCATGAACCTGCTGTAATATTGTGTTTCATGCTAAAATGCTAGCTGCTCAAGTAACATTTTTTAATGCCTTATGCTTTTTATACAAGAAATGCGAATTTTATGATTAAATTTATATTTGGTGAAATAGACCACTGAAGAATGGTCGAGACCAGTGGTTCTCAACCTGGGTTTGATCGAACCCCAGGGGTTCGGTGAATCAGTCTCAGGGGTTCGACGGAGCCTCTGCCATGGAAGTTAAGACACAGCCGACTCAACATATCAATTAGTTATGACCTGCCCACTTGGCCATCACTGGCTGTGGATGATCACATGACATTGCTTGTCCAATCAGTGCTGCGGGAAATTTAGTTCCCTCAATATTCAGTGTGTGACTGTCATGATAGTACATGGTGTGATTTTATTTTTTTTTTTAACACGACCTTTTCATGTTTTAACACATGCTATGTCGAGCAAAAAAAAAAAAAAGGGGGTTGGATGAATACTGTATGTCCAACATGGATTTACATGCATCACGGAACGTGATGTGACTTGGCGTCCTATCTGCATGATTTGTCATGTCAAGTTGTGCAACTCTCGTCTCGCACCGGCCAAACTGAATGAACACTTCTCTCGAATCATATTTTTATTTTTCACTAAGGGTTCAGTGGATCTGCATATGAACTGGTTGGGTTTGGTACCTCTAACAAGGTTAAGAAACACTGGTCTAGACAAAATACAGTTTCCTCTTTGCAGTGTGGATTTAAAAAATAAAATCTGTTGATTATTTGTTATTGGGTGAGATGTATATATCCCAAAATCCACAGTTATTCTATGCAATCTTCAGTAGGATACTCGAATACTGAAATAATCAACCGCTGCAGCCCTCCATTCAACTGCACCATTACATTGTTATATTTTTATTGTTTAATAAAACCATTGCTTGAGGTACTTGGGATTAACCGAGAAAAAAAAAACTGTCCTCAAAATTTGTAATTTTGCTCCTCAAATGAAGTGCATGCACACGTAGTGAATGTTTTTTGTCAGGGTGTGTTGCAAACAGTTGCGGAGACATTCGCCGGGCATTCCCAAACAGTTTTAGTTGTTGCGAGAAGTTTCTCTTGTCACCATCAAATTTTGAACAGGTTCAACATTTAGTTGGATGAGAAAAACTGTTGGACACCGTGGATATTGTTGAATTTGCACATTGGCAAGCGATTATTCATAGCTTTTAAAGTTGGAGAAGGGCTACAATTTCGCTCACTTTGTGCTTTCAGGTTTGCTGACATACTGGAGCAGGCGGATGATATGGCTATCGACATTCCGCATATCTGGCTGTACCTGGCCCAGCTACTAACCCCCGTGCTAAAGGACGGATGTTTCTCGATGAGAGAGCTCTTCAGGTGCCACCCCTGCGGTTTGATGAGAAGAATCAATGTGCCGTAGTTGAACACAGTGGTTTTGAAAATGCTTTTGTGTCCACAGTGAATTACGCAAACCTTTGTTAGCTGTGGGAAGAGCAGGCATTCTCATATCTCAAATACTGCACATACTATGCAAACAAATGGTAAGCGACATTTTCATCTGATGTTTAAACCTGCTTGCTGGTGCATGCGGACAAAGATAACTGTTTGATAGACAGATAGTGCAGATGTGGGGGGTCTCTGTTGGGGGATTTTATTAACAGATTACATCCGTCTATTTTGTATCACGCTTGATGTGCATTTTGAACGTCGGACATACCACACGCTAACAATTCCATCCAGTCTCGTCAACGAAAACTCACATAAGTCACGTCATATTTTCGCCGTCAAAGAGCCACGTTTAGCTCGTCATCGTCACGTTATCATTCTAAAAAAAAAAAGGCGGGGCGTTAATGAAATAATTTCATTAAAACAAAACTGTATCACAACAGCTCTGATCGCAAGCTGCAATTGCAGACTGCTGACTACTAACAAATTCCGATGATGGAGGTCACGCATGACTGTAGGTTAAAGGTGACCTGCTTTTTTATTTGATTTTTTTCAAAATACTTTTTTTGTGAAAGTGAAGCAGGTAGGACGCTTAGGGTGCAGTGCACACTAACACATAAATATCTAAGAATAATAGACACACACAACCGGTCATCACGATCGACTGGTTGGGCAACCCTGCCTGATGGGGATGAACAGCAATTAGTTTGAGCACAGTCTCTATTAGCGGAAATGATTTAAGGCAAAATAAGTGCTGTTTCAGAGCTGAAATTTCTTATTGATGTATTATAATGAATGCAATTGTTATCGTGTGGTTTTATTAACAGCAGCTCGTCTGTGTGATTTATCCTCACGTTTTTCCTTTTTCTTCATTAATTGATCCATAATGCATTCCGATTGTCTCCTCAGAGCCATAGAGCTGTGGGTTCTCTGTGGAGGGAATCTGACCTCAGCTGGTCTGACTTCCTGCCGGAGGGAGAAGATGTCCAGGCCTTTCTCTCACAACAGGTACCCCCACCCGCTTCTGTGACCATCACATAGCTGCGGTCAACAGAATTATCTTTGTTGCACTGACGCTGACCTCGTGCAAACAGAAGCTGGAGTTCATCCTGTCGGACGCTACGGACCCTGGAACAGCTCTTGCCAAAAAGACTCTGTCCGCTGAGGAGCTAAGACAGCAGCTGGAGAGGCTCCTGCTGGCGGACATGGCCAGCGATGAGCAGATCTTTGACTGGGTGGAGGTATGTAGCGGCCCTCACAGAGTTCTTAAGGGGAGCTGCTACTCCTCGCAAATATACATAACTTGTGTGGAATTTGGGAACTATTAGCTATTATTTTGTTGTATAAACAGCAACAGGTGACAGGTTAGTGGAGGAGCATTTAATGGTTTTGCCTAGATGAAGCAAGATATATTATTGTGGTTAAGAATTATTTTTAGACCAATTGGGTGAAATTAGGTCATTTCCCACAACACACCTGTTAATCTTCACCTCACACTAATTAATGTGCGACGGCACAGTGGGTGGGAATTACTGATGTATGTTTGTGAAGTATTATGTAGTGTTTAAGAACACATTAGACTTATTTGTGCTTTACGTGCCACCCAGGCAAACCTGGATGAACATCAGATGAGTTCGTCGCCCTTCTTGAGGGCGCTGATGACAGCCGTGTGCAAGGCAGCGGTGAAAGGTAAACCCAGTCTTCTATTTCTTCACACACTCACTCACTCACTCACTCTCTTGCTTATTTGGCAGACATTGGCACCAACTGTCAAGTAGACACAGCCATCATCCAGAGGAGACTCCCCGTATTACTCAAGTACCTTAACTCAGACACTGAGCGACAGCTGCAAGCACTTTATGCACTTCAGACGCTGATAGTCTCCCTCGATCAGCCTCCCAGTAAGTGCTCCATCGTCACTTGGGATGCTGCAAGTGTCCGCCTAACAGGTTACTTTAGCTCGTGCTCGTTAGTTTACCTTGACTTCTGTCATCCTCAGAGTAAGTGCCTCTTAATTTTTAACGTCTTCACCCACTGACTCGCAAAAGCTTTTCACTAACTACCACCTTTCCTTCAGATACAAGTTAAATCTATTCCATGTTCCGTGACCACTCTGAACACTCATGTATATTAGGGGTGGAACATTTTTTGAAAACAGTAAAAACAGGTTGATTCAACATCAACAATTTCGCTTCATTGCCACAGCTTTCCCTTCAATCCTTTTGCACTTTTTTTTCCCCTCCCTCATGAGTGCTAACCCAAGTTGCTGGCGTGTATGGTTATGGCGGGGCATCATGAACTGTACGTGCGTACGGACGTGCGTGCACATGTGCGTGTGTGTATCCGGAGGTGGGAGTCGAAACTCCTTCTGACAGGGGATTCTGCCAGATGCTCCCAACAAACCCTCACAAACATTTGGGTCTGCCAGTTCGGTCCGGCATCTTCGGCATGAAATCCGATGATACTCCCACAAAGTCAATCATCGAACTGCGGCCAGAGGTGTCCTATGCCAAGTCCACATCTGTTTGAACTTGGTGTTCATTCTGGACGATCCATGATGAACACAGAAGTCCAATAACAAAACACCACCCGAGTTCTGATCTCACTGTGATTGCCCACATGAGTATTGAATTCCTCAGCAGAACGAGGGAGACCCCAGAGGGAGCGCTCTCCAGCACACCCTCCAAGGACTCTTAAAAAGGTTGGATACTCTGAACTGCTGTTTGGTGCATAGCCACAAACAGTCAGGATCTGTCCCCCACCTGAAGGCGGACGGAGGCTACCCTCTCGTCCGCTGGTGTGAACCCCATTGTACAGACATTGAGCTGCGGGGCAATGAGTATGCCCACACCTGCTCTGGGCCTCTCGCCATGGGCAACTCCAGAGTGGAAGAGAGTCCAACCCCTCTTAAGAGAACTTGTACCAGAGCCCAGGCTGTGTGGAGGCAAGTCTGACCGACTGTCAAGTCGGAACTTCTCTGCCTCACACACCACCTCGGGCTGCTTCCCTGCAAGAGGGGTGACATTCCATGTCCCTAGAGTTGGCTTCTGCAGCTGGCGATCGGACCACCAAGGTCCCCACCTTTGGCTGCACCCAGTTCACCTTGCACCCGACCCCTTTGGCCCCTCCCATATGTACTGAGCCCATGGGAAGTAGGACCCACGTTGCCTCTTCGGGCTGAGCCTGGCTGGACCCCACGGCTCAAGGCTCGTCAACCAGGCATCCGGCAGTGAGCCCCACTCCAAGATGGAACAATAAATTGTGCAGTGTATCAGAAAATCCTGAAGGAGAACGTCCGTACCCCCAAACTGAAGCGCTATTGGATCATGCAGCAGGTCAATGATCCGAAATACATCAGCAAGTCTACTTCTGAATGGCTAAAAAATAAATAAAATTAAGGTTTTGGAGTGGCCAAGTCCAATTTTGCATTTAAATCCAATTGAGATGCTGTGTTGTGATCTTTAACAGGCAGTTCATGCCCAAAACCTCTCCAATATGGTGGAATTGAAACAATTCTGTAAACAACAGTGGGACAAAATTCCTCCAGGGCGATGTGAAAGACTCATCGCAAATGCTTCATTTCAGTTATTGCTGCCTCGGGTGGCACAACCCGTTATGTTCAGGGGGCAATTACTTTTCCACAGAGGGTCAGAAAGCTTTGAATTTTATTTTTTTTTGTGCCTTAATTAATTGAATTGACATTTGAAAACTGCATTTTGTATTTCCTTGGGATTTCTGAGTGATGTTAAAATTGGTTTGATGTTTGAAACATTTGTGTGTCATACAAAAAAAAAAACAGAAATCAGGAGGGGGGACATACTTTTTCATGGCACTGTATGCATGTCAGCGGTCCAGTGGTTAGCGCGTCTACCTCACAGTGCAGAGGTACTGGGTTCAATTCCAGCTCCGGCCTCCCTGTGTGGAGGTTGCATGTTCTCCCCGGGCTGCGTGGGTTTTCTCCGGGTACTCCAGTTTCCTCCCACATTCCAAAAACATGCATGGCAGTCAGGTTGAACACTCCAAATTGTCCCTCGGCATGAGTGTGAGCGTGGATGGTTGTTAGTCTGTGTGTGCCCTGCAATTGGCTGGCAACTGGTTCAGAGTGTCCCGCGCCTACTGCCCAAAGACGGCTGTGAAAGGCTCCAGCACCCCCCGTGACCCTTGTGAGGATAAGCGGATCGGAAAATGGAAGGATGGATGCATGTATGCATATGTATATATAAGGAGGTGGCAGTGGCCTTCTAAGTGATGTGAAAGTCAGTGAATAATATATTTTTAATTTATTTCTAACAATTTGTAAAAACTTACAATTATCGCAATATACATTAACACTGAATGACAATGTAGTTAGACACGGCGACGGCGTCAGTTGAGGCCATTGGCATGTCGCCTAAGAATATGCCTGTGGTTAATACCTTGTGATGCTGGTTCAGTAATGTGATTAAAAGTGCACAAGCGGCTGCGAAAACACAGATTACTAATTACTTTCCTTAACCCCAATAACAAAATGAATTCTGACAGTTCTGTCTTCGCTGTCTGCCAGACCTCCTGCGGATGTTCTTCGACTGCCTCTATGACGAGGACGTCATTTCGGAGGATGCATTCAACAAGTGGGAGACCAGCAAAGATCCGGCAGAGCAGGAGGGCAAAGGCGTTGCCCTCAAGTCGGTGACGGCCTTTTTCACGTGGCTACGTGAGGCGGAGGAGGAGTCGGAGGACAATTGAGACCTGTACATCCCCGACTTGACAAAATTTTGAACACAAGCGACCTGTTCACGATCGCTGGAATTCCTTTTTTTGCGGTACGGTTCAGAAACATGGCGCCATTTTCAGTTTGGATTTCAATGGCGGAAGCACTAAATACATGTATTATACATAGAAAATATTTTTGTTTTAAATTTTAACTTTACTGTTTTTGTTACTTTTTAAGAAGAGACTTTAAAAAAAAGCAGCAGCATAGGTTCTGGACTCTTTAATTTATTATTTTTTTAAGGACTGCAAATATGAAAGCAAGAACCCGAACAAAAGAAATAACAATGTAATTAAATAATAAGAATGATAACAAAATAATAATTTTTGACCAAGGAATCGAATGGCCTCCCTGGATTCTACACTCTTTGGATTAAAACCGAGTCGCGCAAAACCGTTTTGGAGGTGAAATGGAAGCCAAGCTTGTGGTCAAAATAATCCAAAAAGCAACTCTCAGCCTCTGCTTTTGCTGCTCATGTTGGCGTGTCACGTTCAAGGAGCGATGGAAAACGGACAAACGTTGATGAACAAAGTGGACGCGGAACCAGCAAAATGCCAGAAGGGAGGACGAAGGGAGTAAGGGCACTCATGACAAAAATGCTTGTAATACTTCATCCCTACACAGCTCATTAAAAGCTTGTAAATATATTAAAGATGGAGAGAAAAAATATTTCGAAACTTGGAGGTGATTCTGTATGTGTCTGTCTTCTCAAACCCCCCCTCCCCCATTTGATGGCAAGACACTCAAAACTTAATTGTCCACAAATGTCCATCTCATCCATTTGATCGACACGTTTTATGAGGCCCTCTTTTTAAGAATATTATTCTGACAAATTAATCGCCTTTGACGTGCCTGAAAAAGTAATTTGCGGATAAAATCTGTATACTCAGTGAATACCTGCTTATTTGTAGTTCAGTATTGACGCATTCTCTTTAGGTGTACGTGCAGGTGTGCTATCCTACATATATCACCGAAAAATGTTTGGAGTCTCCTTCGGTCAAAGCGAAAAGAGTATTGCTTTGGCGCCATCTAATGGCTTCTTGGTGCCATGGAACTGAAGTGAGTTGAGGAACTTCATTTAGACAAAAGCGTTCATCTGTAGGCAATTACAGGACAGTATAACCCTTGGGTATGTGTGGGGGTTGGGTGGCCAGTCTGTACTTGTCCCAAAATCCTATAAATTTGTTCATGTCCACGTGTTACTGATGAAATCTTGGCCTTGGCTAATTTAACACACACACATTAAGTGTCTCCAATTTTCAGTTTCTCACCCTTTGGCGTGGAAAAAAAAGGTTGGGGGCGAGGGATAAACTCAGCGATCTTATATTTCTAGGATTTTCCAATAAAGTGTTCACAAAAAAAATCTTGATTTAACATGCAGATTGACCTATGGCAGTTTTCTGATGTATCAAAGAAACAAACAGCAGGAGGTTTAATTCGATGACATGAATTAGATCTTGATGTAACAAGTGATGGACTTTTAAGTTGAACATGATGCACTCACTTGCTTTGGGAGCACGGAAACTTGACCACCTAGAGATTTTTGAAACATATTAAGTGTTATACTGCAGTGCTTTCAATTTGTGAGTGTTTGTGCAAAAGCGTGCGAATGCATGATTGGGGAAATAACTTGAATTTATTGCTGTTTGGGATGTTACTTGGAGATTGAATCCCAAACATATCCATTAACCTCTATTGTTGTCATAATAGTCAGGTGTACTATTCCTTTCCTTCTACAACTCTTTAGTTCCCTTTTGACAACCAATAATTGACATCATCAAACAGTACAACTGTAATATTTGTTTGATAAATGTAGACATTTTCCCTTAAAATTAGTTAAAATAACAAAAATAGTTAAATTGTTCATTTTTATTAGGTCACGTAAAATTTGGTCAATTGGTTTCTTGTAAATAAAATTAAGATCTTTTTAAATATTGAGAAACAATGTCTTAATTTGATTATAGAGTTGGCCAATTAATTATAGATACAATTTTAAAATAATCCATTATTATTAAAAGTAATTTTTCTAGATCCACATTTTAACTTTGTTTTCATCTAATTTCCTTCAGAGGCCCATTATGACTGTAAATCCCCCCAAATAATATAATCGGCTCACATTACATACACACAAATTGACGAATAACTTGTTTTGAAATCAGAGGCCAGTAACAACGTTTTTCAAATATTTTTATTTTACAATAGGATTAATTACACAAAATGCTTTCAATATCTTGTTTTCAAAAATGGAATGCAATTTTGGTATTGAAACAAGAAGTTGATGCACACAATTCTGCGAGCCACATAAAAACAATGTTGCGGGCCGGATTTGGACCTCTGGGCCTTGAATTTGACACCTGTGCCAAGAGGATTAGAAGAACTGTATATAATACACAAAAGTAGCATAAAACACAAAGACCAAATTAATATAATAAACGACATAAAAACATGCATTTTAGGAGTCCCCAAAACAACTTAACGCTTTTGCACAACTCCCATTATGCATAGCCGCAGATTTGAAGTTCTTTCCCCGCCCGCAACCTCAAAATTGGTTTACCACGGTAAATATTGGGGTTGCATTTCTTTCCACAATACCACAATTTTAAAGACGTCTTATTTTGATGCACACGGACATAGATTTATTTGTAAGACAGAACATTGAATGAAACCCCGTTTTTTTGTTCGTTTAACCCTTGTGCGTTGATTTTTTTTTAACGACACATCGGACAAAGGCACCATAATGGAACGGTGGCTTTAAAGTGTAATATCAAAGTCATTTCTAAATCCTTTTTTTTCTTGCGACCACTCAAAATGTTCAGTGGCGTCAGACCTATCCATACATATATAGTTTCGATTTACTTATTGAGGTTGGTGCCCTCTATGGACATCAAAGCAATAAAAAGCAGTATTGTGCTATGGGTATAAGTAACTATCATCTGCATATAAGTAAAAAACAAAAACATTGAATTCGGACTATTCAATATGGACAAGTTAGCGCCTTCAACATGTTAATAGATCATGACATAATTTTAGTTTGTACGTCAACAGTCCTGTTATGGGATGTTTTGGTGCACAAGGGTTAAACTGTAGTTGCCCTTGTTACCTTGAAATAATGAAGTAATTCGACTAGATGGCTCTCTATTACAACAAAGAAGGAGGTGATGATGCTGGGCGAGAGTTGACAGGCAGCGGGCCGCCATGACAGTCGAGACATTGTGACGTCACCAAGCACTCGAACGGGGCGGGGCTCGTAAACAGAGGAATCGAAATAAAGGCTCGTGCACTCATTTTAAACTCGCGAATATCTTCACTTTTTGCACCATAAAGTCCAAGGTAAGTTTGCCTTGCAGTTTCAGGCGAGCTTGGATCGTCTTACGTGGAAATTGTTGCAGCCCGGGGCGGGTTTTTGAAATGCTCTCGCGACGCCATCAGCACCACAGCCGCCGCGTATGTGTGTGACACTCGGTGTATGTGAGTAACATTAACCAGAGGACAAAATGGCGAAATTTGCGATTTTTCTTTCCCCGACGTTAGTCAAGAACCCCAAGAGATCAACCAGGTCGAAATTCTCTGCCGAGCCTCGGGGATTTCGTGTTTTTTGACAGTTTACGTACATTAAACGACGTGAGGCCTCCGTGAATTGAGGTAAATGGCTTTGCCTGTTTGAATCCGCTGCCAGTGGTGGGCCATGAACCAGCTACCCCCCACCACTTGCCATATTCAAATTATTTTTTTGTTGGATTTTTTGGGGGGCCGGGGCTATTGTGTAGATTATGAATTGGCATTTATTTCACCCCAAAATATATAATTTCGTCATTTTTTTCGGCGTTGTACTTAATTTCTCCACCGATTCAAACCATTCCAACTAAACCGCTCTGGAACCATTCAGGATATACGGGGGAACTATTTTTTCACATTTTCAAAATGTAGAATTACTCATTTTCCCTTAATTTCACGTCCTGCCCCCCACCTGAAAATAGTAAAACATTCAAGTGACTTTGATTTTTAATTAATAAAGTTCAACGGACAAATAAGCATGAGTAGTGCCATTCTAAATTCGAAATATTCCGCTCATTCAGGATGTCTGTAACTTTCATTCCCATATTTTCACTGGAAAAATGCACAAATTTACCTATAATTCATGACCAATTCAAAACATTCCAACTGCACAGTATTCCGTTGTTTTACGACTTAAGTGAGCTATTTATCACATTACTTAAATCCCCCCATTTTTGCAATAAAATGTCTACATTTATCACATTTTACCATCTAGTCTCATATTTCAATACAACTGCATGAGAATAATCTCGGAAGCATTCTCATGCACATTTTCTGGGGTTTCTTTTCTCTTTTTTTTCATAAAACTTTCCCAGATCAGGCTCCTGTGATGCCGATTCGCCGAGTAGCAGCAACTCCAACTCAGGAGAAGCCCATCTCGGCCACAGCACAAACAGGTAATGATCATGGAGAGGTAAACCAAGGGCCCGTGAACACACTGTCAGCTCCATGCTTAAACATTGCTAATTTACGACCAGAACTTTTTTGTTTTTTGGTGCACCTTGCACCACAGCTCTTGCATAAACCCGCTTGCTTTTTTAAATTCTGTGTAGTTTTAAATTGATACATTAACTTCTTGAGGAGCACAAAATATTGGCCACACTGTTGGTCCAAGTGCCGATTTCCAAATGAATGCCTACATTTTGTTCGATTTCCATACACATTTCAAATTACACATGTCCAATATGATTGTGTTTACGTACAAGCAACCAATAAAGCGACCCACATTTGCAGGTGACATTTGCATATAATCCACAAGAGTCAGCGCAGAATTAAATAACAATACTTTGTACAGAAGTAATACAAATATTACATGGCCTGGGTTGGCCCTTAAGCCCACACATGGATCTACCTGAGGGTAACGTCAGCCTTACTCCAGCTTCTTTAATGATGGAAAGACCTCTAATATTGCTTATTTAGACCATTTTTACTTGTCTATGCTTTTGCTTCAGTTCAGCATCACAACACGTTTTGTTTAGTTTATGCTGTTTGGGGAGACACAAGTGCATACATCGCACATCTGTACAAAAATCCTTCCTGAGTCACTGAGTCAAAGCATGACAAAATGGTTAATATGGAAGTAATAATAGACATTGTTGCAAGTTACAATACAGAAACATACCAGAATAATTTAACATTTAAGAGAAACAAATTTTAGGGCTGCAATCGAATTATGCGATTCCCCAAAAATGTGGACACAATATCTCTTGTCTCAAAAAGCTTTGGAGGGATATTTTTTTCCACCTGGACTAATGTTATTGAAGTTGCACATACCATGCCATTTAAAAAAAAAAAAAAAGACGATTAGTTAAAATTTGGATCATTTTACGCTTACCAAGGAAGATAAAAGTTCAGTATGTATACTGAACAACAGCTCATTTGCGATTATCAACACAAGATAACACGTTAATTTAAAATAGCCTAACATCAAAACAAATATTGTAATGCTGCTGCAGGTAATCAAGGTTAAACATTTTGAATGGCTTAATTGAACAAGTGTTAAGAAAACAAACTCGTAATAAGAACCTTCACATATGGGCGGCAGCCATGGCACAACTCACTCCGAGTCAGTCAGCATGCACACGACAGCCATCCAACACTACATTCTCATTGGCTGACTCGCATGTCACTCACATGGCCAGACCCCGCCTTTTAAACCCATACACACTCCACGTCACAGGTACTACCGTAAAGCGTGATGAAGGCCTGTTTTTGTTTAATAACACAAAAGCTAATTTATCCTTTTAACTGACCGATCATCAATAGATTACTTGATTCTAAAAATGTTCGATAGCTGTGAAGCAACTTAAAGTGACAACCTAACCTTACGTGATTTCTCTTTTGATGATGGTCAGAGCGCGAAGAGACCCCCGAGGAGTCTCCCTCCATCGGAAGCGAGCAGCCTGTGTCCTCCGTGGACTCCACTGGGAAGTCCGAGGCAAAGGCAGGTGACGCAGCCGAGCCAGCGGAGAATGGCGAGAAGGCGGACGAAGGGGCCGCCGACAAATTGGATGACACGTCAGAGAAAAAAGAGTGAGTTTTTAACAAGCGCGCCAAGCCGCCACAGCGGGGGACCTGCTGCGATATTTCACTTTGATAGCACTTTTATCTGCTACCATGGTCCTTACCTCGCCGGATAATGGCAGGCTGCTCCTCCGTGGTGCGGTGTTCCATTTCCACCGAGAGGTGATTTCAGAATGCAAATCAGATTAGAAACAAAAGGAGGTGATCATGTTTGGTCCAGGGAGGTTTTATTTTATTTTTTAAAGATTAGCCTGAGGAGATCTGAGTCCATGTTCCTGAGTGTGGTAGCCTCTCCTCTACTTATTCTCCTGAACAAATGGGAGTGCACTAGAGTAGCTACTACTTACTTATTAAGACAGATGTTCTCAAATTTTCAGTTTATCCGGACAGAGTGACAAATGCAAGGACTGCGTGGCTGGCCAGTGCGCAACACACTGCTATGTTCTCCTACTAAGGTGAGGATGCGATAGAGATAAGGGTGGGAACCATCACAGTGAAATATCGCTCCTTGGCCTGGATGAGCCACAATCCTCAATTCTTCTCGCCATACCCTCACTTTCCCCTCCAGGCTGAAGGATGGCTACAAGTACAAGAAAGCCAAAGTTAAGAAAGTGAAAAGGACCATCCCGGTGTGGGCCAGCGTCACCGCTGGAAAGAAACTTCCCGTCGCCAACTATGCTGGCACGCACAACAGACTGGACCATCTCCTCATCGAAGCCATTACGGTGTGTATGCACGAGCAGTCATTCCGTCCAGTTTGCTCCAATTTCAAAGAGGTTTCCTGAAGAATCAATTTTAGAGGATTTGGTTTCTGTTCCTACAGCGGTGACATATTTGCACCCGAGTCTGAATTCAACTTTGTCAATCACTAACCTACACTGCAGTAGTAAAGTCGAAATTAACTCACAGAAAATGAAAGTGGACTCAATAAATGTTTATCTTTTGAGGGGTTTTTTGTGGGGGGGACAGGGGTGCGGGTACAGATCCACATTCCAAATTCGGCAGGAAAAAAATTCTGGTAACCACTGAATTTAAAAAGATATCTAATCAATAAGGTACAGGGGGTTTTTAGTCCCTTAACATGACAAAGATTTGAATTCTATGCATTCATTTTACTCTTTTGTAATACCTTGTCCAATAGTATTTGTTAACAACAGAGAGAAATGTTTAAGTCGCTATATGTGCAAAAACGCATGTTTTCAAACACACATTTTAAAGTCCACGGACGTGCAAAAACGCATGAACTGATAAATTCATCTCTAGGTTTAGGCCATATATGTATGCTGTATGCAAGCATTATAGACAACAATACTGTATGTCGGTGATAAATCTGCTAAATTCCGGGCATCGATGATTCTGAAAACGGACAAAATTGGCTGATAATATCGACCAACCGATTCCCAATGGATGACACTAGAGAAGGGCAAGAAGTGTAGAAGGCTTTCCTTCAAATTGTGCCAAAACAGATTCGGGGCTTTAGTTCTTCAGCAAAAGCAACATTAGTGAAACCTACTGGAAGAGTGAAGTCAAAGCAACCTATGTTACGAAAGAGTGAAACATTCACTAGCTCTAATATTTTGGCAATAAAAGTGAAAATAAAAATGATATTGATCAATGTAGTGCTTCAGAAGGCCGTTAATTTAAATGGGTGAAGTTCCCATGAAAAGAAAACATCCAAAATATGTCGGAACCAGCTATCCACTGGACACCATTAGTAACGCACAAAGATCTCCCGCATTGTTCACTCGTTTGGATGCTTTTACCCACATTATCGCCAATGCAACCTGTTAAACTAATGGCAGCCACCAAAGCGTTTCCAGCTGTCAATAAGCGCTGTGGCGTGTGATGCCACAGCGGTTTGAACATCGTAGGTCACGTGATATCACGTGATAGTTCACGTTAGAAGCGCCGAAGCACCATTTTGAACCAGCGTGATTCAAGAAGTCTTAAAGCTTCGTGGTAGCTGTTTCATTTGACCATCACTAGTAGCCATCGCACGTTTATTGCAATCGTGTGCTGATTCCAAACAGTCATCAAATCTATCACTGTTTCATAAAAGATGATGAATAAAATTCACTGATACATACTCAACCTAATGATGCCCAATACAGTTGAACGATTATGGAAACAATAATAATCACAATTGTTGTGTTTGACATTGAAATCCCAATCATTAAAACGATTATTTGTTGATTGGTATTTTTTGTACTACTAAAACTCAACTACTCCAAACTATCATCATAGCCTCATGCCCATTCATCCCTGCACTTTGAACACTATTCTCAAGCACTCTTATTCTTTTTGTCAAATACAAAATAACCTTGTAAAAATCAAATGAAATTCAAGCCTCTTGCATTTTCATTCTGCTACTTCCACGCCTTTTGATGCCTTGCATCGTTGCATACATTGAAGCCTTGAATAAGCATTACCCTTCTCTTCATCATATTCATTTTATCTTATGTTATATTCACAAGTCTTGGGACTTACTGGACTAACCTGGGTCCATAGGGATTGTATATTCGTGCCGTGTTATGTGGAAATATGTATTGGGAAGAATGTGTGCCTTTTGAGGAGTGTTATCTTACCGGTGTGTGCGCGTGCATGCGTGTGAATATTCGTTATTTGAAGTACCATCACTCCCATAGGTGATGTTTTTAAAAAAAAGCAATTTTTGTCTTGAAATATACAATGCTTGTAATACTTTTTAATACTGAAAATGGGTGTATTTTACTGCTTAATTCATGTTCCGTAAATGCAATATTACTCAGAATGCCATGTTTAGACTCGGGAAGCACATAGATACGATTACTGGAAAGACATTTTTTTTGGGTTGACTTACTGTTTTAAGGCACGCTCAGGGAGGGCAGAATCACATATGTAACATACTTGGTAGGCAATGTCAGGAACTTGTAAACGCACCGCTCCGTTCTGCACTTTAATCGTTTTATTTTCATTACGTTTTGAAGATCGCACGAAGCCAAAATCAATCAGAATTTAATTTTGTTTACTCATCCAGGTCTAGTGTGATAATAGGGGCTGTTTGTCAAATTTAAAACTAAACCTTGAGTTCCTTGTCCATCCTCTTCTTCTACATGTGGGTAGGCATGAGCCATATCTAAACTTCCTTTCTGTTTAGTCATTTAATCACAGGTCTGGAGTTTCCTACCAGTCAGTCATAAAGTACATTGCCAAAAAGTGTCCTGAAATGGAGCTGGACAAGAAGAAGTTTCACATCAAGAAGGCGATGAAGAAGCAGCTGGAGAAGGGCACCATCAAACAGGTGACTTGAAGCAGACAAATCAAGACAGAAATTTAAACCATCCCTCGCAGCTCGTTGCAACCCACGTTTCCTCTGTTGTGGTCTTAGCTGAAGGGCAAAGGCCTCACGGGAACTTTCACCATCGGAAAGCTGACCTCCGCCTCCAAAGTAAGTGCCTGTTGCTGCAGCAATTGAAGTCACAAGTGCTGATGATGGTGTGTGTTGTAGAAAGCCAGCTCAAAGCAAGAGGCTCTGGGAGACGCTCTGCCGCTCATCATTACACGTCTGTGCGAGCCCAAAGAGGCTTCATACCTACTGATTAAGAAGTACCTGGAGCAGCACTTTCCCAGCCTTAACATCGAGAACAGGTGTGGTCGTGTATGTCGGGCGTTGCCTTTGTTCTGAAATGCCAGAAAATGGGTGTGAGGTTTAACTCACACTTCTCCTGCCCTGTTGTTTAAAAAGCAATTGTTGCCGTATCTCGTTTTCCCATTGTATTGTATCTGCTGATGTCACGTGTTATCTGATTGAAAAATGTGTGAAAGCAAAATCTCACTTTGCTGGGTTATGTATCAAATGCTAAATCTTCTGTTGTGGCACTTTTGCTTAATGTAAATTCACTCATTTGCTCCCAGGCCAGAAGTCCTGAAATCGGCCCTGGTGAAGGCGGTGGAGCGGGGACAACTCGAGCAAATTACAGGCAAAGGAGCTTCTGGAACCTTCCAGGTAAGGTCGTCCCCATTTATATACATCTAAGTACAGTCAGCCTTTATGAAAATTTACAAGTAATACAGGCATTGCTAATGGTTGAAACCCTAAGCAAATACGACACTATGATCCCAGTCTGAGAACTCTGTTGTATACGACCTGTAAAAATGGCAATTGTAAAGAGTCTCTTAATAAGAAAAATAGCATTCTACAGTGTACTTTTTGAAAGCATACAGTAACAGCATAATGGCAAACAATGTAAAGAGTTCAACAGTTTGTGCCCCATGATAATTCATTGGGCATTTGTGCCGTTCCTTGGCGCAGGCCGAGGTCACTATAATACATGTGTATATATAATAAATATATGAAGAAGATGGTTGCAGTGAGATTCACAGAGGATAAATAATATATGCCTGTAGATACTGTTGTATGCTCTGTCTGCTTTTGTCACTGCAGGTGATTAAATATAAGTTGTTGAAAAGGTATATAATTACTGCCACATTGATGCTAGTTTTGTTCACTCAGTGTTGTTAGCAAAGAAAGTTAAGTGCTTTGATGAAATGCACCACTTTTAGTTCTCTTGACGTAGATAGGCATGAGTTTTTAGGTGAATAGTTATTAACTGTGGGGCGGCACGGTGGTCGACTTGTTTGCATGTCCTCCTCACAGTGCAGAGGTGCAGAGTTTGGTTTTCTCTGGGTATTCCAGTCTCCTCACACATTCCAAAAACTTGCATGACAGGTTAATGGAACACTCTAAATTGTCCCTAGGTGTGATTTTGAGCGCACATAGTTGTTCATCTATGTGTGCCCTGCGATTAGCTGGCAACCAGTTCAGGGTGTCCGCCGCCTACTGCACAGAGACAGCTGGGATAGGCTCGAGCATGCCCACGACACTCGTGAGGATTAGCGGATTAGAAAATGGATATTTATTAATTGGGTTCCATACAAAAATGTGTGAGGTAGGGGGTTTGTTATTGATGAATTGTGAATAGGTGAGAGTTAACTGTCATCACGAAAGGAATGATAAAAACCGCCTTTCGTGACCCATAAGTAAATCCCACCATTTGTTCGCAGCTGAAGCGTACTGGCAACCAAGTGCTTCTGAAGGGAGGCACCTTGGAGGATGCCATTTTAGCGGCCATCACAGCCATGAACGAGCCCAAGACGTGTAGCACTACTACTTTGCGCAAGTATCTGGTTGATGCCAACAAGGACGCCAAGGAGTACCAGCTTGGTGAGACTCTGGCCCCCTCTAGTGGCCATGCTTGTAAAACCACTCCATCGCCAGTCATGTTTGTTTATTAGGGAAGACAAAGAGTGTGTGTGTGTGTGTGTGTGTGTGTGTGTGTGTGTGTGTGTGTGTGTGTGTGTGTGTGTGTGTGTGTGTCTCTCTCTCTCTCTCTCTCTCTCTTTCTTTCTTTCTTTCTTTAGTGGCCAATCTGAGAAGGACTCTAACCAAGTGTAAAGTCCTCGGCTGGATGGAACAGATCACCGGTCACGGTTTCACAGGGACATACCGGCTCTGCTTCCCGTTCTACCCAAGGTAACGCTTCTTGTTTCGAAAGTGAAATAAATAGCTCCTGTCTTTTGCTGTAATGTTTGTTATAGTTCAGAACAAGAAGTTTGAGCCATTTGGTTATCTTCATATTGCTTCACATTTGAATTAGATGGATGGACGCCTGCTTCAAGTAGCGTTTGTATGAGGAGATCTGTCATAATTCCAAACCAACATTTTAACAGACAACAAACACAGGAGCATTGCGTCTTTGCTTTCACAGTAGTCGACAATTGAAATATAAATATTGAAACTGGGATAAAATATTTGTAAAATGGGGATTCACAATCTTGGACTTGCAGATGATGTGTCAATGTTGCGGATGTCCAGGAGCTCCCTATGATTCTAAAATAATAAGCATATTGTCTTCACGACGACTGAGGTAGATGTGCTCACCACTACCCCACTTCAGAAAAAAGAAATACTCTAGGTCAGGGGTCCCCAACCGCCGGTCCGCCGGGCATTTGGTACCGGGCCGCACAGAAAGAACTTGCCTTAATTCCGTTTTATTTATTTCGGAATACGAAAGATGTTTTATTTTGAAAACTTACCGGATTCTCTGTTACATCCGTCTGTGTCCAGCTTGACACGCGTCAAGCCACGCTTCTCCGTAGCGTGACCAATTAGGCTAAAAACAAACACTGGAGCTCGCAAAATGAGTAAAAAAACTGCTGGAGATCGCAAATGACGGCGGCCTTAAAAGTATGTTCGAGACAACTGGATTAAAGTTATGGCTGAATACTCTGAGATCGCCACAATAGCACTGTTGCTATTTCCGACATCCTACCTGTGTGAGGCGGGGGGTTTCTGCAGCAACGGCGACGAAAACAAAATTACGAAGTAGACTGGACATAAACCACACACTTGAGGTGTCATTGTCTCTCCTATTACCCCGAGATGGGACCGTCTGGTTGCAGAAAATCAAGCTCGGTGCTGTGGTAAGTCGTCATTTTCATGCACTTTGAATTTGCGTTGTATCGTATTTTGAAGGCATTAAACATTGCCATCGCGATCGGAGTGTTGCGGCCAGATTAGACGCTCCTTGTGTTTATTATTATATTTCGAAAACACCACAGTTTTCATGCAGCTCATACCATATTATTTTGTTGTATTATTTCCGCCACACCTTAAATGCCGGTCCCTGAAAATATTGTCTGACATATACCGGTCCGTGGGGCAAAAAAGGTTGGGGGCCCCTGCTCTAGGTCTCCATTAATTTTTTTTGCTTGTGTTCAGCCCAACTACGCTTTACCCGGACAAATTCAACAAGGTGTCCACCAAGCCCTCCTCCAGGTCCAGGCGGAGAGCTGCATCTGACGAGGACGACTCCGAGGAGGAGGAAGAGAAGGAGGAAGAAGAAGAAGAGTCTGAGGAAGAAGCCCCCGTGCGGAAAAGGTGCTAATTCAAGTGCCATGTTTCTCAATGGCTGTCTCCCTGGGATTTTTTTATTTTTTTTATACACGTTAAGGACAAAGAATTGTTGACAACTGAGGCACATGAAAACCGAGGTTCCACTGAACAAGGTTGTTCTAATAGTCAAGATTCCTAGACACCAGTTCATATTTTGACCATCTTGCTGCCTCTTATAGATCTGTTTTCAGCAAGGAGTTGGGGAGTGTCACTGGGGAAAAAAATGTAAAATTGAACCTCAATTTAAAGGACTAAATGGGGGGAGGGATTGCCAGTTAAAGCCGATTGTATATTACATCTAAGTCAATCCACATTAACCCTATTGGTACATGGAGAGAGGATAATGGCATGCATCTTGTCATGTTCATAAACCAGGAGTTTAGAACTTCTTATTTTCACCTCCATTCTGATTAGATGCTTTAGACAAGGGCTTTACAAAAATAATAATAATAAATAAACGTACTCGATCAAAACAAGCCTATTCCAGAGGTACATCCACAACTGGCACCTGAGTTAAAAAAAAAAAAAAAAAAAAAACAGCCATAGCTAATCTTTGGAAGATATGACACACTCCTTTTGAGCTGTGCACTTCGAGTGACACTATGGTAATATCCGTGCTTTCCATTCCCTTTGATGGGACAATTGCCCCTACAAATATGTCCCTCGTATATGTACATACATTGCTTTTAATGGGAAATCACCCCTGTCAACCGAGCCACCCCATTGACGTACTTTTTAGCTTGCTCTATTCGACAGTAAATCTGTTTATTAGAGCTCGTACTTGCACCCAAAATCCGCTTTCAGTATTCGTTAAGGATGTAACGATATCCAAACGTCTCTATACAATATTGTTACGACCCTTCCACATGATGGTAACGAAGGAAGGGTCTGAGATACGTGTGGGAGTTGGAGAGCAGTAAAAAGTGATGTGCTGACATGGTTTAGGTTGTCTAACACAAATGAGTACTCGCAAGGGGGGGGGGGGGACAGTTTAACAGGGTTCACACTACATGAGATGACTAAGTTGGAGTGAACACTTCCGAATCCCATTGCTTCTTTATGTTTGGAGGCACAATGGCATGGTCGAGGTATACTTTCTGATTTGTTACTTATTTAATTTTTTAATCAAACATTTTATCGAAGGCATTTTCTATTTATCAATCACGTGTCTATCACAAAACATATTGAATTATCCACCCAGCCCCAAAATAAATACACATATATAAAATATTAGACTCAAACAATGATTTTAAATTTGTGTTGTCATGGCAAACAATCAAAGGTAAAACGAGCGGCAGCATATCTGCAACACTGTGAGGCACAACAGGTGTTGATATTTGGCTTTAATTCAATCCCACTTGAAAAGTAAAGCATAAAGTGGACATTTGTGGCGAAAGTAATAATTCTGACACACGGTGGATTTGAAACACACGTCAGTCACGTTGACGTCATCTTTGTTTTTAACGGCCAGTTGGTCTATTCGAGTCTCCACCGATTCATGCACAGACCTGCCATTTATTTATGATGACAGCAAGCCATAAACACATGACAAATGCCTGTTTGATGATGGCGACGGTAAACAGCGCTGTAGCAAATTTTGGTTAATTTTGTAATTAACAGGCTTTGAAAAGTACTGTACAAGTGGGGGGGGGCACTTTGAGTGGACTGGACACTATTCTGTCCGTTGAATTTGAGGTCAGCTGGATCCGGGCCCGTTAAATCGAAGTTCCACTGTAATAGTGTGACCTTTGACCCGTGAATATTCGAAGGATTGCTCTAATATGGATTTGGACGCAATTTGGAACATGCCATGATCTATTACAAACCAATTCTAGCGCAGCAGTGAAGTCTTATTTACAGTAAATATTTCTTTGACAACTGCTTGAAGCCCAACAGTCCAATGAAAAACACGAAGATGATCTATTCTCACACGACGCAATTAGTAACCTCAAAACGTCATATGACTGTTCACTTGTAAACATAATGGCCTCAGTAATTTCTATTACTAACTATCTGCAAGCCACCAGTTGAGAAGTCGGCCACTTGAGTCACAGTGACTTGTTTTGACCTGCCCGCAGATCCACAAAGAGACCCCCTCCCAGGGTCCGCCATCCCCCTGCTGCCAAGAAGGCCAGCAGAGGACGAGGACGCCCATTGGCCAAAACATCTCCTGCCAAGAAAGCGGCAGCCAAGAAGGTGACTAAGGCCAAGGTGTCAGCTTCCAAAGCCACCACTCCCGTCAAGAGGCAAGTGGTTGCCAAGAGGACAAAGACGCCCGCTGTCAAACGCTTGAACAAGCGGGGCTCCAAGCGACCCGCCACTCCGGAAGAATCCCCAAGTGAAGAGCACCCCAAGGAAAAGGAGCAGGAGCCCAAATCAGAAGTGCAGCCCGTGGCGCCGAAGAAGCGGGGCGCTGCCAAGGGTTCTAAGCCGACAACGCCGGCCAAGCGACCCACCAAAAGGGGCAGCGCAAAGCTTTCCAAGCAGGAAGACTCCGCTCCTAAGGAACCTGAGGAGGCAGAGGAGCCTGAAGCCAAGAAACCGGCGGGCAGACCTGCATCTCTGCGCTCCTGGGCCAAGGCCAGCGGTCAGCCCCCCGCCAAAAAAGCAGCACCTGGTGACAAGCGTTCCCCCCGGAAGTCCAAGAGAGGAAAGAACTGAGGAACTCCCCACACCTCCCCAGCCCACCTTGTCTGCCACCACGGCCGCTTTCATCAGTGCTCCCCTCTTTGTCTTCACCCTTTATAAATGGGGCAGTATTTTATTTTTTTCCCACCATAGTAGAAGAAAGGGTTGTACCATGAATTTCCTTTTTAACCGGTGTGTAGGGATGTGGTGCACTTAAGCTTGTGCCTGACATCCTGGAACTCAAGCAATGTAGTTTCCTTTTTGATTTTGAAGAAGTTACCTGGTCTGCTCCATGTTGGCACCTGGTGTTTTTCCACGAAGCAACATGGTCATTTTAATTCAGACCCACAGCCTGTTCTAACACTGTGGTTCAGAGAAGCAGACGTTCCCCCAGAATGTGTTGCCTGTTTCCCCCCCCCCAAAAAAGGTTATGGACACGTCACTGTTCTACTTATACTGTTCTACTTATACTGTTCGTCAAACCATCAAGTGTCCCATTGGTTTTTGTTTTGTTTTTATATGTATGTATATGCGTGCGTGCGTGTGTGTGTGTCTCTGATAGAAAACTGGTTTTAATGCTTCACAGCTGTAATTCGTGCGCAGCTCCGTGTTGTGAATAAGGAAAAAGATGCTTAGTGTAGCATCTCCATCCCCCTGCATGCATGTTTATTCTTTGTGTTAAGATTTTTTCCAAGTAATAAAATTGCTCTTTGTACAACACTTGTTTTTTTGTTCTCCCTTAATATTCCTTCATCAACTGTACACAAGAACATGTAATCAAACCCATAGTGATAATGTTTCGGTTAACTGTACCTGTACTTTGATATAATGAATTTAGATTTTCTCACATTTTCATGTTAGGTTGTTGTGTTTTTTGTTTTTTTTGGTTTTCCACACCACAGTGTTGCTAAAAGAGACTCAAGAATAAATAAAATATGTGCTATGATAATGCAAATATCACACTCAAACAAGATGCATAAAGTTATTTGATGAGTAAAATACTACAAAACGAAATTGACAAATTTAATATATTTTTTTAACTAAAACAGCATAAATTAGCGTTAACTAAAAATATTAGAATACAGTACAATCTTAATTCAAAATCCTCAATCTTAATTTAAAAATTGTAATAAATACTTGAATAAAACGATTGAGTATAATTACTGGGGAAAAACGCTTTTAAACATAAAAGTAATGGAATAAAACTGCTTTGTATGAACACTAAAATTACGAGAATAAAAAGCTTTTCAAAATTAAAGAACTGTTGAACTCAATGTATTTAATGAAATGGCCATAGGCTAAATGTGAACATTTTTAGATCCAAAACTTTACGAAAGTAAATAGCTATCTAATCATTTTCAAAAAGCCAAACAGCACGTAAACAAGTTTAGCTGTGAGCTTGATAAATTTTAGGGGGTGGAGCAATTTCGAATTCGATCGCGTGTAGGTGTGCTACTTCCGCCTTTTGACGCATGATGTCACTAACCGTGAACAAGAAGCGATCCTAGAGCGGCATCAAAGAGGCAACACGAGGCAAGCCGAACATAACTTCGTTTGGAGACTTCTCCCGCCCCGTCTTCGCCCTCCTCTCCACCTCACCATCCACCAACGAGTTGTCCCAGTTCGGGACACCTGGGCCGAAGCACCACCGGAGCCCTGACGGCCGGACTTCAGGTGAGTGAGGGCGGCGGGGGCGTCGACGAACGGTTTCTGCTTTGAAGGGAGGTGGTCCGCGAACGCATCGTGTTGGGACGCGTTCGCGTATTTTCCAACTTTTTTTGCCGTGAGAAAACTAGTCGAGATAATTGGAAGAGAAAGCCTGACTTCATTACCTTTTTCTAATCACTTACACAAACGTGCTTGTGTTTTTATCAGTGTGCGCGTTTATATATGTTTCTGTCTCAGGGTGTAAAAGATTTATGTATTTATTTATCTGGGGTGCCTCGGAAACATGTTCTTTTGTTGATTCCGATGAGAATCAACACATTGGGAAAAAAATCAGAGGGCGCAAGGTTTGTAAAACCACATTTAATTCACATTCATTCATCGATTTCCTATTCCATTGCTCTCAAATTGCTAAACTGGTCCACCGGACTCCATCCCACCTGACTTGAAGTGAGAAAAGTGGGGCACACCCTGCTTTGGTCGTCAGAGATTCACAGGTCTCATATAGACAAGTAATCCTTAACGCTCATGCTCAGAGTCTTTAATGAACCTAACTTGCATGTTTTCGGAATGTGGGAAGAAGCCGCAGTATCCTGGACCTCAGAACTGTGACCCAGGCATGTTAGCTGCTTTTCCCCCCCAAATCCGCACTTGGGACAGCCTCAACCAAATAAATAAAATAAATACCCATCGCTTATCAGATGCAGAAACTGTCAGCGCCAGTGTATCGTGATGCATATTGGATATCAACCCATTCCATTTAGCATTTTATCTCAACATTCCTCTTTCGGTTGATTCGACATGATATGGTTGACAAAAACTGTTGGATTCCCTCCAACGTGCCGGGAAAGAGAATTCCGCTTTTAACATTTTTATACGCAGCTCTTTGTACGTTGATGTAAACTGTATGCATGTGCAGAGATCTCCAGGCGTCATGGGCGAAGCAACAGTCAGAGAGGATGGCACAGTGATAAGATCAGCTGAGGTCAGCACTATATTCATGCCCTTACTCGCATGTGTTTTTTTAATTTCTACATTGAATGATACTTATTGGCTCCAAAGTATGTAGGCTCATTTTCAGTGGACGACAGCTGCCTGGATGATCAGATGGAGCAGCTGCATAGGAACCTAAAGACCCTGAAAGTAAGTTCGGCCACTTGATTTCCAAGTTGTTCCAGTTTCAAAACCAGTTTGTTTGTTTTTTTTCAACCGTTGACATAAACCATAAAACCTTAATGAAATTACACAGGGTGTCTTTTGAGGAACATGAAAGCAAACAAACAAAAAAGAATGAGTAAAACACACCCTTCAAAGGTATCTTGAGCTTTGCCTGGCCTCGAAGATCATGTTGTGGTAGTGGATGGTATGTAAATTAGCAAAACAGCCCACAGACACTTTTAGAATTATTGTAAACAGATGAAAAATTGAATTGGCGAGTAAAAAGTAAATTTTCAATAATATGTCCCCTTTGACTGCGCCACTGATCTTTCTGCTCTGTCAGACATGCAAAAAGAGCAGGCCCGTATCAATCAAGTTCTCCGTCAAAGGCGTGAAAATGTACGATGAGGACGAAACGGTATGGATGTGTATTTTATTTATTTATTTAGTTAGTTAGTTAGTTAGTTAGTTAGTAGCTGCACTCAACAATCGTATGGTCCAACCTGTCATCTGTCCTGCAGACCCTCCTGATGGCCCACGCCCTTCGCAGAGTGTCACTGTCCACCGCCCGGCCCAGCGACTCCCAGTTTGCCTTTGTCTCCCACAACCCAGGCAGCGCCGACGCCCAGTTGTACTGCCACGTTTTTCGAGCCAGACACGCCAGAGCTGTAAGAGACCAACCAGCTCGCCACCCGAGATCTTCTTTGTTTGTCCCCAAACCAAGAGGAAGAGAACGTTAATGATCACTGTTCAACAACACAACAATTTTAGAAATGGGCACCTCCTCCAGCTCCACTTGGAGGGGCCTTGGAGAACAGCTGTGAGGCGTAATCCCTTAACAGTATCCCAGGTCTGCTCCCAAGTGCTCCTCCTGGTTGGACATACCCTGAATGCCTCATGGTCTCATACCTCGAACACCTCCTATTGTCTCCAGTGTCTCCTATATCCCGCCCTCAGGGGGCAGTGTCTAGAAGGCTTTCCAAGCCACCTCAACTAGCTCTTTTCAGTTGGGACTTGTACTCCCTACTCCTTCTGCCCCCGACTGCCTCCATGAATCACTTCTCTGGAGGTGGAGTTGTTTGAATACCATACTAGAGGCTACAGGCGCCAGGTAGGATTCTGCCAAGGCAAATTTGTCTTCAGTGCCAGTTTGGAACAAGAGGGATTCAAAAGCCCTCTTCAAGTCCCTCTGGGAACAAATTGATCAACTGGCAAGTACAGAATTGTTTGGGATATCCTGCTCTGCCTTCTGGCTACACTAAAAAGTGCTTGAGCAATTAAAATTGGTCTTGGAATACTCCCGAATTGCATCTCTTGTGGGTCACCATCTTTGAACCAGCACCTAAATGAGGTGAAGTGGAGCGAGTACCATCTTACGGGTTTCTCATAGGTTCTAATGTAATATATGTTGGGTATTAGTATGACTGCAAGGACAGGGGTCTCAGTGGGAAGGTCTCGGGTCATCCAGCGAAATTTCCACCCAATAACTTGCTGGATGGCTTGTGTTAGGATTGATCGACTGACTTGTCCAGAAGGATTGTGCGCAAGCGTTTCGGCAAAGTGCAGTCTAAAAGTCAGCAAAAAAAACTCCCCAGTAACAAAGGCAACTCTTCTGTTGGAACTGTATCTTGACTGGTTGCACTTGACTGGTTGCACTTTAACTACACTTTATCCAGATAAATTCAGAAAAGATTGTTTTAATGTATGCAATGTGAGCATGGATGAAGAAAGTCGATTGAGCCTGCCCCACTCTCCTTTTAGGCCCAGTTCCTGAACCTTCTGCTGTGCCGCTGTTTCCAACTGTCTTACTTGGAGAAGCACCCAGACGAAGCCCAGGAAGGTTCTTCCGGTTCGGCGCCTCGGCGTAACCCGTCGCTTCTCAACCACGGCTTTCCGCTCAGTGTTAGCGCCCTGGTGTCCTTCAGAAGAGCTCCCTTTCGCGGGTTGATGTTCGGTTCTAAGGTCGCCAGACAAAGTAGTTTGATTTGTATTTCGGTGCAGTTACTGACACACGACTGACCTTTTTTTTTGTTACCCCCCGTGCAGAAACATGACAAGTCGTCCGACGAGCAGCAGCTTGGCAGCCAAGATGAGGTTTTCGCCACCTCCTCCCCATCCCTAGTGCGCAAGAAAGCCATCCGCAACAAAGTGCTGCGTTCCGGGGCATATCGCTCCTTTACGTTCACGCCGCTCAAGCAGCGCCACGTGCAGGAGCGCCTCAACGCATCACAAGGTGGGCTAGCTGTTCACAGGGCGCTCTCCAGATTCAAGGAGTTGATTAGGTAACGCCCTTGGTACTTACTTGCTTGCTCGATGGGGCGATCACGTGGAGGTGTTTCTTCATGAGCTTTCGCAAGGCAGCCACGGGTGCTCACGTATGAGTCTTTTAACAAGCTGGAACATGTTTGGTTTTTCTCTTGTTGGTTTGTCTTCAATTCTTGAGAGTACAGTGATTCATTTGAGCGCGCACACACACACACACACACACACACACACATACACACACACACACAGACGAGGGAAAGGACCAAACCCTGCCTCAAAAAAATGTGGATGGCTTGAATACAGGTTTTAAAAACGGCCAATAGATGGTAAAATATGGAGACAAAGCACTATTTTTGGCTAAATAAAACTCTTCAACTCAATTTAGCACAGTTTCTTGTCACCAACTTGCCACAAGGTGTAGTCAAGCACTAGTTTTGTCTCAATGAAGCTCCTCAATTCCCTTCAACTAGGTTACTTGATGGCAGTAAGATTTACCTTTTAAAACCCAAATAGGTTTGTAATTGCCGAAAGACATCACAAAATAATGGAAACACACTTTTTTTTCCCTATTTGGCAAAGCTATGGCCTGACAAAATGAATCTCCTCCCCATCATCATCATTGCTTGACACCAAGATGCCATCAGATGGCACCAAAAGCAGCAGAAGTGCATGAACCCGGGTGTAAATGACGTGGCTTCCCAACCAGCAAAAACACAAATTGGCAAAGAATAACACCTGATAAATCTGCCAGTTAAAGCTTTTCAATTGTCACTCAGCAGAGCAAAAGCATACTCATGCGGTTAAGACTCTTCAAGACCATGAACAAGCCAGGCTAAACTTGATCCTCACTGACAAAGATTTTATTCTCTAATTTGAGCACTACTACTTCAACTTACTTCCTTGACATGCATCCATCCATCCGTTTTCTACCATTCATCTGGGGTCGGGTTGCTGGGGCAGAAGCTTTAGCAGGGAAGCCCTAACTCCCTGTCCCAAGGTACTTCTTCCAATGACGCATGCCTGGAACACAAGACCAGGGAGACATCCAGGAGGCAGATTCCTGAACCACCTTTTTTGGCTCTTAATGTTGAGTAGCAGCAGCTCAACTCGTAAATTCCTCACGAAGGATTGAGCTTCTCCCCCTATCTTTAAGGGAGAGCCTGGACACCATGCGAAGGAAACTCAATTTGGATCAGGGATCTTGTTCTTTCTGTCGTGACAGATCCCTCAACTCGTGACCATAGATGAGGGTAGGAAATGTAAATTGGAAGCTTTGCCTTTTGGCTCAGCCCCTTCACCACATCAGACCGATACAGAGTCCTCATCACAGCAGATGCTGCACCCATCTGTCTGTCGATCACCCACTTCATCCTTCCCTCAGTCATGAACGAGACCCAAAGATACCTGAACGGATCCATTTTGTGCAGGATCTCATCCCCAATTCATCCTTTATACCAATTACCTCTTACTCGCCGACCATCCTGTGGCATTTTACATTGAAAGCATTGCAAAGCACACAAAAACATGGTCAGAGGAGATCAGCAAAGACCTGAGGGTAGGTTCCATAAAAAAGAAAAACACTAGGATACACTGTGTGAATCGGCAACCGCAAATAGGCAGGGAATCAGTGTACTTCAGGTATATGACAAAGTGTGTGTGTCCATTGTGGCAATGTTCTAAGGAGGTGTTCTCTTGTCCGTGGAGTAGAAAAGGACCAAGACAAGACCTCGGCAAGACGACCCCGGATGCCGAGCTTGGCCGAAACCGAGGAAGCGCTGGCTCAGGCTGTGTGGTGTTGGGCCGGTATTGCAACGTGAGTGTATGCATTATTTTTTTTTTGTCATTATTTCATGCACTTTTCAGGTGTCTTCTTAACACGTATAACATGTTTATGTCACAATACTCTAAGGATCACAATTTGTAATGCACATACCTGAAATGAGCCTTTTTGGCGAGGCCAGCTTTTGTTATCGTGACAACGCTCTGGCATTCTGACTACAGAGGCATCTATGATTGTCTGTCGTCTTAATAAGCCTTATAAGGTCTTTTAGTGTGAGCAACACATTTTTTTTCTCGTACTTTGGAGAGTATACAGGCTAATGCTATCGGCCTACAATTATGACGGCTGCCCACTTTACCTGCCCTTTGGTGGTCGGGACCAACAGAAAAGACAACATTGAAAAAGGCAGCATCCCATGAAACGTGAGGCTCGTAAAACAAATCAAGGGGAGGAGCCAACCTCATACTAGCATGTTTAAGATGTTCACCAGAGACCTGATCTAAGTCACTCACTTGGTCATTTGGCAGAGTAGTAATTGCCCTGAGACAGGGGTCGGGAACCTTTTTGAGTGTGTGTGTGTGTGTGTGTGTGTGTGTGTGTGTGTGTGTGTGTGTGTGTGTGTGTGTGTGTGTGTGTGTGTGTGTGTGTGTGTGTGTGTGT
>NW_017805002.1:1540988-1541672 GCF_001891065.2 Hippocampus comes
GATCAACGGGACAGTTACTTGCAACTAGCAACAAAACTGTATGACACGCAGGCAAACATTGTCATAAACCAAAGAATGCATCCAACCAAACAATCCAAAATAGACACATTTTTTTCCCAAGACAGAAAAAAAATAAACATTAAAATACTGTAAGTATTTTACTGTTGTGATTTTTTTTGGATACACCTGTATTGCAGTTTTTGTATCTAAAGTTCTTGGACAGTATATTTTTGTATTTTATTGATTGTGTTGTTACACGTGCATTTTTGTCAACATACTTGCAGGTTCATAAAGGACATGTACCATGCTCATTTCCCAAATGAGGAATTTTGATTATCAGGACAAATTGGACAGTGCAAACACGAGTCCGCACTAGAGAATATTTACTGTGTGTGTGTGTGTTTGTGTGTGTGTGTGTGTGTATATATATATATATATTTTTTTTTTAAAGTGATTTCACCAAAATGTCAGTATAATAAGCCTCTCAATGTATTTTTTAAAATAATTTTGTGAGAATACTCACCATTAATGTGAATGGTTTTCCGTTCCTCACGATTGCTAAAAATCCAGCAAAACTATCGGAATGAAAGTCATCTTGCCGGGTCCATACGCGAAGTTACTGCTGGCGAGCTTGCACACTGCTCAGTAGCTTACACGCTTCCTTTCCGATGTATCTCCGCGGGG
>NW_017805002.1:1541697-1563655 GCF_001891065.2 Hippocampus comes
ATTCGACCGTTTCATCATGGGATTTTGACATTGCAAATCAGACACACCGCAGAACCCGTTCTCTCCACAAAGGCGAATCCTTCGGTCCATTCGTCCTGAAATCTACCAAACTCGTCATCTTTTTTTCTTTTCGCCATCTTATTCGCTAAGGATTAGCTTTGAGCTAATGGCCGAGCGGGTTGATTCAAAAGGGGGCGTATACCTGTTTCCACAGCAACGGCAACGTTGGCCAGTATCATCCAATCAAAATGGCTCCTGGAGCCAACTGCAGCCCAAACAGGAAATAAACAGTGAAAAATCGATCGATGGATGCATTAATAAACAAACGAGAATATTTCTTTTTTATCTGCTAGCCAGATGCAATCATCAAAAGAGCCATATATGGCTCGCGAGCCATAGGTTCCCGACCCCTGCCCTAAGACATTTCATGTGGCATAATCATCAAATACACATTCTCGTAAAAAATTATCTACTCTGTACAGTTGATTCAGAATGCAGGTCAACAAGGTGCTATAATGCATCCTTAATGATCTATCTGGATTTCCTCAACAGTACTGGGTAAATTTATTTTATAGTTATTGAGAACTCTCACTTTTCTCCAGAACTCAATGCCCCTATTTTTTATTTTTATTTTTTTAACATTCTCAGCCAAAGAGAGTTCGGATTCTTCACTTTGTTTAGCCAAAAAGATCTTCTGCAAGCAAAGAATGTTCTCCAGAAGATATATTTTGTATATGTCCCCTTTAAAGCCAATACAACTTCCTTTCTGTGTCGCAGTGACAGCAGCTACTCCCTCCTGGCTGATGACGTTTTGGGATCTTACCTCCTGTGCCCACATCCCAAGAAACCCAAAAGTGGATCCCTCATCATTCGCTTCCCATCTGGCCCCATCACCTACCTCATTGAAAACACGCGTAAAGGAAATTTCTTTTTGGAGGTACCTTTTATGTCATTTACAAATTTGTTCCGTGCGATCATATTACAATACTTTATTCCCTCCATTTTAGTCTCTTCATTTCGTGTTTTTTTTTTTCTTGGCTGCTTTGCTTCTAGTATGTCTTTGCAAATGTTTTGTCCAACCAGTTTTCAGCCTGTGTTGTTACGTATGTCAGTCTTACCTGTCCAGGGCCTCCAAAATCAGTAGTGCTGGCTGATGTCATTTAAACCGTTACCAGTGGGACTGCTTTAAAGCAGATTTAAAATTTGTTCTAGTGGGCCAGAACGCTTGCCTCGATGATATCAGCATATTTCCAACCCTCCGATTGGTTGGTCAGTGTAAAACTTGTTGCAGCTTAGTTCGACTAGCAAGACAACTTGAAATCGATTAAATGATAAGCATCTCTGGTGAATGTTGCTGTCAGTACTGATTGTGAACTGCCGCAGCTGATGTATGTGCATATACTTTTATATTGCATTTTTTGTGGAGTGTTGATTGGTTCTCTATTGGTTCAATGTAGTAGATGGGGTGGATTAAGTTGAGTACATCCCTACTGATGACCCGGTTACCATTTCCACGACCCGCTTGTTAGTCAATGCCATGTTTTCATGTCAACACTAAAAACACAAATGTTGCATTTGTTCTTTTTGTCTTGGGCATGTGACAGAAATGCAAAGCCGAATTCAGTTCGTTGGCAGAACTGATTGAACATTACACAGAGAAGCAGGATGGACTCCCGTGCCGGCTGAGCTGTGCCCGAGTAAACCACTGCTACGAGTGGGAGGAGGAAGATGCCACAGAGCCGAAGGCCCAGGAGGTGCGCAGAAGCCTGAACAAAAGCAGAATGCTGAAGATAGTGAAAGGAATGGGGATGAAATTTGGACACTAGAAGTGGTCAACTGCTCATCGTTTTTTTTTTTTTTTTTTTTTCCCCCCCCACCTCATCCTTCACTCAATCACCATAAGTTTGGTGGGACACTTCAAACCTTATTAACACTCAACAATGCACTTATTTATATTCCCTGTTGGCACTCCAAGCATTATCTGTAATATATATCTCATTTTGTCAAAACAGTTTTTGTACTTGCTGCTTTTACGTTTTAGATATATGTGTATGTTATTTTTTAATCAAGTTTCAAAGTGTTTTAAGGTCTTTGAGTTTAAGAGCCCAGGTTGTCAAAATCTGACGGCAAAGCGTTTTTTTCCCCTCCTTTGTCAAGATGTTGCCAATATATTTGTTGAAATATAATTGTTTTGTTGTTATTTATAACACTCAACATTGTCGAGATATTATCGTAGTAGTAGTATAGTATACTAGCATGTTAATCCGGCTTCTTATTTAAGTCTGGCTAATTTTTGTTTGTGTTGTTGTTTTTCTCATACAACATATTGGTTTAAGATACCAGCTTCCAAATGTAAACGAGAAGGGAGCAAAACACTACAAAACAGACAATGGATTATGTACACCAGGGGTGCTCAAACTTTTTTGACCGAAAATCTACTTTTTCAAGCAACCAACCTCCCGCGATCTACCCTGACCGCACGTGCTTACTGCTTACCCATGCACATGGTCGTATATGCACCCACACAGCGTGCCATTCTGATGTGATATATTCCCATATTTATTCCAAATTTATATTCTTTAACGTCTCTTTTTTATAGACACCACAGAAATGATAGAATTATATTTATAGAAACTAGTCACCCAAGTCATTAACCCTCAGTTAAATATACGTGTACATTTTATTTTGACCAACAACATGACGGATCAGGCTGGTCTGGGTAAGATGGCCGCCCGCAGTGCCAGGTGGCCAAGCGTTGCTATGCAACATCAAAACCACTGCGGAGTGAGAACGGGAACGGCAAAATGAGACTTGCTTTCACGACGACATACGAGAAGCGGAAAACAAATTATGCCTGTGCTCGGCTTTCTTTTGTTACCAGGCGAGTTATTTTCCTCTAAACTTCAGCAGACATATTTTTGGAACTGCTTCCCGTAAAGTTTTTAAGGTAGTTGCCAGTCGTTCTGGTGAGTGCTTGTTTTATATCAGCCGATATGTTCTCCGTTTGGCCACTCTATTAGGTAAACCATTAGATGTGTTGAAAAAAATAAAAACACAATGTTCCGTTTCGAGCCATTCAAACATTGTTTTTGAATATCACGGACAAAGGTGTCTAATAATTCCACCCTCGTGTAAGTGTAGGCAATTAGAAACTACAACCTAGTGTACTGTACGTAGTCGCACAAGTGTGTTTGCTTATTTGGCCTTTTTTGTGTGATGCAAACACATGTCTTACCTGTGACCGATGAGATGTTTGATGATAACCATTAAGTCAACAGTAATATAAGTGCAATCTTACCAACTTTTATTTAACCGAGGCACATATTTTAAATTAGCCAATATCTAACGCTACACTACCATATAAAATGTCATATAAAGTATTAATACTGAAATATTGATGATCGCGGCTCAATTTACTCACAAATGAACTCACGATGTGTAAAACCTGGGCCTATTTCGTTGAACACAAAGTGTGAACTTCTGTGACAGGAATGACAAAAAGCCGCTATTGCAGCGGTCCCCAACTTTTTTTGCCCCACGGACCGGTTTGATGTCAGACAATATTTTCAGGGACCGGCCTTGAAGGTGTGACAGATAAATACCACAAAATAATATAATATGATCTGCATGAAAACTATTGTATTTTCGAAACATAATAATAAACATGAATCATGACAAAATGAACGTAATGTCTGGCCGCAACACTCTCTGGTCACGATGGTAACGTTTAAATCTGCCTTCAAAATAAGATACAAAGTGCATGAAAAATATGACTCACCATCACCGCATATGTTGCAGAGTGGGCTTGATGCGTGGGAATCTCCCCTTGAGATAAATCCGTATTTTAAGTAGGACTCCGGATATTGTCAATTAAATGTAGCTTTCTTTTTCTTGGAAGTCGTAGGCTCCTCTTCTGTCTCCTGGCTGGACCTTTACCCCTTCCCAAAGAAACTTTCCAAAGACGTTTGTTTTTTACTCATTTTGCTAGCTCCCGGGTTTCATTTCAGCGGTGACCTATCGCGTGACCGAGAAGCGCACCTTGACCTGCGTCAAGTGTGACATCCTGTAGACGGATGTAACGGAGAATCAGGTAAATTTTCGAAATAAAACATCTTTCAGATTTAGAAATGAATAAAACGGAAATAATGTAAGTTATTTATTCTTTCTGTGCAGCCCGGTACCAAATGACCCACGGACGGGTACCGGTCCGCAACCCGGGGTTTGGGGACCCCTGTGCTATTGGACCGTGCAGATCGATCCAAGTATCGACTCTAGGATTGTGTGAATGATGTCGATATCAGAACCTTAATATCGATTCTTCACATTTATTTCTATTTGTTTTCTCATGGAATCCTGCCACATTGCCTATTTAGCTTTAGTTAATGACACACAAGAATGACCACGATAGCCGGTCTACTTCTGAGAATACTGTAGTTTGAAGTTAAATGCAAGTCTGGCACCTGCCATCAGAATGTGCAATATTTCCTCTTTTGTGCTCTCTGACCAGCAGTGCAAGACTAGCGAAAAGAAAACCAAAACAATAGTAAATAAGCTCTTGATGAGTATTGCGTGAATCATGTTGATATTAGAACCGTAATATTGATTCTTCGCATTTATTTGTTTTCTCATGGATTCCTGCACATTGCCTATTTAGCTCTGTGTTTGTGACTTTCCATTCTTCCAGGTGGCTGAGATGGGGTCCGAATCTGTGAAGGTGGTGGTCCGGTGCAGGCCCCTGAATGACAGAGAAACAGCTCTGGGTTCCAAAATGGTGCTGACCATGGACCTACAGCGGTGCCAGTGTTTCATCAAGAAGCCCATGTCAGCTGATGAGCCCCCCAAGCAGTTCACCTTTGACGGGACTTACTTCACCGATCAAACTACAGAACAGATGTACAACGAAAGTGCCTATCCATTAGTAGAGGTGAGCTTTTATGGAGGAATAACAACAACTGAAGCTAAACATATGCTTACATATCAGCAGTTAATTCTGTCAGCTAAAGCTAACCTGTGCATCCAACAAAACTCAGTGCAGTCCCGCTCCCTTTTGGTTTTGAGATGATAGTCACGGCATCACACCCATGGGGCATGTCAGTATTTCTGCATGATGGTTCCTCTCCATGTCATTGTTTCTGGCCAACCATTGCTTATACTGCCTTCCTGATCCAATCATGTGCATCGAACAAAGGCGCTCAAGTCCAGTCTTGGAGAGCACCTATTTTAGATGTCTCTCTTCTCCAGAACACCTGACTAACATGATCAGGATCATTATTAGGCTTCTGCAAAGCTTGCTGATAAACTGATCATTTGAAGCAGGTATGTTGGAGGAGGGAGGCAAAAATATGTCTGGATAAGGGTTCTTGAGGACTGGACTTGGGCATCTCTGGCGTAGAAACTCAGTGTGCAGTCGATATCATGTAAATTTATCACACATTTTCAGTTTCAGAAAACAATAAACTTGGTTGCACTCCCAAGACCCAACGATTTTCATACAAGCACTTAAAAAGTAAGTTGAACATAATATGTCACCTTTAATATAAAATGCATAATTATCTTACAGGGGGTCACGGAAGGATACAATGGCACAATATTTGCTTATGGCCAAACAGGAAGCGGCAAGTCCTTTACTATGCAGGGGGTGACTGAGCCCCCGACCCAGAGGGGGGTCATCCCACGAGCCTTTGAGCACATCTTCGAGAGCATTCAGGTGGATTTGGCGTACACCATTCACTAAAAACAATGAATGGATAGGAGATATTAGAGAGAGAGAGAGAGAGAGAGAGAGAGAGAGAGAGAGAGAGAGAGAGAGAGAGAGAGAGAGAGAAGCTCAATCATTTACAAATCCTGTTCAACCTACATTTAATTGAATACACAAAAAAAGCAAGATATTTAAGGTTCAAACTGATAAACTTCATCATTTTCAACATTAATTTTATGGCTGCAACATGTTCCCAAAAAGATGGGACAGGAGATCAAAAAGACTGAGAAAGTTGAGGAATGCTCATCACCTGTTTGGAATATCCCACAGGTAAACAGGCTAACTGGGAACAGGTGGGCGCTATGATTGGGTAGAAAAGGAGCTTCCCTGATTTGCTTCGTCATTCACAGGCAAAGATGGGGCGAGGTTCACCACTTTGTGAAAATCCGTGTGAGAAAATACGCAAACAGTTTAAGGACAATGTCTGTCAATGTACAATTGCAAGAAATTTAGGGTTTCCATCATCTCCGCTCCATAATATCATCAAAAGGTTCAGAGAGTCTAGAGAAATCCCTGCATGTAAGTGGCAAGGATGAAAACCAACAGTGAATGCCCGTGACCTTCTATCCCTCAGGCAGCTCTGCATCAAAAGCCGATGTGTAAAGGATTTCACCACATGGACTCAGAAACACTTCAGAAAACCAATGTCAATAAATCAATTTCGGTGCTATATTCCTAAAGGCACCTTAAAACTCTGGTATACAAATCAAAACCCATTTGTCAACAACACCAAGAAATTCCGCTGGCTTCTTTGGACCCGAGCTCATCTAAAATGGACTGATGCAAAGTGGAAAAGTGTTCTGTGGTCTGACGAGTTTACATTTCAAATTGTTTTGGGAAATTGCGGACGTGTGTCCTCCGTGCAAAAGAGGAAATGACCCATCTGGACTGTTATGGACGCAAAGTTCAAAAGCCAGAATATGTGATGATATGTTGCGGTGTCAGTGCCAATTGGATGAGTAACTTACATATCTATGAAGGCTATCAGCGCTGAAAAGTACATACCGGTTTTGGAGAAGCATATGCTGACATCCAAGCAATGTCTTTGCTTGTCTTTGCATGGACAACCTTGCTTATTTCACCAAGACAATGCCAAACCACGACTACTAGACTGGCCTGCCCGTAGTCCAGACCCGTCTTGCATTTTGTGGTGCATTATGAAGTGTAAAATACGACAATGGAGACCCCGGATGGTTGAACAGCAGAAGCTGTATATCAAACAAGAATTCCACCAACAAAGCTTCAACAATTAGTGTCCTCATTTCCCAAATGTTTATTGAATATTTTTAAAAGAAATGGTAAGCATGACCCTGTCCCAGCTTTTTGGGAACATGTTGCAGCCATAAAATTCTAATTCAGTGATTATTTGCTAAAAACAATCAAGTTTATTAGTCTGAATACGTATTGTAATATACATTCATACCGAACATTCCAAGGCCAAATTTTGAATTAAATTACGGAAAACATAAGTAGCAGAAGACTGTATGATTTTAATGAAACAGGGGTTTTCATTATAATTTCATTCTTAAATTGTTCAAATCCTTGATGTTTTTGGACAAGCATAGCCCCCCTGTTACGCTCATTTCTCAGCAGGAGCAATGATTTTCCCCAGTCAATTTCTTATTTAATTATCCAAAAGTGTCAGAAAGTTAACAAAAACTTCTAATAAATGATGTTTTAAACATATATCATCAAGTCTGAGACAAGCCATTTTCATATACAGTTACTGAGAAAGGGTATGAATAATTTTAAAACTTGAAAATAGTTTGTTAGCCATACACGACCGAAAAAACTCGATGCCCAGCTTTAGTCTCACCTATGTGTGTATTTTTGTGTTTGTGTGTCAGTGTGCAGAAAATACCAAGTTCCTGGTAAGGGCGTCCTACTTGGAGATTTACAACGAAGAAATAAGAGACCTCTTGGGCAGCGACACTAAGCAGAGATTAGAGGTTTGTCCTTTACTCTCCGCAGCATTCGAAAGTCTGTGTATAGAATACAATGATAAGAAACACTCACCGACCAAAACATTAAGTACCTCTACCACCTTACATTGTGTGAGCCTAGTGACTTGGCCGGTAAGAGTACAATGCAGACGGCACTGTACATGTTACCATGGTGATAAGATTGTTACACAACCTTAAAGGTCACACTATTTGAACGAGGTGACAGACTGAGTGTTTTTTTTTTTTTTTTTCACTGTGGCCAGCTGAAAGAGCACCCGGAGCGCGGGGTGTATGCACGGGACCTGTCCATGCACACGGTACACAACGTGGCGGAGTGTGAGACCATGATGGAGCGCGGCTGGCGGAACCGCGCCGTGGCCTATACCTTGATGAACAAAGACTCGTCTCGCTCACACTCCATCTTCAGCATCCACCTGGAGATGTGTCGCACAGGTCAGGGCATACGTATGTAACCTGTACAAATGCATTCTTTGGCTTTTCGGGTGAAAAGATGAGGAACTATGTCGAGCCTAACAGTGCCAGAACTTGACAGGACATCTGCAGGCATGTGCAATAGAAGCTGGTACTCAAGCCCCCCACCCCCCTCACCACCAAAAAAAAAAGTAGTAAACGTACAGTACCGGTACTGAGTTCTGGTAACACAGTCAACACAATCATTAAACGTACTTACAAAGTAAGGAAGTGATAGAGGAAATAAAAACTCAACACACCTCCGTTCAATTAGCGGGTGCTTGTTTTCACTGCGAATCAGTGAGGCGCACAATGGACCACATGCGCGGCAACACATTAAGTTCCATGGAAAGGTGGAGATCTTTATATATGTTGTTATTGTTATTATAAAGTGTCATTGGGTGTCTTGAAAGGCACTTATAAATAAAATGCATCATTATTATTATTATTATTATTATATGATTATATAATACATTTGGCAAAATGAAATGAGTTATTTTGGTATTTTTTTTCTCACGCGACAGTAGAATGCCTGACTCACTAAAACCCCGCCTCTGCCCGTATGGCTTCCGCGCCCCATTCATGGTGTTGTCCTAAAGCCGGGTGCTCCGCGCACTGCCAACGAAACCCCGAGTAGTAATAAAGGTAACTTTGTGAAACCTTGCGTGGTCGATTCAGAGTTGAGTGACGATCTTCATACAGCACTGATGTTGTTTTCATCCATGCAAGTGGTAATGTGCAAAATATGTCTGACATATCATGCTTGACCATGAAGCTAAACTTAGTGCATTAATGCTAATATAATGTCATCATTTAGCTAGCGGGTGTATTAACCTGGCTCACTAAATCAGACATACGTAGCTTTGATTGCTTCGCCAATCCTTGGGTCTCTGTAGCAGTTAGAATGTAATACTGTACATCAACTATTGTAACCTGGCGTCAATCCAGTTGAATGTGAGTATATTATGAGGAGTCATTGTTTTTGCTATGAGTCAGTCTTGCAACTGCAAGTTAGAATGTACCCCAAATGTGGAAATGGTAGAGTCCATTCTCACAAAAATACTAAAATGTGCATCTGATATCAAAACACTTTTATTGACTGGCCACCAGCTTCCCTTTGACTCTGTGTAGGACAAGCTGTGTTAAAAAAGAAAAAAAAAAGCACCCCGAGACTCAGTTGTTGTTGTCTTTCCATAGATGCAGCAGGCCAGGACCACCTCCGAGCCGGGAAGCTCAATCTGGTAGATCTGGCGGGGAGCGAACGTCAGTCCAAAACGGGTGCAACGGGCGAGCGTTTGCGCGAGGCCACCAAGATCAACTTGTCTCTCTCAGCCCTGGGCAACGTCATTTCAGCCCTGGTGGACGGCCGGTCCAAATATGTCCCCTACCGTGACTCCAAACTGACCCGGCTGCTGCAGGACTCGCTGGGTGGCAACACTCGCACCCTGATGGTGGCCTGCCTCTCGCCGGCCGACAGCAACTACGAAGAGAGCCTGTGCACGCTGCGTTACGCCAACCGCGCCAAAAGCATCCAGAACCGGCCGTGCATCAACGAAGACCCCAAGGATGCGCTGCTGCGGGAGTACCAAGAGGAGATCAAGAAGCTGCGGGCCCTCATCTCAGGCCAGCTGGCCTCTGTTGCTCCCGTTCCATGTAAGTAGACTTACAAGAGAAGTGCTGTGGAAAAAAAGTATTTTGATTTCTGTGTTCTTTGCATACAGTATTTATCACACACAAATGTTTCAGTTCTTCAAACCATTTTTAACCCTTTCATGCACCCTGTCACTTGATAACATGATAAGCTGTCCACTGTAGTAATCGCTGTCCCTGAAAGGGTTAATATCAAATATCAATAAAATCAAGTTTTTAAATGCCAATTTAAATGATTATGGCACACACACACAAAAAAATCCCAAATTACCTGTCCCTATGTAAAAAAAGTAATTGCCCCCCTTGTGAAATCACAAAGTAACTGTGACTACCCGGTAATGACAATTTTGGGAAAGCTAAGTTCAATTTCACAGGCAACACCCAGAGCACCGTATTTGTTGAATCAAGACAGTGTCTGCCTTTACAGCAGCTCCTACACTTTTTGTTCTTCTACTTTCTTGCTTTCATAACTTTGCTGCTGTAAATTGGGAATTTCTCCATTGTGAGACAAACAAAGGTTTTTTTCTTATTAAGAAACTCCACATAACAGCACTGTGCATAATTCAAAAGGAATATGTCGGAATTTACAACAATGACAGTGGTTAGTCCTTAAAGGGAAAGTAATTGCATATATTTGGTGAACACAACCAGGTTTCCTTCTTATTCATCCATCTAGCCGTCCATGCATCGTCTTTTCCACTTATCCTCACAAAGCAGAAGTCAACCATTTTCTTTGCAATATGTTCTGTGTCCCGACTAGTCCAAACACGATATTCTGATTTATGTTGTGTTAGCCGAATAAGAATTTATCAGAAGAACCCATCAGTTTGTATTCATCTCAGGGGGCTGCCTTTTCGTCCTGTGCGGGTGTCACGGCTCACCTATTTTCTCGGCTTGATCGTGTGACGTTGGCAAAGCGAGCCCGTGGACATTTTTATGTTAATTTCAGACAAGAGCATGTGGCTGTTAAACTTGTTCGAGCAAATACCACCTAAAAAATACATAGCTGCCCAAGTACCACCATCGTGACTAACATTAATATACGGTAGCTATCAAAAACAACACAGGTACATTTAATATTATTGTAAGCCACTGAAACATTATGTACAGTTTGATCATGAACATTTTACTTAAAAATGATTCACTTTAGATGTATTGCACATAAAAGTGAAACAAAAATTCATGTTTTCTTCTCTTATATCCTGCAGCTGTGATGCCCAAGCATCAAGCAGAGGTTTGCCCCAACTCCAACGACAGGGAAAAGGAGAAGATTAAAAAGGTAGCTCGCAGCACAACGTTCCCATGCTCACATATCACTTGACGTCGCCGCCGCTGTCGTCCCGTTCGAGTTGATTTGCTGCTCTGGCCTTTCAGGACTACGAGGAAAGGCTGGCCAAGCTGCAGGCCGACTTCAGCGCTGAGCGGGAGTCCAAGGCCAAGTTGCAGCAGGACATCGCTGCTCTGCGCTCCTCCTATGACAGCAAACTGTCTGGCCTGGAGAAGATCAAAACCAGCAGGGGGCGGTCTACCCCAAAGAATGGTGAGTCGGAATGTCTTTCCACGGCAACTGATGAATTATCAAGAGAGCAAGGAATGTTGGACCATTTAGGGTCCCCAACCTTTTTTGCCCCACGGACCGGTTTATGTCAGACAATATTTTCACGGACCGGCATTTAAGGTGTGGCGGATAAATACTACAAAATAATATGGTAAGAGCTGCATGAACACTGTGGTGTTTTTGAGAGATAATAATAAACACGAGGGGAGTCTAATCTGGCCGCAACACTCTGATCGCTATGGTAATGTTTAATGCCTTCAAAATACAATACAACGCAAATTCAAAGTGCATGAAAACGTCAACTCACCACAATGCTGAATCAGTGCGAGCCCCGAGCTTGATTTTCTGCAACCGGGCGGTCCCATCTCGGGGTAATAGGAGACAATGACACCTGAAGTGTGTGCTTTATGTCACACCGGCAGAGTTGTTGTCTCGAACGTACTTTTAAGGCCCCGTCATTTGCGATCTCCAGCAGTTTATTTTACTCATTTAGCAAGCTCCGGCGTTTTGTTTTTAGCGTAATCAGTCACGTGACGGAGAAGCGTAGTTTGACGTGCGTCAAGAGTGACACAGACGGATGTAACGGAGAATCGGGTAATTTTTCAAAATAAAATATCTTTCATATTCCAAAATAAATACAACGGAATTAATGTAAGTTCTTATTGTGCGGCCCGGGATCCAAATGCCCTGTGGACCGGTACCGGTCCACGGACCGGCAGTTGGGGCCCCCTGGTTTAGGGAACTGAGCCTTGCAACAAATAGCAAAAAAAAAAAAATTTGGTACCCCCCGACTTGAAAATTACTTATATTCATAAAATAAACCTTTTCAGATATTCTACTACATATAAATCAATAATAGGTAATACACTTTCTAAGGCTTGATTGGCTCATTTTCGATCCATGGTACAATTTTTAACATGATTTCTTTGATGCTAACAATACCTGTCATTGTAATCACAGTAACAGGGTTGCAGGTAAAAGGAACAACTTTCCGGCTGTGACTGGGCCGCAGTTGGAACCGAACCCAGTACCTCTGCACTGTGAAGTCGACATGCTAACCACTCGACTACTGGGCTGTCCCATGAATAATAATTATTTAAAATATTAAAAAAAAATGTTCCTGCAGTTACGAGAGCAATGGCAAGAGAAAACGGCATTTTAGTTGGCACTCAAGACGTATTTGGCATTTTTAAAACTATTTTGAAGTATTCTTTTCTCTTTTTGTTTTTTGTAGCTTTGGTCTCTGGACAAGTACAGTACATTTACTCACGAACTGCATGTTTTTGTATTTTGTCGGGTAAGATGTAAAATGTCCCCCAATTCTGGAATGACCCTGATCTACTTCAGTTAGTTAACATTCTAAACACTAATTGCAGTCTTTCTAAGTGTTCGTCCAACTTCACAAAATTCTGACAAACCAGTGTGGCGTGAACGGAAATCAGATTGCAACAGTCATGCAAACAAATCTGAGGCCTTACACTTCAGTTTTACATTTTTCATGAAACAATGATATGGAAACACATGGACTGACTGTACTTCAGCACTGAACATACCATATCTCGACATTACAAATGAAGAAATGAAATATGAGTAAATCTACAAAAATAAAGCCACCGGCTGACAGAAATGAAGCAGTGTTTTTTTCTCCCCAATTTCAGCCATTGCAATTTGAAATTTATTTTCTACTACGTTGCAATGTTGACTGTATAAATTTTCAGCCCCAGCACAAACTATGATAAAACACATCATTTCAAGGGGTTTGGCGCTATCTAGTGGCATGTTTGAATATTCTAGAAAGAGCACATCCACACGTCGGTTTTTTAAGCCCAGGATGGTTTCATTGGTTTAACAAAAAATGAATCAGCAAAGTTTGACTGTATTATCTTTTCATTGCTTCGTCTCCTAACAGAAGCAAGCTCCAGCAGTGTGACAACAGAGGAAACCTTCCCGAGCAACGCAAATGAGGTGCACACATTGGATGAGAACCACCCTCCACTAAACATGTAAGCCCAACTTCTGCATTCTTTGCCGTGTAGCTGAGCCAGTCCATTGCGCCACATGTTGCTGATGGGATCCAAAGAAGTCCAGATGGAGTCCCAGAAGAGTCGCCTGGTGTCGGTACAGCAGGGGACGTGGAGCAGAAAGAAGCCTTGGAGAGGTTGGTGGCCTGCTGCCAATGTCTTCATGTTCATGTTCATGTTCATGTTCATGTCAACTTTATTGTCAAATGTGCAACATGTGCAACAGGTAGCACAGATGAAATTTCTTTCCTCAGGAGAGAGAGTCTTCTTACCTCCAGCACTAATACCAGCTCGAGTACATCGCGGATCTCTCACGGACGATTCCCCAAAACACACTTCACGACTTCTGATCTTATTTTACACATCCCGTATTCCAGTCATCCATTTTCTATCACGCTTTTCCTCATTTGGGTCAACCATATGTCAGAGCATATTCCAGCTGACTTTTGGGGACTGGTCACTGGTAGTCTAAGGTCACATTTTGACAAACGCCTTTTTGGGTTGTTACTTATGTCCCTGGTATTATAGTGCCGCCGTGGTACACTGGTTAGGGCGTCAGCTTAACAGTAGGAAGATGCAGGGTTCGAATCCAGGTTGAGATGTTTGTCTGCAGAGTTTGCATGTCTATTAAGGCTTTTTCTCATGAATGTACAGCAAGGTGTTATGAGCCCCAGAAAAACGATAGTAAGGCGTTTTTAGCCGAAAAAAACGAACATGCATAGTACGGTGTTTTTAGCTGAAAAACAGGGCCATGTAAAGTAAGGCCTTTTTTGCCGCCAAAAAACGACCATATATAGATAGTAGGGCGTCTCAAGCCAAAAAAAGCGACCATTAACAGTCAAGCATTTTTAACTGAAATAACGACCATGAATAGCACAGGTGTCAAAGTCAAGGCCCGGGGGCCAGATCTGGCCCACCACATCATTTTATGTGGCCCGCGAAAGTTAATCAAGCATGTCAAGTTAGTTCCATGATGCTTGTTAAAGTCTGAACCAAAATTTCAAATTGTCATATGTAATCCACAAAAACAGTCATTGTTCTTGACTTCTGGTTTTAAAACTAGTTATCCATCCATTTGTTGTGTGCTGTGTATGTCATATGCGGAAGTGATTAAACATTTATAATGGTTTCCCAAGATTTATAACGGCCCTCCAAGTCAAACTGTAACTACAATGTGGCCCGCGAAAAAAATGAGTTTGACACCCCTGATGTATAGCAAGGTGTTTTAGCCCCAAAAAACAACCATGTATAGATAGTAAGGCGTTTTTTAGCACCCCCCCCCAACTGACCCATGTATAGTAAGGCGTTTTTTTTTTCCGAAAAAAAGGACCATGAATAGTAAGGCCTTTTTTGCTGCCATAAAACGACCATGTATAGTAAGGCATTTTTAACCGAAAAATTGACCATGTATAGTGGAGTGTTTTGAGCAAATAAAATCCGACCATGTACAGCAAGGCGTTTTTAGCCCGAAAAAAACGACCATGTAGACTAAGGCGTTTTTAGCCCAAAAAAAAACGATCATGTATAGTAAGGCGTTTTTAGCCAGAAAAAACGACCATGTATAGTAAGGTGTTTTTAGCCCGAAAAAAACGACCATGTAGAGTAAGGCGTTTTTAGCCCGAAAAAAACGACCATGTATATAGGAAGCCGTATTAAGCCGAAAAAAACAACCATGTATAGTAAGGCGTTTTTAGCCGGAAAAAAAACACCATGTAGAGTAAGGCGTTTTTAGCCCGAAAAAAACGACCATGTCGAGGAAGGCATTTTTAGCCCGAAAAAACGACCATGTATAATAAGGCATTTTAAGCCCGAAAAAAACGACCATGTAGAGTAAGGCGTTTTCATCCTGAAAAAAAATGACCATGTATAGTAAGGCGTTTTTAGCCGAAAAAAAATGACCATGTATAGTAAAGCGTATTTAGCCGAAAAAAACGACCATGTATAGTAAGGCGATTTTAGCCCGAAAAAAACGACCATGTATAGGAAAGCGTATTTAGCCGAAAAAAACGACCATGTATAGTAAGGCGTTTTAAGGCCAAAAAAAATGACCATGTAGAGTAAGGCCTTTTCAGCCTGAAAAAAAAAGACCATGTATAGTAAGGCGTTTTTAGCCGAAAAAAATGACCATGTATAGTAAGGCGTTTTTAGCCCGAAAAAAACGACCATGTATAGGAAAGCGTATTTAGCCGAAAAAAACGACCATGTATAGTCAGGCGTTTTTAGCCCGAAAAAAACGACCATGTATAGGAAAGCGTATTTAGCCGAAAAAAACGACCATGTATAGTCAGGCGTTTTTAGCCCGAAAAAAACGACCATGTATAGGAAAGCGTATTTAGCCGAAAAAAACGACCATGTATAGTCAGGCGTTTTTAGCCCGAAAAAAACGACCATGTATAGGAAAGCGTATTTAGCCGAAAAAAACGACCATGTATAGTCAGGCGTTTTTAGCCCGAAAAAAACGACCATGTATAGGAAAGCGTATTTAGCCGAAAAAAACGACCATGTATAGTCAGGCGTTTTTAGCCCGAAAAAAACGACCATGTATAGGAAAGCGTATTTAGCCGAAAAAAACGACCATGTATAGTCAGGCGTTTTTAGCCCGAAAAAAACGACCATGTATAGGAAAGCGTATTTAGCCGAAAAAAACGACCATGTATAGTCAGGCGTTTTTAGCCCGAAAAAAACGACCATGTATAGGAAAGCGTATTTAGCCGAAAAAAACGACCATGTATAGTCAGGCGTTTTTAGCCCGAAAAAAACGACCATGTATAGGAAAGCGTATTTAGCCGAAAAAAACGACCATGTATAGTCAGGCGTTTTTAGCCCGAAAAAAACGACCATGTATAGGAAAGCGTATTTAGCCGAAAAAAACGACCATGTATAGTCAGGCGTTTTTAGCCCGAAAAAAACGACCATGTATAGGAAAGCGTATTTAGCCGAAAAAAACGACCATGTATAGTCAGGCGTTTTTAGCCCGAAAAAAACGACCATGTATAGGAAAGCGTATTTAGCCGAAAAAAACGACCATGTATAGTCAGGCGTTTTTAGCCCGAAAAAAACGACCATGTATAGGAAAGCGTATTTAGCCGAAAAAAACGACCATGTATAGTCAGGCGTTTTTAGCCCGAAAAAAACGACCATGTATAGGAAAGCGTATTTAGCCGAAAAAAACGACCATGTATAGTCAGGCGTTTTTAGCCCGAAAAAAACGACCATGTATAGGAAAGCGTATTTAGCCGAAAAAAACGACCATGTATAGTCAGGCGTTTTTAGCCCGAAAAAAACGACCATGTATAGGAAAGCGTATTTAGCCGAAAAAAACGACCATGTATAGTCAGGCGTTTTTAGCCCGAAAAAAACGACCATGTATAGGAAAGCGTATTTAGCCGAAAAAAACGACCATGTATAGTCAGGCGTTTTTAGCCCGAAAAAAACGACCATGTATAGGAAAGCGTATTTAGCCGAAAAAAACGACCATGTATAGTAAGGCGTTTTTAGCCAAAAAAAACGACCATGTATCGTAAGGCGTTTTTAGCCGAAAAAAACGACTCGCCGAGAAAAACGACCATGTATAGTAAGCCTTTTTTAGCCCGAAAAAAACGACCATATATAGTCAGGCGTTATTCGCCGAAAAAAACAACCATGTATCGTGAAGTGTATTCAGCCAAAAAAAACGACCATGTATAGTAAGGCATTTTTAGCCAAAAAAAACAACCATGTAAAACAAGGCGTTTTTAGCCCCCCAAAAAAACGACCATGTATAGTAAAGCGTATTTAGCCAAAAAAAAAGACCATGTATAGTAAGGCGTTTTTAGCCCGAAAAAAACGACCACGTATAGTAAGGCGTTTTTAGCCAAAAAAAACGACCATGTATAGTAAGGCGTTTTTAGCGAAAAAAACGACCATGTATAATAAGGCGTTTTTTGGTGAAAAATAACGACCATGTATAGTAAGGCATTTTTAGGCGAAAAAAACGACCATGTATAGTAAGGCGTTTTTAGCCCCCAAAAAACGACCATGAAAAGTCAGGCGTTTTTAGCCCGAAAAAAACGACCATGTATTGTAAGGCGTTTTTAGCCCGAAAAAAACGACCACGTATAGTCAGCCGTTTTTAGCCAAAAAAAACGACCACGTATAGCAAGGCGTTTTTAGGTGAAAAAAACGGCCATGTATAGTAAGGCGTTTTTAGCCGAAAAAAAACGACCATGTATATATAGTCAGGCGTTTTTAGCCCCCCCAAAAAAACGACCATGTATAGTAAGGCGTTTTTAGCCCGAAAAAAACGACCATGTATAGTCAGGCGTTTTTAGCCGAAAAAAACGACGATGTACATAGTAAGGCGTTTTTAGCCAAAAAAAAACGACCACGTATAGTACGGCCTTTTTAGGTGAAAAAAACGGCCATGTTTAGTCAGGCGTTTTTAGCCGAAAAAAAACGACCATGTATAGTAAGGCATTTTTAGCCGAAAAAAACGACCATGTATAGTAAGGCGTTTTTAGCCTGAAAAAAACGACCATGGATATAGTCAGGCGTTTTTAGCCCGAAAAAAAAACGACCATGTATAGTAAGGCGTTTTTTATCCCGAAAAAAACGACCACGTATTGTAAGGTGTTTTTAGCAAAAAAAAAAAAAAAACGACCATGTATCGTAAGGCGTTTTTAGGCGAAAACAACGACCATGTATAGTAAGGCATTTTTAGCCGAAAAAAACGACCATGTATAGTAAGACATTTTTAACCGAAAAATTGACCATTTATAGCAGGGCGTTTTTAGCAAATAGAACCCGACCATGTATAGCAATGCATTTTTAGCCGAAAAAAAACAACCATGTATAGTTAGACATTTTTAACCGAAATAACGACCATAATGGTCGTCTTTTTGGTTAAAAACGCCTTACTATACATGGTCGTTATTTCGGTGAAAAATGCCTGACTGTAAATGGTCCTTTTTTACGGCTAAAAACGCCTTACTATACATCGTCGTTTTTTTAGCAAAAAATGCTTTACTATACATGGTCGTCTTTTTGGTTAAAAACGCCTGACTATACATGGTCGATATTTGGGTGAAAAACGCCTTTCAATACATGGTCGTTATTTCGGTTAAAAATGCCTGACTATAAATTGCTGTTTTTTTCGGTAAAAAAAAAACGCCTGACTATACATAGTCGTTTTTACAGCTAAAAATGCCTGACTATAAATTGCTGTTTTTTTCGGTAAAAAAAAAACGCCTTACTATACATAGTCGTTTTTTCAGCTAAAAATGCCTTCCGATACATGGTCGTTTTTTTCGGCAAAAAAAAAAAAAAAACACGCCTTACACATGGTCATTAGAAAAAGCCTGACAACACATGCCAACTCTGCAGACAAAGGCCTAGACCTGGATTCGAACCCTGCATCTTCCCACTGTAAAGCTGATGCCCTACCAGTGGACCACGGTGGCACTGCATTAGCAGGGACATAAGCACCAACCCAAAAAGGCCTTACATACCTGGTCACTCAAAAAAGCTCTGCAAGCTTCGCAGAGGAAGGTCGAGACCTGGATTGGGCTAAAAACGCCTTTCTATACATGGTCGTTTTTTGGGGGTTAAAAATGCCTTACTATACATGGTTGTTTTTTTCGGATAAAAATGCCTTGCTGTACATGGTCGGGTTTTATTTGCTAAAAACGTCCAACTATACCTGGTTGATTTTTCGGTTAAAAACGCCTTACTATACGTGGTCGTTTTTTTCGGGCTAAAAACGCCTTACTATACGTGGTCGTTTTTTTCGGGCTAAAAACGCCTTACTATACGTGGTCGTTTTTTTCGGGCTAAAAACGCCTTACTATACGTGGTCGTTTTTTTCGGGCTAAAAACGCCTTACTATACGTGGTCGTTTTTTTCGGGCTAAAAACGCCTTACTATACGTGGTCGTTTTTTTCGGGCTAAAAACGCCTTACTATACGTGGTCGTTTTTTTCGGGCTAAAAACGCCTTACTATACGTGGTCGTTTTTTTCGGGCTAAAAACGCCTTACTATACGTGGTCGTTTTTTTCGGGCTAAAAACGCCTTACTATACGTGGTCGTTTTTTTCGGGCTAAAAACGCCTTACTATACGTGGTCGTTTTTTTCGGGCTAAAAACGCCTTACTATACGTGGTCGTTTTTTTCGGGCTAAAAACGCCTTACTATACGTGGTCGTTTTTTTCGGGCTAAAAACGCCTTACTATACGTGGTCGTTTTTTTCGGGCTAAAAACGCCTTACTATACGTGGTCGTTTTTTTCGGGCTAAAAACGCCTTACTATACGTGGTCGTTTTTTTCGGGCTAAAAACGCCTTACTATACGTGGTCGTTTTTTTCGGGCTAAAAACGCCTTACTATACGTGGTCGTTTTTTTCGGGCTAAAAACGCCTTACTATACGTGGTCGTTTTTTTCGGGCTAAAAACGCCTTACTATACGTGGTCGTTTTTTTCGGGCTAAAAACGCCTTACTATACGTGGTCGTTTTTTTCGGGCTAAAAACGCCTTACTATACGTGGTCGTTTTTTTCGGGCTAAAAACGCCTTACTATACGTGGTCGTTTTTTTCGGGCTAAAAACGCCTTACTATACGTGGTCGTTTTTTTCGGGCTAAAAACGCCTTACTATACGTGGTCGTTTTTTTCGGGCTAAAAACGCCTTACTATACGTGGTCGTTTTTTTCGGGCTAAAAACGCCTTACTATACGTGGTCGTTTTTTTCGGGCTAAAAACGCCTTACTATACGTGGTCGTTTTTTTCGGGCTAAAAACGCCTTACTATACGTGGTCGTTTTTTTCGGGCTAAAAACGCCTTACTATACGTGGTCGTTTTTTTCGGGCTAAAAACGCCTTACTATACGTGGTCGTTTTTTTCGGGCTAAAAACGCCTTACTATACGTGGTCGTTTTTTTCGGGCTAAAAACGCCTTACTATACATGGTCGATTTTTTGGTGAAAAATGCCTTTCAAATAATGGTCGTTATTTCGGTTAAAAATGCCTGACCCTCAATTGCCATTTTTTTCTGTAAAAAAAAAAACGCCTTATACATTGTCATGAGAAAAAGCCTTACTACACATGCAAACTACGCAGACAAAGGCCTCGACCTGGATTCGAACCCTGCATCTTCCCACTGTTAAGCTGACACCCTAACCAGTGGACCACGGTGGCACTGCGTTACCAGGCACATAAGCAACAACCCAAAAAGCCCTTTGCATACCTGGTAAAGTAAGCTTCGCAGAGGAAGGTCGAGACCTGGATTGGGCTAAAAACGCCGTACTATACATGGTCGTTTTTTCGGTGAAAAATGCCTTTCTATAAATGGTTGTTTTTTTCGGCTAAAAATGCCTTACTATCCATGGTCATTTCTTGGGTTAAAAACGCCTTACTACATACATGGTTGTTTATTTTCGGCTAAAAACGCCTGACTATCTGTACATGGTTGTTTTTTGAGACTAAAAACGCCTTACTATACATCATTGTTTTTTTTTCAGCGAAAAACGCCTTACTATCTATGGTCGTCTTTTTGCATAAAAACGCCTTAGTATACATGGTCGTTTTGTTTGGTTAAAAACGCCTTTCTATACATGGTTGATTTTTTGTTTAAAAATGCCTCACTATACATGGTCGTTTTTTTCGGGCCAAAAAACCCCCGAAAAACCACTATGTATCGTAAATTATTTATATATATGTATATGTGTGTATATATATATATATAAACATTATTTCTTTACCCTGAAATGTCTTCAAAAGTTGTTTGTTGTTCATGTGTGCGTGTTTGAATGTCCTTATGTTATTTTGCTGGATGGACTTTGCCCTTCTCATTCATATCGTCTGTATACAACAGCAGTGATAATTTTACAGTTTGAACCCTGCGAGTCCCAGGGACTCGCTGATCAGAATAGTATGAGTCCCATTATGCATTTAGAGAGTCCCAAATTTCTTAATCTGAAATGTTCTACTTATTCAATTGCATATGATAATATCACAAACAACAACAATATATATTGATAACAGGTTTATTCTCATAAACAAATCCTGCAAAAATGTAAATAATTCAGGCATACAAGATTTGCTGAGAAATAGGTTCTTATTTCATCCAATGGTTCAGTCTTTGAGTACATAAATTCTCCTCTCTTTACTCTGCTTCCAAAGATGCAAGGCTTTCTCAAAGTCAACTTATCGCAAAAAACGAATCAACTTTAACTGCTTCCTCTGACATTTCCGCAATAAACTTTCGCAGCACTTCTTCGCAACACTTGTTTTAATGTTACACAACTTGGCAATCGTCTGCCGATCTCGCCAATCTCGTCTCGCGAGAACAGAAATCTTGTCATGCGAGATTACTTAACGCAAGATGAAAACAACAGTGGCGGTGATTGTCAAACTGGGATCGTTACTGGAAAAAAAGATGTACCGTAGTTTTTTTTTTTGTCTGAGAAATGTCCGTGTGTCCCAAAAACACACATTATTTGGAACTGTGTGTCCCGCGGGAAAATTATGCGTCTAGGATGCGGGACGCAGAGGTAACGAGATGGCTGCAACAGTCACATGATGAGGGGAAAAA